>NC_088701.1:4335157-4635157 GCF_028017835.1 Emys orbicularis | reverse complement strand
GTTAGGGTTTGGGTTTGCCCCACTTTGTCCCCCTCTGTATTCGGTTTGTGGGACTAGAACCATGTCCCAATTGGTTTCAGCCTCCTCGGGGTGTACTGATCTACGCCTCCTATGGTCCCTCTCTGGACTAAGAGTGCAATGTTTCAACTGGTCCCTATGTACTACTCTCTCAGGACCCCCTCGTTCAGGCCGGATGGTGTAAACTGGTAGCTCGGGATTGTTGTGAGCGACTACAATGTGGGGATTTGACTCCCATTTGTCCTGTATTTTATTACGCCCCCGGTGTCTATGGTTACGAACTAGTACACGGTCACCAGGCCTGATGAGAGCCCCACTGGACTTGCGATCATAAGTCCTTTTCCTACTTCGGGCTGTGTCTTTAGTTGTATTGAGAGCAACGTCACAGGCTATCTTCAGCCTGTCATGGTGACCTTTGACCCAGTCATCCAAATTGGTCACCTCATCCTCCTCAGGGCCCTCTCTGTCCAGAATATCCAATGGCAACCTGGGATCCCTCCCAAACATGAGATAAAAAGGAGCGTAACCTGTCGACGAATGGACATGGCTGTTATAGGCCAACACCAGCTCAGGGAGATGTTCCTGCCAGGCTCGCTTCTTTTCTGGCGGGAGCGTTCTTAGCATGTCATGCATTGTCCGGTTAAATCTCTCGCACTGAGCGTTTCCTTGCGGGTGATAGGGTGTTGTTCGGCTTTTGGCTATGCCATACAGTTTACACAATTCAGATATCACCTCTGATTCAAAATTCCTCCCCTGATCCGAGTGTAACCGTGCCGGACAACCATAGTACACAAACCAGTGTTTTATGAGGGCTTCAGCCGTTGTCCGCGCTGTCTGGTTTCTAGTTGGAACTGCAACAGTGAATCGGGTGAACATGTCCGTGAGAACCAGTATGTTCTCATACCCCTCTGAAGATCTCTCTAGCCGTGTGTAATCCATCGCTAGGACCTCCATTGGGGCAGTCACATTAGTACAGGTCAAAGGGGCTCGGTTGGGAGGAAACACATCCTTGGCTAAGGCACACCGTTTGCACTGACGGATCCACACTTGCACGTCGTTACCCATCGTGGGCCAGTAATAGTTTCTCCTCATTACCTCCAGAGTGCTCCTGTCTCCAAAATGCCCCCCATGATCATGCCTGGCTTCATAAACTTGACGGCGGAGTGACACAGGCACCACTAACTGCCACACTTCTTCACCATCTCGGGGATGATATGTTACCCGGAACAGCACTCCACGATGTAATCTAAGTCGTTCCCACTGTCTGGCTAGCTTCTTAGACTGGGGGTATCTGGCCCCAAATCTCCGGTCTGGCCTCGTTCGGCTCATGACTGCCACTAAGACAGGTCCAACATCACCTTCTCGTTGCAGAGTTTGAATCTCCTCCCATGAGTACCCCGAGATTATTGCGCTCTCCCCTTTTACCAGGTTTTGTACTGCATCCTTTACCGTCACTTCGTCTTCGGGCTTTGGATTCTCTAGCCACAAACACGTACGCACGACATCTGCAGGAATGACTAGGAAGTCTTTCTCCAGGTCCTCGCCCTCTTCTGATTCCTCCTCCAGAGGCAATCTAGACAGGGTGTCAGCATTGATGTTCTGCCTTCCAGGTTTATACTGTACTTCAAAAGTGAACTCAGCGAGTTGGGCCACCCAGCGGTGTTCAATTGCACCTAAATTACCCGTTGCGAGGTATCGGAGTGGATTGTGGTCTGAGATTACCGTGAATTTAGAGTACACTAAATAATCCTTAAATTTTTCAGTGATAGCCCACTTCAAGGCCAACAGTTCTAGTTTAAAAGCACTGTAGTTTTTGTCATTTCTTTCTGACCTCCTCAGCCCTCGGCTCGCATATGCGATCACACGCTCGGCCCCCTCTTGCTTCTGGCTGAGCACCGCACCTAGGCCGTGCAGGCTCCCGTCCGTTGTCACTATAAATGGCAGGCTAAAGTCAGGATATGCAAGCACAGGTGGTGACATCAGCCGATGTCTTAGTTTGTCAAAAGCTGTCTGACAGGCATCATCCCACACAAAACATTGGTCCCTTCCCTTCCTTTGGGCAGGTTGGCCCACTAGTCCATATAGCGGTGCAGCAATGTGCGCGAACTTTGGAACAAATCGTCTGTAATAGCTCATGAAACCTAGAGCCTGCCGCACTTGCTTGGCATTCTTGGGGACCGGCCAATTTTCCAGCGCCCTGGTCTTCTCTTCATCTACCTGGATTCCATCCTTTGAAATCACATGGCCCAAGAATTTGACTTTTTCACGTAGGAGGTAGCACTTACTCGGCTTCAGCTTCAATCCATGTTCCTTCAATCGTGTGAAAACCAAGTCCAATTTTTCCATATGACTCTCAAAATCCTTGGAAAACACAATAACATCGTCCAGGTATATCAGCAAAATGTCTAAGATATAGTCTCCTAACACCCCCTCCATTAGTCTCTGGAACGTAGCAGGTGCATTACACAAGCCGAATGGCATACGTGTCCATTCAAACAGCCCAAACGGAGTCGTCACTGCTGTCTTTTCCCGGTCTCGTTCTTCCACTGCAACCTGGAAATAACCAGAAGTTAAATCGAGGGTTGAAAACACTCTTGCACTTCCTAATGCATCCAGTGACTCTTCCACCCGGGGTAGTGGGTAGGCATCCTTGTGCGTTACCTCATTCAGTTTCCTGTAGTCACAGCAAAATCGCACCCCACCATCTTTTTTTATTACAATCACGGCGGGTGATGCCCACGGACTGTGGCTTTCTTTAAGGACACCTTGAGTCACTAGGTCCAGAATGTGTTTTTTTACCTCCTGGAACACTCGTGGTGAGATCCGCCGGTGTCTCTGTTTTATCGGGACAGCATCTCCAGTGGCTATTTGGTGTGTCACTGTGGTGGTGTAACCAAAGTCCCGCTCATCCCTGGAAAAGACCTCTTGATGTCTCTCCAGTAGCGCCCGCAAACGGCCAACCTGTGTAGGGGTTAGCTGTTGGAGGTCCACTTGGACTGGAATGGGTAGCTCTCCATCAGGTGCCGCTTGCGATGTGATAACCTGTTTGCCTTTTTTTACTTCTGTCACCCGCAGCTCATCCCCATTTTCTTCCAAGGCCACCCCCACTGGGGGTACCACCCCTTCAGGACGGTGTACCTCTGCCACCCTGGTTCGGGGGCACAACTTTATGGCCTTGTTACTTGAGTTTAACAGCCTGACTGGCACTTTTCCTTTGCTGGCATTAGCAAGTACATTTGCAACCAGGAGCCCATTAGGGAGACTGGCCCCAGGTGTTGGCTCAACAAGCACTCTGTATCCGTCAAAGTCGCTTGGCACCCGGCAGCGCCCATCAATAATCTTCTCACTCCAGGGAGGTATAACCACCTTCTGTCTCCCTGCCACCTTAACATAGCCAATTTGTCCCGTTGGACCCGGGAAACGTCCATGTCTCTCCACTTGGGCTAGTACCCGCTTCAGTGTAGCGTCCTTCCTAGGCTGCCCGTGACGGTTCATCTCCTGGGTTCCTTCTCCTACCAACAGTAATTCTTTCAGCTCTCTTATAATATTCATCCCGAGAATTCCCGGTACTCTGTTCTCCATTAAAGTCTTTCCTGAAGCTGTGTCCTTTAGGATAAAGATGCATTTCCCAGGGATTGTTCGACCCATGTACCCTACATCAGCTTCAAGACACCCCACCACAGGGATGGCAAGTCCATTAGCTGCCGTTAGCTGTACAAATCGGGTATTATGCATGGTCAGATCTCTCTCTTTTAAGCAGTTTCGGAAATATGATTCAGAAATAGTGGTGACTTCTGAGCCAGTGTCTATCAAACAGCGGGTTCTCACCCCTGCTATGGTTATATCCACTGTCAAGCAGTCCCCGAAAGCTCGGCCACAGAAGTCACTGAATATACTAACATCATCAGGGTCCTTTTCCTCGCTGCTGACACACTGCCCTTTTCCTAGGAACAGCCGTAGAAACCCTTCAGTCCCCACTTGGCCTTCTGATGGTTGGCTGCTTGCTCCCGGTGCCTCTTGAATTTCAGGCGCCTGGGACTCCAGTCTCCTTCTCAGTGTACAATCTCGGCTAGTATGTCCTGGCCTTTCGCAAGTATAACAAATGTATCTTCCCAGCTCGTCCTTCAGTGGGGCTCTTCGGGATCCCGGTGCCCTTGGATACTTTGGCATACTAATGGGATTTTTTTCTTTCATCAACTCGGTCATCACTTTCAACATCTCCCCCTGTTGGACCGCCAGTTTTTGGACAGCTTCACTTAAGCTTTCCAATGTTAGCTCTGTTTGGGGCAGGGCCTTTTTCCCAGCAGCTGCATTCACTAGGCCCCCACTTCGTGTATGGGGGTTAGGCTTGGCCGCCTCTGCCACAGGAACTTCCTCTTCTTCTGACCACATAATGGCAGCCTGCATGAGTTCATGGAACTTCTTACTGGGCTCTTCTTTAAACCTCCTTTTCATTTCACGTCGGAGGAAGTCATCACGGAGCCCCAGCACCAACTGCTCTTTCAGAACCGTATCTGGGTCTGGAACTCGCTGAGGGTCTCGCCGCTCCACTTTGCTCATTCTCTCCTGGAGGTCATATGCGTATGCCCGGACAGTTTCACCAGGCTCCTGCTTTCTCTCAAAGAACTCCTTTAGTCGGGTTCCAATAGGTACCTTGTCTCCATACACTTCTAGGAGGAGTTCAAATACCTTTTCCACATCTTTCTTGTCTGCCACTGCCATGAACTTTACTGTGGCCTTGGCCTGGCCCTTGAGGTGCTCCTCTATGAAGTCCACATGATCTTCTTCAGGTACTCTTAGCACACGCAGAGCCGCCTTCACAGACTTGACCCACTCCTCTACTGTAATGTCTCCTGGTCTCGTCGGGAAGCCACCAAACTCCGTGACCTTCCGCTCCCGTGGGACATAAATAGTAGGGGGTTTCTTAGCTTCTGCTGTCTGTTGGTCTATTACTGCCTTGGCCAGCGATAAGGCTTCTCTCTGTTCAGTTCTAGCTTGCTGTAATGCCTCCGCTTGGTCTGATAATCTGCGCTGAAGTTCAGCCAACTGGGTTCGTAGTTCTTCAATTCCAGCCATGGTAGGGTGCTCAACCAGACCCGGACCGTGCTACTAGAACTTAACCAGAAAACCAATGGGATGGACCCTGTGGATAGGATCCTGTTCGTGACGCCAATTATGTAAGCGGGGGAATGGTCCCGCTATTGTGGGGAACTTTCCTGGCTTCTGCACTACCCCGGTGAAGTGGGCTAGCGAAAGGATCCGAGTCCTCGCTCCCACTTCCTTTACCCAGAGGCCTCCCTGCCCTTGAGGACTCCCCTTCCACTCTCCTGTCTGGCAGAGTCCTCGTAAACCCCGACAAGGCTGGGCCCAGGATTCCTGGGGGGCTTGACCCCCAACCCTGCTGTGGTCACCTAGGACAGGGGCTAGGGTGTCCCCACTCCGGGGTACTCTCTTTGCACTGGGCACCTCCCTGACCCACTGATCATCTTATACAATTTAAAGCAAATACAAGTTGTTTAATTAACAATTACTTTTAAAAAAGAATAAGGAAAAATGGAAAAGGTTAAAGGAAACACATCACCCTGCTCTGAGGCAGGGAATATCACAAGCAGTGTCTCTGGAACGTCAGGGCAGTTCACAGTCTGTTCCTTGTAGGTCCCGGGCCTCCTTCTCAGGCCCTGGATGTGCTGAAGAGACGCTGTGGGTTGGACACTTGCTCTGGCGGTGGCCACACGCTCTCAGGCTCTAGGTGGCAGGACCCTTCTTCCCAGCGTCGCCCCCGCCCTGTCAGGGTTACGATCCCCCTCCAAGTCTGGCCTGCAAGGCCTCTTGGCTGAGGTATCTCCCTGTGCTGGGCCCACTGCCAGGGTCCCCCTCACTCTCCCCAGCTGCTCACCGCACCCAGCTCCGGACTGCTCCAGCCCCAGCTCCAGCTCCACTCTGCCTCAGCACGGCTGCTGCTGCTGCTCTGCCTCCAGCTCCCTGGGCTGCTGCTTTGGCCCCTCTGGCTCAGGTTGCTGCAGCTCTCCTCCCAGGGCAGGTCTGCTCTGCAGGCTGCTTTTGTGACTCTGCTTTGGGGCTGCAGCTCTGCTCCCAGCAACTTAGCTCAGGCCCCTTCTCTCTCCTGGCTGTGCTCTGGCTTTGGGGCTGCAGCTCTGCTCCCAGCAACTTAGCTCAGGCCCCTGCTCTCTCCTGGCTGTGCTCTGGCTTTGGGGCTGCAGCTCTGCTCCCAGCAACTTAGCTCAGGCCCCTGCTCTCTCCTGGCTGTGCTCTGGCTTTGTGGCTGCGCCTCTGGCCCCTCTGGATCTGGCACGGTTCTGCTCTCCAGCTCAGCTTGGGCCCCTGCTTTCTCCTTAGCTCGGCCCCACTCAGTCTGACCCAGGCAATTCCAGCTCACACGGAGGACGGGGCCTCCCTCGCCTCCTGACCCTCTGATTAGCCTGTCAATCAGGCTGATCTGGAGCATTGGCCTCTCCCCATTGTTCCTGGGGACTGTCAGTCTCAGGCTCCTGATTTGCCATCGACCCTTCCCCTTTTAGTACTGGGAGCAAGCCAATCAAAACACCCCCACTGAATGTTAGTAAGGGGGCAACAGTCCCCTTACATAAGCATGAGGCGAGACTGTCCCTATCTATCTTAGGTTTAATCAGCGAATAAGGACTGAATCAGATCTACCCTGGGAGTAGCTCACCATTTTCCCATTGGGAACCTGCTCTCCTCTCAGCCAGAATCCATCAGGTTATTTAAATATATTGACGTAAGTGCCAGAGAGAAGATCAACCCACCGTTCCCATACAGGAGTCCTGGACATCCAACCAGACCGAGTCTGCCACGATCTCCTTCTGCCCTATGTGGTAGTAAGCCACGATGCGGAATGAAGGGATGAGGTCTGGAGTGATGGGCAGGAACATGGTCACCAGAGTTTGTCCCGCCTGCCTGGCCTGTCTTCCAGCCCGGATGATCTTCCCTTTGTTCAGGATCTGATGGGGAAGCAGAAGGCATTCGCTGTCACTGGATGAGTCCCAATGATAACAGCACAAAATCACATAGAGCCAGGAAGGAAACCCAGGCGTCCTAGACCCCATTCTCCTTCCACTGCTGGCGATAGAACCCAGGAGTCCTGACTCCCAGCCCCCTGCTCTATTAGATTCCACTCCCCTCCCAGTGCTGGGACCCCAGGAGTCCCGACTCCCAGCCCCCTGTCACCATCTCCTCCCCTGCTGCGCACACAGCGATGCTGCCTCTTACCAGGTAGGTGAAATAGTGGATCTGCCTCTGAACGTCAGCGTTACTGTTCCGCAAACTGAAGCTCACAGGCAGGGCGTTCCCCGGCTGGAGCTGAGTGGCCGGCACCGAGATGTGCAGGTAGTTCCTCGAGCCCCCTTGCGACCCGTAGGCTACCGCGGCCCAGACCGCCAAGCTCTGATGCTCCTGCCGGAGGTTGGCAACCACAGTTTCCACCTGGGGGACGATAGGGGGACGGTTAACGGACTTTCTTCATCAGAGACAGCTAAGGATCAGGTCTAAAAGGGGCCAGATCCTGACCCCGCTGGAGTCAATGGCAAAATTCCCACTGACTTACATGGGCCCAGCACTAGATAGTTGGGGCCTTGCCGGAATTAAGCCTTGTGGAATTAAGCCATCTTTGTGCCCCCTGCATCTTGGGCCCAGACCCCAGCCTTCAGTTTAGAGCTGCTCTGACCTACCCTCTGCTCCCAACCCAGCCCCTCTGGGCCACGAGGAGCAGCGACTAGCCAGAGTGCAGCAGCCGAGGCATCTCGCTTCTCCAGCGTGCCCCTGGCACTGGGGTCTAGAGGGGAGAAGGCAGGGCTATGTCAGCCAGGAAGGCCCATTGCTCTGCGGGTGGGTCTTAGGTAGGATGAGCAATAGAGAATCAGACCCAGTTGCCTCCTGCCTTTGACATTGGCCGGGGCCTGGGACCTGTAGGGTCCTAAATCAGACCTGTCCCCGATCTGGTCCAGTTCCTATATCAACAGAACGTGTAGGGAACCAGCACCAGGACCCAAGGAGCATCCTGCCCCGAGTGACCCGACATGTACCTTCACCGAGAGCTGAGATGCGTCTGCTGGGGTGTTGATCGCCAGCTGCACTGTCCCGTCAGCCTGTGTCAAACCGCTGGCGCCTGTCCCGCTGCGCACGGGGACCTGGGGGGCGGGGGAACCGTCCGCGTTCACCACGGAGACCTGGGCATCGGAAGACAGGAGAGAGGGTGGATGTGAACTTAGTGATGGTTGAAGGTGCCCCGTAGGTCTCCTTGGAGCCTGATATTCTCTACATACTCCCAGCCCAGGCATGTAACCTGCAGGTCAGCGTCCTCCCCCGTGTCTGATCTGGTCAGTTACAAAGCCTGGTTGTACCTATGACAGCAACACCGCCCAAATAACCCTGACGTCCTCCACTTAAGGGGAGCTCAGTCAACCCTTGGCCTCTATGCTGCACTATGCCCAGCGGGGCCAGCCTGAGCCAGCAGCGGTTGCAATGCAGACACCTGTGTCTATTTTTGCCTGCTCCAATGACCACTTCCAGGTAAGATTTCTCGTGAACCACTAAAGGCAGGCTCTCACGCTGTACACCGTTAGAAAGCGAATCATCCCTGCTCTCCAATGGCACGCAGATCTGTTAGCTAGCCGTATCAGGCTGTGAGATAACACTATGAAGGTTCTACGCCGGCAACGCCGCTGGCTGGACGTACCACCAGGTTAAAGGGCAGCCCGGGTTTGAAGTACGTAGCAGATCTGGAGAAGAGGATTTTGTAGGGAGAGGTCACAATGCGGATCCCGGATTTCTCAGCCTCCACCATGTCACTCCCTTGGGGATTAAAAAAAAAGAAGAAGAAGAAGTTTGGTCTTGAGGTGATGGCTGGACTGGGACTCAGGGGATCTGGGTTGAGTGCCTGCCTTTGTCACCGACTCTGGTGTGCGACCTTGAGCAAGTTATTCATCACTCTGAGTCTCAGCTCACCATACATCAAATGGGGATAGTGATTGTTCCTCTGTCTGTTTAGACTGTGAGCTATCCAGGGCGGGAACTGTGTGTCTTGTGCAGCGCCCGGCACAGGGAGCCCTGATTTCAGCTGGGGCAGAGACCGTCTCTCCCTGTGTGTCTGTGCAGCGCCCGGCACAGGGAGTCCTGATCTCAGCTGGGGCAGAGACCGTCTCTCCCTGTGTGTCTGTGCAGCGCCCCGCACAAGGGGCCCTGATCTCAGCTGGGGCAGAGACCGTCTCTCCCTGTGTGTCTGTGCAGCGCCCCGCACAAGGGGCCCTGATCTCAGCTGGGGCAGAGACCATCTCTCCCTGTGTGTCTGTGCAGCGCCCGGCACAGGGAGTCCTGATCTCAGCTGGGGCAGAGACCGTCTCTCCCTGTGTGTCTGTGCAGCGCCCCGCACAAGGGGCCCTGATCTCAGCTGGGGCAGAGACCGTCTCTCCCTGTGTGTCTGTGCAGCGCCCGGCCCAGGGAGCCCTGATCTCAGCTGGGGTTCTGCTGTAATACAGAGAACAGGAACTCCGAGGTTTGAAACACAACAGCGATGAAGATGAGTCCATATTTTGCTCCTTTTAGGATACAAAGCAAAACCCACCCCTTTGCTTCCCCTATCCCCAGTAACAGAGGCAGTGGAAAGATCAGAAGGCCACAGCCATGTGCCAAGCCTGCTGGGGTTAGCTATGCATCACTTAAGCTCTGCTCCGGTCTGAAAACCCAGCAACTAGCTAAGGGAACCACTCCCTTACCTGTGTCCGTCAGCACTGTCACTGTCACATAGATTGAGTGGCCGAGAAGCTCGCTGGGGTTGGGGAACCTGCTACGCAACATTTCTTTGGTTAGCTTAGCACAGCCTTTGCCACCCGTGATCTGAAATTGACAAGAAAATAACTTGTTTCAATCACCTGGCCTTTCTTTCTTTCTTTCTTGCTTGCTTGCTTGCTTTCTGTTTTATCGTCTCCATCTAGCAATGGGCCTGCACCATTGTTAGGATATTTTTGTTCTTAATATACTTAAAAAAACTCCCTATTGTTCTTAGCTCTGCCAGCCATGGATTTTTCCCAGATGTCTTTAGCTTCCCTTATCAATTTTCTATACTTCATAACTTCTAATTTATATTGCTTGCTACCTATTTTCCCCTTTATCCCCATTGTTATATGTTGCCAGAGACAAGATATTTGGTGTATTTGGATATGGATCCAAACTCTATCCTTGGCTCCCCTTCTTATCCCAGACTCTGAAAGCACAGCAGGTATCCCAAAAAGCACCCCACTCCACTACAGCCCCATCAGTGTATCGTAGGCAGGAAGCTACGTTCTCACCGGGACTTTGTTGAGTGAGTTCACGATGCTCCTTTTCTCATTATCCACCATCACTCCAAAGAGCGCATAGGCTTGGCCTTGAACTGGCTTCCCATACAGGAACCTGCATGGAAAACAGACCATGGCAGGGAGAGAAAATACTCAGCATTACTCCTATTTAATAGATAGAGGAAACTGAGGCACAGAGGGGCTGGTGAGCCTGGCCCAGGTCACAAAGCCTGAACCATTTGAGCTAAAGAAGTAAATCCACTCACTGGTAGCGGTAGTAGGCTGTTATCCACTTATGTGGAGCAGCCCCTAGGGAGAGACACAGCACGTAACCAATGGACTCCAGCACTGAGCCCATTAACAGGAGAAATAAGTGGATTACGAAGGTGACAGCAGGTATCTGGAGACACCGATGAATGCAGATTAGATCAGGTCAGGCTGTGAGCCAACCATTAGCCCAGGCGATTATACTTCATGCGCGAGCCCCAGAAGCCTGCCCCACAGCACTGAACCGCAGCAGAAGCACGAGAGAGAAAGAGGGGGACCCACTTGGCTGTAATGTCGATACTAAGCTCATTCTGGTCAACGAGGAAGAACTTCTGGGAAGGCTCCAGCGTCACTTCGAAACTAGGCAGCACTGCAAAAGATCAGAGACATCGCAAGAGTCACCCGAGGGCCCGGAGCCATCAGGCTGGAGGTCAAAACCCCCAGGGGAAGGAGGTCCTAGGAGACGAAAGGGAACCGGTGTCCAAGATATACAGTGGGAGCGGGAGAGACTCTCCCAAGAAGCAGCTGATGGCCATAAGCCATGGCGAGATGGATCAACAAAGGCAATCGGAAGGTTGGGACTGATTTGGACACCCCAGGTGCTGGGTCTCTCGGGATGCTCTCCCTGTAGATAGCTGGCCCTCGGGAAAGCAGAACCTCACTGCTAAGAAGTGCTTCCCCTAAGACTGTGGTCCTCTGCTGCTACGTCAGCCTTTCTCCCAGCGGGCTCTTCTCCTTCAGTCAATGAGAGACAAGCCCAACGGGGGGCGGATTTTACAGCTGCAGCTCTAGCTGGGAAGCGTCTATGGCTCCTGGCATGTCCCTGTCCTCTCTCTCATTCCTGAAGAGGTGGCTGATGGGGCTTAAGAACCACCTAGAAGGTGGGAAGGACTGAGGCCCTACCAGGGCCGGCTCTAGGCACCAGCAAAACAAGGTGGTGCTTGGGGCGGCACATTTTTAGGGGCGGCATGGCCGGTGCCAGAATGCCGCCCCTAAAAATGTGCCCCGGCCGCCCTAGCTCACCTCCACTGCCGCTCGCGCGCCGCTACTCGCCCTCCCTCCCAGGCTCTCAAGCCTGGGAGGGAGGGGGAGCAGCAGCGCGCGAATCAGCTGTTTCGCGCGCCGCGGCCGCTTGGGGTCTCCCCCCCCCCCCAGGCTCTCAAACCTGGGAGGGAGGGGGAGATCCCGAGCGGCCGCGGCACGCAAAACAGCTGTTTCGCGTGCCGCTGCTCCCCCCTCCCTTGAGAGCCTGGGAGGGAGGGGGAGACTCCGAGTGGCCGCGGCGCGGGCGCCGCTTCTCCCCCTCCCTCCTAGGCTTGAGAGCCTGGGGGGAGGAGGCAGGGAAGGGGCGGAGTTGAGGCGGGGCCAGGGGTGGGGTAATTAAAAAACGGGGGGGGGGGGGGGCGGCCAAAATTGTTTTTGCTTTGGGCGGCAAAAATCCTAGAGCCGGCCCTGGGCCCTACACAGCTTGCAGCTCACCCCCCAACTCAGACAATCTTTGGGCTCCTATCCCTGCTCACCCTGTAGTATCGGACCACAACATACCCCCTCTGCTCAGTGCCCTAAGAAACTCCACTGTCACATGGACCCTCATCGAAAGGGGCCTCCCCAAAGCTCTTCCCACTATGCCCGGGAGGTGGGAATGGAAGGGATAGAAATTCCTCCTGGATCCCAAAACCAGCCAGCCATTCAGCTGTGATAAGGAAACACCCTCCTGTTAGGGGCAGGGCAGGTACCATATTCCTTG
The DNA here is from genome assembly GCF_028017835.1 of Emys orbicularis. NCBI lineage: Eukaryota > Metazoa > Chordata > Testudines > Emydidae > Emys > Emys orbicularis. The sequence goes on along the minus strand of NC_088701.1, from coordinate 4,622,815 downwards.
ACTTCAAACTCCGCGGTGAAGGCCTCCTGAGGGGCATGCTCGTACCTGGAGACAATCTTCCACACTCCGCTGCTGCAAGATACAAGCCCAGATCATGCGGTGGGGAGAAGGATCTATCTAGCTCAGTCAGGCTGGTGCGGTATGCTATTGGAGCTAAAGTGCTGGGCTGGGACTCAGGAGATTGGCATTCTGGTTCTAGTTCTGGGAGGGGAATGGGGTCTAGTGGTTAGGGCTGGGAGTCAGGACTCCTTCATTATGTCTTCAGCTCTGGCAGGGGAGTGGGGTCGAGTGGGTTAGAGCAGGCGGGCACCAGGATGCCTGGGTTCTATCCTGGCTCAGGGAGGGGAGTGGGGTCTAGTGGTTAGAGAAGTGGGGGCTGGAAGTCAGTACTGCTGGGTTCTAGTCCCAGCTCTAGGAGGGGAGTGGGGTCCTGTGTGTTAGAGCGGGGTGGGGCTGGAGCCAGGGCTGCTGGATTCTAGTCCCAGGTCTGGGAGGGGAGTGGGGTCCAATGCATTAGAGCAGCAGGGGCTCTGGGTCCCACACCCAGCCCTGCCGCAGACACCATGTGTGACCTTGGACAAGTTCCCGAGGGGCAGATTTTCCAGCAGAGCTCAAGCTCAGCTCTCAGTTAGGCACAACTTGTCCTGGGCTCTTTTGATACAAATCTGGCCATACTGGGAGCAGATTAGTACTAAGTGCTTGAAAAACCTGAACCTTAAATCTCTCTGGGCCTCAGTTTTCCCATCTGCAAAATGGGAATACTAATATTTTGACACCTCCCTAGGGTGTTGTGAGAATAGCACAATGCAGTCAGGTATCCTAGGGATGGGGGAAGCTGACAAGTAAATAGATAGAGACATCCTTTCCTTAACTGGAGCCTGCGACATTAAAAAACAAAAAAACCCTTGGGAGACAGAAGTAAAAAATGGGCGATTATTGTATAGAAAATTTGGTGGCACAGTGTAACAAAAACACATTGGAACGTTGATGTGCGTAAGCCACGCCCATTTAGTGTCTAAGCCACGCCCACTCTGTGTGGTACTCTGTCCCCCTCTAGTGGTGGTGAAGGCCCATACAGAGATTGAGGTGCCTGCTACAGCCTTGGCTAAGAAAGCTGATCCGTGTAGATCAGGAAGTAGAGGCTCACATATGCAGATCCTATTATAACCACCTTCCCCTGTTTGTTACAGCTTACTTCACGATATCAGGGATCTTGTAGCTCCTGGAGATGATGCCGCCTTGGTCCATGGAGGACACCGTATTCTTCTCTACAATAATCCCATCTGGATTCTGAAACCAAGCACCAGAAAGAATCAGTCTGAAACCACCGTGCAAGGTGCTGTACATTATTTATTAGATTTATTACTGTAGTGCCTAGGAGCCCCAGTCACGGACCAGGCCAACTCACCAGCCAGCTACATCCAGGAAGCTCCCTCCAGCCCAGGTATTTCAGTCCCTTTTCCCAGGGACACATTTACATTTCATCCACAGTTCAATGCCAACCAGAACAGGTACCTGTCCCCTCCCACTGCCTCTACAGTAGCTACCCCCAGCCTGGTTTTTCACCTCGCTGGGATGCAGCGAGCCCAGTTCTGGGTCCCTTCTCTGATCCAGGGTCTCCTGACACAGCCCAGAGTCCTCTCTCTCAACTGAGTTACTTGCTGGCTTCTATTGGACCAGAAGACGGTCAAGCTATCACCTGATGCAGGGCCTCAGGGTATCAGCTGAGAGACAGCTGGTTAGTCAAAGGCAGGACTGGGTCTAACTCCTCTTAAAGGGCCAGCCACCCCCCCTGACAAGCGGTTAGCGCAATCTCCTGGCCTCTAGGCTTGCTGGTCCATGAAAGGAAGTGAAGCAGAGAGATCTGCAGAGGAGGAAAGCTGGGTAAATAGAAAGCATCTTACCATGAGCTCCACAGATACCACCTTCAAGATGGGGTCCAACATGTGACCCACAGTGAAAAGCCGGTACCTCACTACAGAAAGAGAAAGATGGGGCAGTCAATCGGCACGGGCGGGGCAATTGTGGCAATAATGGGACCTAGCCCAGGAACTAGCAACTACATCTATTAGATGTTAAGGCTAGAAGGGACCACTGTGATTGCCCAGTCCAGAGTTTCGCTACGCGACCCTCACCCCATTACATTTACCATTGCTCAGTGCTAACACTGAGGTGTAACTGGGTGTATTTCGAGAGGTTGACAGAGAACACTTGACCTTGACAGGGAAGGGGGCGCGGGGAATGGAGGAGCCAGATTTCCTCAGTTCCAAATTGTTAGAACATTTTCAGCACCAGCTGTGAAGGCAGAGCCACCACCAGAAGCAGCACAGAAGTAAGGGTGGCCTGGTATGATCTTGTCCCACTTACTTCTGTGCTGCTGCTGGCGGCAGCGCTGCCTTCAGAGGTGAGCAGCCAGAGAGAAATGGCTGCAATAATCCCCTCCCCCTCCAGCTGGCTCTTCCCCCCCAACAGTGTCCTCTATTTGGGAACTTGAAATATGGTAACCCTATCTGAAGACATCAAGAGATGGAGAATCTACCACTTCCAATAGTTAATCACCCGCACTGTTAAAAAACGTGTGTGCCTTATTCTGAAAAAAGAATCTTAAAATGATTTGATTTGGCGCTACAATTCTAAGGGCCAATTTCTGTCTTTGTTTACATGTTATTTGCTGTTACGGCAGTCCTCTCTAAATGAGAGATGTCTGTATATATGAATATAGTTAGTTCACAGATCAGATGACACACCCGAATATGTAGCATAGTTCCTCTGGCTTCTTGTTGTGCATTCTTCACCCACCCCACCCCACCGAATTCAGTCCCTCTGAAAATCAGGCACTTGCGGAGGGAGTAGGAACCCAATAAACGGAGGTGCTCATAATTCGCAGCCACTTCTGAAAATGTTGACCCATGTGTGTAGATGTTGACATAAAGATAGAAGAAAAGCCCCAGCCAAGAACTGACCTGTAGACCCAGGCGTGTAGATCGTCTTATCCGTCTGGATGAAGATGTAGCCGCTGTGGAATGAAAGCAGAACCACCTTCTCTAAGGTGAACAGGCTGCTCTTGGCTTCGATGTAGACATATTCCTTCTTCTGGGCATCCTTTGGCAGTAGCTGAGTAGGAACCTGGAGCATCGTTATATCATGGGAGAAGATTTTTCATTATGACCCTAACTCTCAGCTACTGAGGTTTTAAAGCCATTGGTAGAACTGGGAAGTCACTGCTGTACTCACTGACTTATACCAGGGCCCTTACAGATACTCCATCTCTCTGCACCTGGGTTGCCTTTGGCTTGGGCTACCTTGAGCAGTCTCCACCATGAGCCAATCTGTCCTTCCCCTCACCTAAGTCACTTAGGTGCTTTGGAAAATGTTCCCCCTGGTTTTAAGGGGGAAAGGCTTGGTATGCCATGACCTCAAACTATCCAGTTCTCTTCTGATTTACCATCTTACAAGACAGAGGACAGGGTCCCTCCCCCCCTAGATAAAACATAGCCTCCCACAGCCCCACCTTAATTTTGGCAGAGTTCATCATGCCGTTCCCAGGGTTCAGGCTGACTGTGGTTGAAACCAAGGCACTCTTCTTCTGTGGGAAGTCGTACACGGTGATCCTCGCCTCGATCGGGCTATGGTGGCCATGAGCTTCCACAATCACCATCTCTTCACTCTCCACACGCAGGACGCTTGGGGTGATCAGCGTGCATCTGGTAAGGGAAGGGATGAGATGGTAGAGCAGAATCAGCCAAACTCCATGTCTCTGCACCTGGGTTACCTTTGGCTTGGGCTACCTTGAGCAGTGATCTTTGCCGCTATCGGAAGGTAAGCAGCTGGGGCCTGGTGGTCAGACGTTGGATAGGAGACCTCCAAGAAGCTACCAGGTTTCTATAGGAAGTGAGTGGTTCTCAACCTATTTATCATTGTGGGCCACATATGCGGCCCACAAAGTGTTACCTGGGCCACAGGTTGAGAACCACAGTGCCCCCCACAAACCCCTATGCTCAGTGCCCTCTGCCCAGAGACCCCGCCACCAAGTGGGGCCAGGAGTGGAGAGCTGGGCATGGGGCAGGGATCCTAACCCCAGACCCTGCTGCGCGGGGACCCCTGACCCCCACCGTGGGGGGCAGCCAAGACCCTGAACCCAGACCCCACCAGGTGGGTAAACTGAGGCACTGAATGCTCATGTGACTCACCCACAACAGGGCAGTGATAGAATTAAGCGTGTTAGAACCCAGGAGTCCTGACTCCTGGTCGTTGTGCTCTAACCTCTGGAAAATATTCCCAAGCTGTTCTGAGAATCAGGCTAGGAGCTAGGACTCCTGAGTTCTCTGCTCTAAATGCTGGACAATATTCCCTCGCTGTTATGAGAAGAGAACCCAGGAGTCCTGACCCCTAGTTCCCTGTTTCAATCAATAGACTTCCCATGTACATGGACATACCTTACCACACTCAGGAGCAGAACCCAGGAGACCTTTGTCTCCTGCTTTGATTAGGCAAATAAATCAGACAATTTGCACCTCTTGCGTTTTTACAATTTTTCTTTTGGCCTATATGTTTTGCTTTTCTTGCTCATTCTTTGTGTCTGTATTTTTATGTCTAGCCTGTTTGTCAGAGCTGTTTTAGTTACATTCACAGGCAAGAAAGGGACTGCAATGTATCTTCTTTCTTTTTTTCCAACGGGAGAAGCCAGCATCACATTGCAGCAATCTGCAAATTCAGATTATTTATTAGGTATATTACAGTGGCACATAGGAGCTGCCCCCCTTCATTGTGCTAGGCGCTGTACGGTCAAAAACCAAAAAGTCCCTGCCCCAAAGATCTTACAGTCTGATTATTTATTGTGTGTATCACAGGAGCACCTAGAGGCCCCGATCAGAAATGGGGGGTACCTGTAGGTGCTGTACACCCGTATAACAAAGAGACAGTCCCTGCCCCAGAGAGCAACGTAACCCTGGGGGAGGGACGGGTCAGAGTTAGAAAGTTAAGCACATGAGTGTTTGCAGGTTCAGAGCCTGAGTATTAGGGATGTTTACCTCGGCTTCAGCTTTGGCTTTGAATTTCCTGTCAATTTCAGGGGTAAATTAGGGGCAGCTGGTGCTGTATCCCCCAGACACAAAACTCTGGTCACCTTCTTTCCACCTTGCAAACATTCAGTGCTTAGAACTGTCCCATTGCAACAGCCCTGTTGTGGGGCAGCCTCCTTTCATGCACCCCCTCATGGCCTCAAGCCAGTCCAGCAGGCAGCCCCCTGCCTCAGTTTCCCCCTTTCGAGGGGCTTCTGCAATAACTCACAAGCCCTTTCACAGCCCATCTCAGGTTTGGGTTTATTAAATTAACAAATATTTCAAAACAAAGTTTGCCAGTCCTTCCTCAAGTGCATCCATGTGCACCTCTTTATCAGGTCACCCCCAGACTTTTCCTGCCTGTTGTCCCACTCCCCAAGTCCCAGCTGGCTCCACTGGAGTCTACTCACACCCTGCAGTCTCTGTAGCCAATGATGTTAGTTTAGTATCCATTTATTGTGTGATATTATGATTAATCAATATGTTATAGTACATATATTCATTGTATTTTCACCACAGTTGATTTGTAGGACTATAAAAGCATAAGATTGATCAGTATTTAGAGGAACTATGTAGTAGACATGAGTAAGACAAGCTGAAACGCAAGAACCTGTAGAGTGAGTCCTGCAAGACTTTAGCGTAGCTATTTTAGGCCTTGGAGACAAGAAATGAATGCGAAAGTCCATGACCGAGAAATAACCCGAAAACTTATGGGAAAGAGGTACCAACTGGTAATATTGTGAAAGTATAAGGTCTTAAATTTAAATAATAAATGCTGTAACAACAGATATTGTCTCTAACACATGCCTTAACCGCAAGAATAAGGTGGTACGCCAACGTTAATGAGAACCTACACAGCCTATAGAATTTGGGGTCCCTTGTGTTTCCAGGAGACACAGACCAATAAGAAAGAGTGGGTTGGAGATGCCCAGAGCGGAAAATTGAGCTTTCTATGGGAAACCCCCGCAGGAACCACTCCCGTATTGATCAATCCATGAGCCGGCCAACAGACCCTAACACCATCTAGGAGGATGTGAGTATGTCGGTAGGTATAACTAGTACATGGTACTTATCTCTAGGAATTGTATATACAGTGACATTTATAACTTTGTTGGTAACTTTAATAAAAGACAGACGCTCTTGTAATTGTCGGTGTTATTTACCTGTGGTTTCACATGTTCCTATGAACTCTAGATCCAGAACAAACAGAGATAACTCTGTTGAACTTGAGACTGAAGCCGACAGAGCTGATCCCACTGAAGTAGGATTAACATTAAATAGAATAAAAGGCTCCTTCTCCCTAGAAATTCTCCTCTCTCCACATTCCTGCTGCTCTAAGTTCTTTACAGGGAAATCAGCTGACCCCTGCTCAGGTGAGCCACCTTAGTAATTAGGGTTGACTGGCCCCAGGCCTCTAGCCCTTCACAGGCCAGCCACCCACAAACCCCATCCCACATGCAGAGTCAAAACTGACAGCATGCGGCCAGTGTTGCCAACTCTCATGATTTGACTGCAAGTCTCGGAAGATTTGGTGTTTGCCTTGAAGCTCCAGCTTCCCAGAGTCCTGTGAATGGTGAGGATCTCGGCTTTTGTTGACATCAAATGGAAGTTTCTAGCACTGCTGATAGGGGAAGAAAGCTTGAAAACGTGGCCTGAGCAGGACCCTAAGAGGCTCAGAAACCCAAAGATAAATAAAAAGAACCCCCAGTTTGTTGTTTTTATAAAAATCTTGTGAGTGTCCAACCAATCCCGTGATTTTGGGGGCCTGACTTGTCTTTTGAAGGCTTTTCAGCAGTGGCTAGTCATTTAGGTCCCTTGAGTTTTCAGCACCTTTATAAGGGGTCTTGGGTTATAGATCACCTGCTCCTCTGAAAATCAGGCCTCGAAAGCACGTCAAGTTGGGAGCCTAAAAACTGCAGCCCCCCAACTCCCTATTGTGAATCTTGGCCAGGGTCTCTTCAGGGAAAATCCCCATTCCCACACATACACTATGATCTCCACTGATCATTGCTTCAGAATCCCCAGGTTACTTACAGCGGCTGGCCGTGAGACAGGGCTGATAAGCTGAATGCAAACACAGCCAGCAGGTAGATAGCAGATCCTCCCATGGCACCAGAAGAAGCCACTTCTCCCAGAAACATCTGCTTTTTGTTCGGATGCCTCTTCTGTTGTGAGCTAACCCCCGGGCAGTGGTTAATATGTAATTGCAGAAGCTCCCAGACCCCCAGCACTAACTTGATCTCAGTACAGGGGAGGTGGGGTGGGTTAGCGTCCCTGCCGCTCAGTCGGGAAACAGCAGAGGCTACTTTAAGAGGATGATCTTAGTGAATTTCATGCTGGGGGAAGGTACTAGACCAATGGATTGATGGTCTCTATTTATAGCCAGGGATACAGGACGTCCCTTGGCAATGTGCCTCCACCCCTAATCTAGGAGATAAGGCCCTCTATTGGCAGGATGGGCAATTTCAGCTCTCTGGTCCATTCCACTGCCTACTTGTGCCTGTGGTTTTGTAATGCGGGCGCGTTTTATCTAGGTATTGCACAGAAAAGTCCCCCTCCCTCCGCTCAACATTTCAGGTGGCTAAAGCAGGACGCAGCGCCACTCAGGTGTTTGGCCCACTCGCCCTCTTTGGACGGAGGCAGACAAGCCAAATGTGAGTGATGTTGCAGCCTAGCATCCGGGCTCACTACGCCACTCACGTTTGGCTCGCTCGCCCCTCCGTAGGTGGCGTCAGAGGGGCGGGCAGGCCAAACCTGAGCGACACTGCAAACCCGTGCACCAGGTCGCAGTGCCACAGAGTTTGGGAGCCCCTCAAACTGGGGGCCCAAGGCAAACAGCCCCTTTTGTCCCTCCCCTCTGGGCGACCCAGAATGCAGGAAATGTTCACTCCAACCAGGGCAGGGGGTTTGGGGGGTGTCAAAGTGGGACAGTCCCATGAACCCCAGGGCTGTTGGGAGGTCTGGAACACCTGCCCCCCCATTCCGGAATGACTTTCAGACATTTGGAGGGGAAATGAAACTTTTTAATGACATTCAGCCAAACGACAACCCCATGAACAACCTGCAAGTCCTGCCCGTTCCCTGGCAATGCAGTGAGGCGGAGGGAGCAGAGTCAGGGCTTAGAGAGGCTGGGACAGAGGCAGGGTGGGATAATTGTGCTCTGTACAATCCACAGAGATCGTACTTGCCAAGATAAACCTGTCTGTGCCATAAGGTCTTGTTTACCTTCTACATCAAGGAAGCACCAGGAAGGGGAAGAAAGATGATCTTGTGGTTAAGACACAAAACTAAGGAGTCAGGACTCCTGGGTTCTATTTCCAGCTCCGGGGGGGAGAGTGGGATTGAGTGGGTAGAACTGGCCTGTGGTCTATTCCTAGCTGAGGGAGGGGAGGGTTATCTAATGGTTAGAGAAGGGAACTGAGGGTCAGGACTTCTGGGTTCTACTCCTAGCTTAGAGAGGGGACTGCGATCTATGGGTTAAAGAAGAGGATGAGTAGTCAGGGCTCTGGGTTCTACTCCTTGCTACGGGAGTATGGTTTAATGGCTAGAGAAGAAGGGGGCGGGGCAGGACACCTGGTTCTGTTCCTGTCATGGGCTTACTGTGTGATATTAGCCAAGATGCTCAGAACCAAAATAGCTAAAGCAGTCTTCAATTCTGAATGCCTCCGTTTTTGGGGGTGCCCAGTGTAAGCTATGAAGGCCTGAGTTTTACAGGGGTTCAGCGTCCGCAGAGCCCATTGTCAGCGCGGCCCGGGACACAGCGATCCTACCGGGGAACCTGAGAAACAGCCAACCCTGGGGAAAGGAAGTTGGCCTGGGAAGCCTGGTATCTGGTTATTGGTTTGCTAATAAAGCCAACTTCCAGGAAGAGAGTGCAATTGGCCGTGTGTAATGTGTTTGGAACAGGCTGGGGGTGCCACCTGCTCACAGGTTCCCAGAATCCTCCTCACCAAAGCGATGAACCTCAGATTTGGAGAAATCTCTGAATACGTTTGAGAGTAAAAATTCCTCTATTTCCCATCAATCCTGGGTAAACAGTGAAGAAATCAAAGATTGTGCGGGGTTGACAGGAACTGGCAACGCCAGAGCTGACGTGGATTCAGGAATGGGAGAGTATCTGGGGGTGAGTGGGGGAAGTGCCTTGTACCTTCCTGTGTAGCAACATGTTGGAGTTTCCTTGTAATCTCTGTGGACGTGAGGTGCGGGGCATGCCGGCCTCTTAGGAAACCTCAGGAAAAGAAAACTCAGCAGTTGCCTGGCAAAGAGCAACAAAACAGAGGCTCTTCTGTATGTTAAAAGGGCTGGGCGTCAGGATTCCTGGGTTCTGTTCCAGCTCTGGCAGGGGAGTTGGGTCTAGTGGTTAGAGCTGTGTATATACTGGGACTCAGGACGGCTGGGTTCTAGCCCCAGCACAGGGAGGAAAATGGGGTCTAGTGATTAAAATAGGGAAATGAAGAGTCAGGACTCCTGGGTTCTAACCCTGGCTCTTGATTTGGAGTGGTTCCTCATTTACTTTTCACCTGCGTAGCTCGGAAGACACTTGGCATGTTCAGTGCCCTTTACAAACACGGTCACTGCCCTGGGAGGAAGACAGGGGAGTAAGCAGCCTCCAAAGTTCCTACCAATTGGTATTAAGCCACTAGCCACATGAAGACAGGATCAGGGGAACTCCTGGCTGTCAATTCCCTTCTCAGTCCACTGCAATCCCACAAATAAGGATGCAACACACTTGTATATCGGGCAGGGCCGGCTCCAGGTTTTCTGCCGCCCCAAGCGGGAAAAAGAAAAGCAACAGCAGCACGATCGCGCTGCTCCACTCTTCGGCGGTGGGTCCTTTGTTCAGAGAGGGACCGAGGGACCCGCCGCCGAAGGCCCGTCCGTGCCGCCCCAAGAGCGGCCGGAGTGCCGCCCCTTGGTATTGGCCGCCCCGAGCACCTGCTTCCTTAGCTGGTGCCTGGAGCCGGCCCTGATAGCGGGTGTGGTCCTGTCACTCTCTAGTGGCTGACCCCCAGGACTACTACAATCGCTTGCTCATTACGCATTGCTAAGGTGAGACCAAGTAGCAGGAGATGTTGTGTTTGGCTCACAGGCCCCATGTTGGAATCTTACCAGGTGGAGGGCGCTCCCTACCTTACAGGACTGGATCCAAAGCATGGAGGCTAAATACAGTATGGGGAGAATCTTGCAATATTACTTCCCTAAAGCACTATCAAGACGCACAAGAATGTGTGTTTCCCAGCTGACGCAGCTAAGACAGCGGGTGAGCTGTAAGGCGTCCAGATGCTAGCAAACTGGCATGCAAATAATCCGATCTGCAAATAATGGGGCTGTGACGAACTGGGACGGTTCTTAATGTGGTCTTTGAATGCTGAGTGGGGAGTGTTGGCTGGGAAGGCAGGGGAGTGTGGCTGGGATAGTCTGCATTGGGGGATGGGAGACTGGCCGAGGGAAGATACCTGAGCATGTAACATGAGAACTCAGGAAGGGGTTAGAGGCCAGGTGACACCTTTGCTCAGGAAACTGAACAAAGGCTGTGGGAGGGGTCGCTGGGGGGGGGGGAGTTTCAGAGCTGGCTGGTGGAATGGCTGGGAGGCAGACGGGGCTCTGACCTCCCAAGGGGGCTGTGGTGCCCTGGGACCCCAAGATGGACCTAACTGGGGGGGATCCTGTTGTCTGTGCCTGCAAGACCTGTCTTGGACTGTGTTCCTGTCGTCTAAATAAACCTTCTGCTTTACTGGCTGGCTGAGAGTCATGGTAAATCGCAGGAAGCCGGGGGTGCAGGGCCTTGTGTCCCCCCACACTCCGTGACAGGGGCATGCAATTAAACACAATGATATGGCATGCCAATAAACCAATATGCAAACCCCCCCCCCCAAAAAAAAAACTGGTATGCAAATTAGCAAAGCTAATGGGGTTCTTCAAGCTTTACTCTGAGCGCAGTAATAGCTTCTAGCCCCTGATACTAAGGCACTGCCTGTCACTGAAAATCCCCATAGGTTTCCCTTTCTCATGTTCCCCCTTGTTTGCAAATTGCAACAGGGACCTGTTGCCCAATAAATCCTTCCTCGCTCGAGTATTGAACCCAGTTCTTTATCCAGCCGAGATCACAGTCCACCCATGTGTTTGTTCAATAACATGCACAGGTTGTCTGTGGGTTGGAGGGTCAGGGCCATGTTCATCTGAATCTATCTAATATTAAATTATTCAGTGTGAAAGGTGGAATTCAGCAGCATGCAGTCCCCGGATATTTCACGCAGCAGCTACAAGGTGGCTCGCTAATCCTGCAAATCGCACGTATTGGGCACGCTGCATTTCTTTTACGTTCTTTCTGTAGCAACTTGTGGCAAATAGTATAAAGTGCAGATCTTAAACTGCAGTTCCTGGGGGTCACCTCAGGCTAAACTTACGGTTATGATGTTTATTTCTCTTTTCCAAGTCGCACTGTTTGGCTTTTGTGTTTTCATGTTTCACTTTTCATCATCGCTCCGATCTCACTGAGAGCTTTGTTTTCATGTGTTGAAGAGCAGTGATTTAGTGTGCACTTGAGTGCAGGCTTTGTGAAATAGGGCCCAGAAATAGTTTTTGGGAAATGCCTGGACTCCTCCTCTTACCTAATCCCCTGACTTCCAACTACATTTTTCAGGAGTTCCTTTCCTGACCTTTCAGAAGTATGCGCTGAAGTGAACCAAATACTTTATTTCATAAATTGAAATACACCCCTTGAAATCTGCTTGCTGTTCTGGTCACCCCATCTCAAAAAAGGTGTATTAGAAATGGAATAGGTATAGAGAAGGGCAACAAAAATGATTAAGGGATTAAGCTTCCATATGAGAAGAGATTAAAAAGTCTGGGGCTCTTCACCTTGGAAAAGAGCTGACTAAGGAGGGATATGACAGAGGTGTATAGAATCAGGACTGGTTCGGAGAAAGTGACTAAGGAAGTGTTATTTACCCCGTCACATAACACAAGAACCAGGGGTCACCCGATGAAATTAATAGGCAGCAGGTTTTAAACAACCAGAAGGAAGTACTTCACACATCAGGCAGTTAATCTGTGGAACTCATTGCCAGGGGATGTTGTGAAGGCCAAAACTATAATGGAGTTCGAAAAAAGAACTAGATAAGTTCATGGAGGATAGATCCATTAATGGCTATCAGCCAAGATGGTCAGGGATGCAACACCATGCTCTGGGGGTCTTTAAGCCTCTGTCTGCCAGACACTGGGACTGGACGACAGGGGATGGATCACTTGATAATTGCCCTGTTTTATTCATTCCCTTTGAAACACCTGGCGTTGGCCACTGTCGGAAGACAGGATACTGGGCTAGGACCATTGGTCTGACTCAGTATGGCCGTTCTTATGTTCTTATATTAATAATCCTCTTTCCACTGCTGGGAAGTCATCATTAGGACAGAAAGGGCAAGATTAACCCTTTCATTGCATGGCCACTCATCCCCCACCAGTCCTAGAATAGTCAGAGAATTACAGTATAGTACAGCCTGGCAGAGTGGTCACGGTCCAGCCTTTCTCTGTCTTCCTTATTCAGATTGTAAACAGTCTCTCATCATGAATCCGTGCAGCACCTGGCACAACGGGGCCATGATCTCAGCTGGGGCAGGGGCTGTCCCTCACTAAGTTACTGTGCAGTGCCTGGCACAACAGGGCACTGATCTCAGCTGGGGCCTCTAGGCACTGCTGTGATACAAATAATAACAAATATTCATTAATGAGAACACAAAATCTACTTGCCCATTGATAATGGGACAACTAATGACATTTTACCCGCCTGTTAAAATAAATTTGCAAGGCTGGTGTGTGGATTATGGATTATATATTGTATACTCACCCCCAAATCGAGACCGGATACCTTTCTGGAAGGTATATCCTTTAGTGGATCATCAGTTTTTGGGCTCAATACAGGGGGAACTGAGTGAAATACAATAGCCTGTGCGTTGCAGGAGGTCAGACTCCATGATCAGATGGTCTCTTGAAAATCTGTGCGTTTTGGACCAGATATTGCCTCGGCTAGTGTAAATCGGTGTCGTTCCACTGACGGGAGTGGCGGTAAACGGCTTGACATCAGCTGAGGACCTGTTCCATTCAATACTCAATACTCATTCAATACAGTAACTCCACTGAGGCCAACCTGTGATCTGACCCTGAGTGTATAAAGTAACCCTTTGGGGCAGGGACTGCATCTTGCTGTGTGTAGGTACAGCGCCTAGGACAGTGGGCCCCCGATCTCAGCTAGAGTTACCCTAATACCAGGCCACAAACACAACTTGCTCCCTGTCACCCTGATGGAAAAATTAAAATCTTGCCTGTAAAACAAAGGGCGAGGCTGATTATTACAGTAGATTCAAGTCTTGGGCCTTGGGCTCACACATGGATTTGGGGCCAGCGCCTAGGCTGGTGCAAACCAGCATTGCTCTAACGAAGTCGATGGAAGTAGGGCCGTTTATGCCAGCTGAGGATGTGGCCGTCGGGTTTTAAATGGAGCTAATGGTGGCAGCATCTGCCCAGCTCTGTATTTATTATTCATATAGCATTAGCACCTCGAGGGCCCAGCATGCTAGGTGCTGGTCATACATAGCAAGGGGCAGTGGCTCTGTCCCAGAGATTCATCATCCAGAGGCAATGCTAGAGGTCACACCGCAGGTCAGGGGCAGAGCCTGGAAGAGAATTCAGATCTCCTGGGTCCCAGGCGACTGCCTTAGCCATGACACCACGTTGCTTTTACTTTCACCGCTCCCATTCTATTGAGCCTTCCTTGGTCCCGCTAACCATATGGCATTGTCACCGCTAAGACTTGTGACACCCGTTGTTAGGTAAGCCCAGTCGGCTGTTTATCCATAAGTAAATATGTTGCAATTGGATGTCTTTGGATATTGTCCAGACTCAAGCCCTGTCCAAATACCACTGCCAGGAAAAGAAACCTGTTACTGGAAGGCAGCTGATAACCTGCCCTCCCCCATTAACCCTTCCCTGGTTTGCTTTTACCCAGAGGAAGGAAAAAACAGACTCTGAGATGAGTGATCTCAGTGGGGCTAGGCGGGTTCATACCAGCGGAGGATCTGGCCCAGAGATCTGAAGGTCTCGTTCATCAAGGAGGTTAACCTCTAAAATGCCAGGTACTGGATTACAGGGTTATTGCAGGTGAAGAGCGATAGGTTAACTGGTGCCTGTGCAAATTGCTGTTTCGAACTTCAAAGCCACCGAAGGGATTTTGATACCCATCTGCCATTAAAATGTGTCTGAATCTCCGACATGGCTTTGAAGATGCCAACCATGATGTATTGTTTAGGGGCACAGGAACTGCCACACCGGATCAGATCATAGGTTCATGGCCAAGCATGGCCATTACCAGACATTTCAGAGCCAGGTGCAAGAAACTCTATGGACAATTATAGCCTGCCCAGGGGGGACATTACCTCTTAACACCCATTGCCTTATGTCCTGAAGCAGGACTATCATGTGGCAATGGGTTCCGCAGGCTAATTCCACATTATTATTTCCTTTGGTCAGTTTTATGTTACCTGGCAGTAGCACCGAAAGGCCTTCTTTGTGCTAGGTGCTGTGCAAACATACAGAGCAGGTGTAGATGATGGGTGGTCGAACATGCTGGTCCCACCATTGCTACCAGCAGCGTAGATTCCCTCATAGAGTGTAGCGGAGTCCTGGCCTAAGAGACAGTTTCTGCCCCAAAGGTTTTACAACCCAAGTGAGTGGGATAGACAGAGAGATCCACCCTTCTGGGGCTCCCTTCACGACTGGGACCGCTTTCCCTACTGAAACATCCTAGAACTTGCCCAAGGTAAAACAGAGTCAAAAGGCAGATCCAGGAACAAAACCCAGGAGTCCTGATTCTCAGCCTGCCTCCTCGTTGTAACCCAGTAGATCCCACTCCCCTCCCAGAGCTAGGAATAAAGCCCAAGCGTCCTGACTCCCAGCCCCCCCGCTTTAACCCACTTGATCCTATTCCTCATTCACAGCTGGGAGCAGAACCTGGGAGTCCTGACTTCCAGCCCCCCCTCTCCATGCTAGGCCTGAACTGTGGTATTGATCAGAGCCCCTCCATTCTGATCTGTGGCCAGCACCTTGGTGTGGAGTAAACACAACCACAGCCTCAGGTCCCTAATTCCAACTCCCCCCTTGGAAAGACAAATAAACCCTTGTGTCAAGGGAGTGAAGAAAATATCGTTTGTTCTGAACTTTTCAGGTTTCCTGGGCTCCTCCCCCCACTGACTAACCCGCCCAGCTGTGTGCACGAGGGCTCAGCTTACAGGCAACTCGGAGGATAAATAGCCCCGGAGGAGCTCCTTCTCCTGACCCTCCTGTCCTCACCATGGGGGGCTCTGCTCTCTGCCTGGTGGCCGTGTTTGCTTTCTACTTCCCGGCTGTTTCTCACAGCCAACTGTAAGTACCCCGCGCTTCTGCCACGGTGATGGGGATATTACCTGGGTTCGTTACATGGCTGCCAATGGAAACCAAGCTCAATTTTCCTCTCTTCTCTGCTACTGTCTGTGGAGTGGGAACAGGCTGCAGAAATTCTCCTCCTCACCTGGTCCAACCCTCTTCTCCCTCACTCAGTTCCGAGGCTAATTTGGGGGTTTGGAGGATGGAATTTTTTTTAAAGAATAAACTGGATTTTGAGCCTCACTTGGTCTAAATGAACCAGGTGTAGACAGGGAATAACTCCATTGAAAACAATGGGGTTGCACCCCCCTGAAATGCACTGAAATCAGTGGGGTTGTCTTTCCTTTGGCTTCAGTGGGCTTTGGATCAGGCCCTAAAAGAGACCAGAATCAGGTTCTACAGGGCCACATCTTGGACTCCTTGCTCAGTTTCTATGTCCGCAAGACACCCAGTGGGGCAAAATTCTATTTTCAGTGTATACTGGTGCAAACCTGGAGTAACTCCACTGACTTCAATGGGTAGTTAGTTAAACTGCAATAATTCCATTAGCTAAGGGGATTGCTGATGGTACATGAGGCAGACCAGAACCCAGTTCACTTCCAAGGGGCTGGTGGGCGTCCGAAGCACAGTGGTCCACAGCTTGGGCACTGCACTGGAAGTCAGGACTCCTGGGTTCTATTTCCAGCTGTTGGAGGGAATGTGCCTGGGGGGCCAGAGAACTCCTTGGTTCTACCTGACGCTCTCACAAGGGGGATATCCAGGAGACGCCTGGGTTCTAGGGGGGGAATGATGTCTAGTGGTTAGAGCCGGGTGGTGTGACTAGGAGTCAAAACTGCTGGGCTCTATTCCCAGCTGAATCACTGACTGGCTGTGTGACCTTAAGGAAGTCCCTCCCCTTTTCTGTGCCGGCCTCTCCCTCATCTGTGAAAGGGGGATCGTGACACTTACCTACCTCTGTAAAGTACTGTGAGATCTATGTCTGGCGAGTGCTTTGAGCAGGGCCGCCCAGAGGATTCAGGGGGCCTAGGGCAAAGCAATTTCAGGGGCCCCTTCCATAAAAAAAAAGTTGCAATACTATAGAATACTATATTCTCATGGGGGCCCTTCTGGGGCCGAGGGCCTGGGGCAAATTGCCCCACTTTCCGCCCCCCCCCCCCCCCGGCGGCCCTGGCTTTGAGTGTGACCCTGGGGCTAAGCTTCTATTGTCCCTCTGACTGATTGGCTGCCTGGCATGGTTACCGCCTCCCGGCCTGTTCATGTCTGTGCTGGGGTGGCCAGGTGTACGGCCAAGAGACAAATTAATAGCCCATGTTCTTGGCTGTAAAGCTGGGAAGGGAAGGGGGTGGCAGTGATAAAAGGGAGGAGGCAGGAACAGGTAGTTTGGTTTGATTTGGTGCTGTCCCCTATGGCCAGGCCAAACGATGGACGTGACACTGAGCGGGTGACAGAGGGAAACTCCGAGGGATGCCCCCCTTCAGAACTGGGGGGAGGGGGCTGCTTAAAGGTTCATCCCACCTCAGGGGCCTGCTGAGCCAGTGAGAAGCCAGAAGCTGCATGAGAGATGCATTGATCTGTCAGGATGACCCAACTCACCTACGGAGCGTGGGTCGGGTCCCCACCCTCCCCATGGTGCTGGAGCAGCTGCCGTCCGGGCGCCAGACTTCGGGGTGATAGACAGACGTCTGGATGTGGGGCTGGGTTTTGCAGCTTGACCCCACTGGGAATGCACCACGGTGGGCTGCAGGCCAGATGCGCAGACCTCGGTGCAGCTTTCCCCAAAGGGTTCCAGAGATTTATGTTTCTGAGCCTGGGCCAACTTTCAGGAAAGGAGGAGGGAGGGTTCCCCAGGAGGGAGAGAGGAGATTTGGTAGCCACCGTGCAGCGCTCACTCCAGGTCTCAACCCTAACCTGCATCTCTAGGATTTCTAGGAGGAACATCAGTAAAATGGTCCATTTTGACAGCGCTCTGGTGGACGGCTGGTACCAAGCACACGCCCTGCTTAGATGCTCCTGGTATTGCCTGCGGAGCAGATGAGCAGTAAACACGGCCCATGCTCGATGACTCCCCAGCGCAGCATGCTCCTCTCTAGGCAGGGTCAGGCCGTGCAAAGGGCAGCGCATTCCAGAGGGCTCCGTAACAGGGTCACACACGCTGGCTGCAGACCGTACGATCGGAGTTGATGGAATGCAGGACACAGTATCGTCCTCTCCAAGGGGAACTGGCGTCAGCACTAGCTCAGATGGGAGAGCTCCGTCTACTGAGCCCCCCACCCTGCTCCCTGCAGCACAGTGCCCCCTAGCACTGCACTGGGGTATTGGGGTCAGCACTGACTGCCAGGCGAGAGCGCCCCCTGCTGAGCGCCCCCACAGTGACAGATTAAAGAATTTTGGGGCCCTGTGTGCACTATGGAAATGGTGGGGGAGTGTGTGACTGGGGTGTTGGGTCCTATCCCTAGGGAGTGGGAGGACCTAGGAGGGTATAGGAGAGTGAGCTCACCCCACAGTTACCCCATATGGTGGTTCTTGTCCCATGGGGCTGGCCTGGCTCCTTGCTCCGGCCCACTGGCTGTCACCATAGCGCACCGGCAGGGGTGGGGCCTCTGTTCCCATCCTGGTCCTGGCGCCATCGGCTCTCCTGCCCCAAGCTGGACTTTGATGGGCCAAAACAAATAATCTGGCAGGATTTGTTCACCCCCGCCCCGGGTGGACAGGCACCCCTGGAGATGGGGGCCCAGTGCAAGAGCACTGAGTACATGTGGGTTAAACTGGGCCTGCCCCCCCCCCCCCCAGCACAGCACTAGCATCAAACTGGGGCATGAAGATCTGCACAGAGTTGGAAGACAGCGCCCCCTACTGAGCCAGCCACCACCTAGCTGGTTGCAATGCAGCACCCCCAGCACCATGCCAGGGCATTGGGGTCAGCACTGACTTAAAGGGAAGAGCATCAGGCCAGGGGACACATCCACTCACAGCAATTTTCAGTAGGGACAGGAGTGCATTAGGCCCTGAACTTTTCGCCCACGTGTGTGTGTGTGTGTGTGTGTATGTATGATCTTTATCTGGTATGAAAAACTCAGGTCCAATCGTCTGTCACCCTTCTTACCGGAGTGACACACAGAGAACTTGGCTGACATTTAGCAAAACTTTTTATTTCCCTCCAGGCCTACTTCCTTGTGAATTCACAACACTGTGGGTGATGTAATCAGTCAAGCGTTTTCCCGGGAAGACGGCAACCCTGCTTTAATTCCATTGTCTAAGGGGGGATTTTCCAGACAGCCTAGGTGATTTAGGGGCAAAGTCAACTGGACTTGGAAGGGCTTGTCTCCATGAAGAGTTAGTTCACAGCAAACTGAAGTGGAAATCTACCCCCCACTGCACACTAACTGTCTGTGAGGACACTGTTAATGTGTACTAACAGTTCCTTAGTGCACTTTGTCTTTGTGCACCTTGGGCCCCAGCTGCCAGGGCCCTGCTGCAATTTTTAGGAACCAGCTCAATCAGAGCTAGCACCTGTGTGCCCTGGTCTACATTTAACATTTAGGTCAACCTAGCTACATTGCCCAGGGGTTTAAGCAGCGCTGTAGTTAAGTCAACCTAACTGCCGGTGTAGATGCGGCTAGGTTGATGGAGGAATGAATGGTGCATTATCTACACCGACAGAAAAAGCCCGTAGTGTAGACAAGCCCTATGTCTATCCAAATTGGGAGTCACGCCTCCCAGCGGCTGTGTAGACATACCCCTAGGGGCAGGAACTTTCTCTTACTCTGTGTTTGTACCGTGCCTCAGTCGCTGTTGGGATTTCAAGATGCTGCTGTAAAGCAAATAATAAATTGCAAACTGCAGTAACAAGCTTAGTATAAAACATCCTTGGGGATGTGGGAATCGCAGCCAGTGGGGTTTTAAATACTGAATGAATTAATCACATCGACCTTTTTGCCATTCACAGCTACTCCCTGATCACGCCCAACGTCCTGCGGGTGGAGAGTGAAGAGAAGGTCGTGGTGGAAGCCCATGGTCTCAATGCCCCAATTGTGGTTACAGTCATCGTGCAGGACTTCCCGCTTAAGAAAAACATCTTATACCAGGTCCAAACCGACCTCAACCCTGCGAATGGGATGATGGGCACAGCCGTAATAAAGGTGGGTAAAACTCCCCATCAGCTGTTTCATGGCATGCAGGAGGCTCTGGGGGGGGAGGGAGAAGAGGGAGGGCATGGCAGGGTCAGGGGAGGGGGCGGGAAGGGGTGGGGTGGAGGCAGGGGATGAGCAGTGAGCCCCCACACCGGCACATTGGAAATTTGGCACCTGTAGCTCCAGCCCCAGAGTCGGTGCCTATACAAGAAGCCGCATATTAACTTCTGAAGAGCCTCATGTGGCTCCGCAGGTTGTCCACCCCTGCCCTCGGTGCTCCAAATTAGGAGGTAGAAGAAAATGTTGAGAGGAAGGATGATCTAGTGGTTAGGGTGCTAGCCTGGGACTCAGAGGACCTGGGTTTGATTTCCATAAGAACATAAGAACGGCCGTACCGGGTCAGACCAAAGGTCCATCTAGCCCAGTATCCTGTCTGCCGACAGTGGCCAATGCCAGGTGCCCCAGAGGGAGTGGACCTAACAGGCAATGATCAAGTGATCTCTCTCCTGCCATCCATCTCCATCCTCTGACAGACAGAGGCTAGGGACACCATTCCTTACCCATCCTGGCTAATAGCCATTAATGGACTTAACCACCATGAATTTATCCAGTTCTCTTTTAAACGCTGTTATAGTCCTAGCCTTCACAACCTCCTCAGGTAAGGAGTTCCACAAGTTGACTGTGTGCTGCGTGAAGAAGAACTTCTTTGTATTTGTTTTAAACCTGCTGCCTATTAGTTTCATTTGGTGACCCCTAGTTCTTGTATTATGGGAATAAGTAAATAACTTTTCCTTATCCACTTTCTCCACATCACTCATGATTTTATATACCTCTATCATATCCCCCCTTAGTCTCCTCTTTTCCAAGCTGAAGAGTCCTAGCCTCTTTAATCTCTCCTCATATGGGACCCTTTCCAAACCCCTAATCATTTTAGTTGCCCTTTTCTGAACCTTTTCTAGTGCCAGTATATCTTTTTTTAGATGAGGAGACCACATCTGTACGCAGTATTCGAGATGTGGGCGTACCATCGATTTATATAAGGGCAATAATATATTCTCAGTCTTATTCTCTATCCCCTTTTTAATGATCCCTAACATCCTGTTTGCTTTTTTGACCGCCTCTGCACACTGCACGGACATCTTCAGAGAACTATCCACGATGACTCCAAGATCTTTTTCCTGACTTGTTGTAGCTAAATTTGCCCCCATCATATTGTATGTATAGTTGGGGTTATTTTTCCCAATGTGCATTACTTTACATTTATCCACATTAAATTTCATTTGCCATTTTGTTGCCCAATCACTTAGTTTTGTGAGATCTTTTTGAAGTTCATCACTGTCTGCTTTGGTCTTAACTATCTTGAGCAGTTTAGTATCATCTGCAAACTTTGCCACCTCACTGTTTACCCCTTTCTCCAGATCATTTATAAATAAGTTGAATAGGATTGGTCCGAGGACTGACCCTTGGGGAACACCACTAGTTACCCTTCTTCATTCTGAGAATTTACCATTAATTCCTACCCTTTGTTCCCGGTCTTTTAACCAGTTCTCAATCCATGAAAGGACCTTCCCTTTTATCCCTTGACAACTTAATTTACCTAAGAGCCTTTGGTGAGGGACCTTGTCAAAGGCTTTCTGGAAATCTAAGTACACTATGTCCACTGGATCCCCCTTGTCCACAAGTTTGTTGACCCCTTCAAAGAACTCTAATAGATTAGTAAGATACGATTTCCCTTTACAGAAACCATGTTGACTATTGCTCAACAGTTTATGTTTTTCTCCGTGTCTGACAATTTTATTCTTAACTATTGTTTTGACTAAAACAATAGTCCAGCTGTGTCACAGACTCTCTCTGAGTCCTTGGGTAGGTCACTTAGTTGCTCTGTGTCTCAGTTTTCCCATCTGTGAAATATAGATAATAGCACTTCTTTATTTTGTGGGGGGGAGGGAAAGGGGCATGCTGTGAGGGTAAATGCATTAAAGTTGAGGCACTTGGGTAATGATATACTGACATGTTAATAGGGGCCATATAATAACTTAAATAGATAAACTGAATCACAGTGAGATCTAACATAGATTATCAGGATTGGAAGGGACCTCAGGAGGTCATCTAGTCCAACCCCTTGCTCAAATCAGGATCAATCCCCAGACAGATTTTTGCCCCAGATCCCTAAATCGCCACCTCAAGAATTGAGCTCACAACCCTGGGTTTAGCAGGCCAATGCTCAAACCACTGAGCTATCCCTCCCAGATATTAGTTCTGTTGCCTAATGCATGACTGGGAGATACTCAGGTATTGCGGTGGTGGGGTCGGTACAAGAACCCGTACTGAACAAAACATGCAAATGACATGATTTCGTTCATTTTTTGGCATTTTCCATTGCAAATAATAAAAAAAGAGACGACAATGAAATGGTTAAAGTCACAAGAGTTTTGGTGAATACTTTGGTCTTAATTCCTGTTAACACGTCAAAGCCAATTATTGGTGTCTCAGCTGACTTGAGAGCTTCTTCGTTCAATGCACCGAGGTTCTGTGGTCAGGTACATAACCATATGCACTATGGCTCGTGTTTGCACTGCCTGGGAAACTTGCTCAGAGTTTGCCAAGTCCTGTCCCTAGTCTGCGCTGGGCACAGCAGCATTTCTGGGTGGGGTTCCCTGGTGGAGCAGGATTCTCGTTGTGAGTTGATCCAAAGTCCTGGCCGGGAATGGAGAGTTGGGGGGACAGAGGGAAGTTCTCCAAGATGTTACAGTTTTAAGGGAGCACAGTAGGAATAGTCGGGAGCACATCAGTGCAGTAGAACTGACTTCAGCAGGGCACCCATGGGATGCCCTTTGGTTAACAAACATTCCATATAACAGGAGGTGACCGGACAATGGGTACTGGGCTGTCCAAATGGTCTGGCCTGACTCACTGGTGGTGACCTATGCTGACTCTGTGCCATCCTGGGAATCCCCCTCCACCTGGGGTATTCCCCAATGAGGAGACCCACCATCTTCTCGCAGCTGTGTAAGCTGCTGGAGGAACTGCATGTAGAGCGGGTTAGTAAAAGGCCAGGGTTTCTTATAGATTCTTTACATGTATAACTTAAGGATCATTAAAACTTTTCCGTAGAACATCCCTTGTGGTGGTGAGTAAAAGCAGGAAGAACTCATCCATGCTCTTCTTCTCATGCAGGTTCCCACCAAAGATATAAAGAAAGATTCCAAACAAAACCAGTATGTTGTGGTCAAGGCTACGTTTCCTCAGCACACCCTGGAGAAAGTGGTTCTGGTCCATTTCCACAGTGGATACATCTTTATCCAGACAGATAAAACCATCTATACACCCGGGTCTACAGGTACTGCCTTCCCCTGGTCTCTTCTAATGGGAAGGGGTGGGAGCTGTTGATGTCATGCCATATCTACAGCAGCTGCGGGTCCATCCTGTGCATATTGCTTTGCTTGTTGTCTGGCTGAAGATGGAGGACAGTTGGAGCAGAGACTCTGCCACCACCAATTTGCAATATTTCACCCTTCACCATTGTCCTAGCTGGAATGTCCCATTGAGTGTTAGATACCGAAAGACTGGGTGGGCCATGGGATTGCGAATGGGTGATGGAACTTTTCAAATCACAGTGACTGGTTCTGCTCCATCTTGTACCGAGATACATGTCCCCATCTGACGACCGTCCCAAAGCCTGTGTGAAATAGGGGCTGCTAATCCCAGCCCATTCAGAGCAGGACAGGTTCCTGCAATGACAAAGCCTGCCCACCTGGTACGTAGCGACAGGGGAGAAATGCAAGACAACGCCCTAAAGAAAAAAGCCATGGAGATCTCCGACTGTAGAAAGAGGCTATCGTGAAACAACCCCTGATGGGGCTGATGGCTCAGATCCTCCGTGGAGTTAGGCACCGAACTCCCGTTGTTTTCAATCAGACTTAGACACCTAAGTAGATTTGAGGATCTGGGCCAAGGTGTCTATCAGTTAATGACGTCCCTCTCTTCTCCCTTTATTTTCTCAGTCCTCTACCGGATCTTCACCGTGGGTCACAAACTGGAACCGGTGTCTAAGACAGTGATTGTGGAGTTTGAGGTGAGGTCGCTGTTCTGAGTGAGCCTGTGGGGGGATAGGTGGGTTTAGCCACTTGTCTGGGTAACGCACAGCAATTTATTGTGACTGAGGAGGCTGCATAGAACCCCTGCGTGTAGCAACAACATGTTACGGCCGGGAGAAAAGCAAATGATTGTCTGAGGTCTCTCCTTGCAAACCTCTGGCATCCAAATTCTCCTCCAGTCATGAGGGAGGTTACAAAGTTTGCAGGGGCAGCAGCCAGGCAGCTCTCGGGGGAGGTCCCGCGGTTCTGCAATGGTGTTAACGCTTGAGGAAAGTTGCATGGAGGTCTTTGGGAAGAGCCAGGCAGGTGCTTGTCTGGGGAGGCTGAAGACAAGGAGCCCCTGCAAGGAGCCCTTTGAAGGACGTGTAAAGTGGTGGCAGGAACAGGGCTTATAGCTCCAGGCGTTAGTCCTCTTAAGGCCCTTTCCACTGGGCTTTTTGGTCCATAAAATAAAGTAAATCAGCTGCAATCCCCTGGGCAATAATCCCCTGGGGTTTCCTCACCTCAGCCAGCTGGGAGTGGAGAGAACACATCTGTCCCTTCAGTTCCTCTTTGACTCGGTTTCCCCTTTCTTTGACACTCTGCCCTGAGCAGCAGCATAACCAGCTGGGGCCTTGCGATGGGGAGCAGCTGTGGCTGGCAGAGCGACGCAGCCCTTGGGGCAGCTCCAAGGTTTGCAGATAGCTCAGGGTTAAGCCTGGCGTCTGCAAGATTCTGCCGTGGAGGCTCTTAAGTCTTCCGAGCTTCTTCCTTGAGTTCTTTGGTGGCCTCGCTGAGCCAGGTCAGGAGAGATTTGTCGGTTTTTCCAGTGTGTCTGGCTAGTTAAGAAATTCCAACAAATCAGTGGAGTCCAGATTGTTACATGCTATTGTTGGAAGTATGGAGAACCCTCCACTGGCCCAGGAATGTAAACATGGCAGATGATGTTGTTAAGAGCAATTAACAGCATTTTTCTCCCTAAACTCTCAACTTGTTTCCTTTCCAGACCCCTGAGTCCATTATTGTCAAGCAGATTCCCATCTCCGCCCCCTTGAAATCAGGCATCTTCTCCCTGAGCCACCCCTTGCCGGAGATTATCAGGTAGATTGCCCTGATGTTACTATGCCTGGACAGAGCAGAGCTTTGCAGGAGTTGGGCAGGGAAGCAAAAGAGATGATGTGGAGCTAGTTACTGTGTGTGGCCCATCAGCTAGATCATCTCCTACAGGCATTTCCAAGTGACGTGGAGAAAACAAACTCTCCTGCCACATACCCAGTCTTGGCATAATTTGATTGGTATTTGTTATAGTTTCGATGGATAATCATATGGCCAAATACACAAGGTATAAAGGATAAAGCCTTAAATCAAACTGTAGTAAGTTCTCAAGCCGCATTTTTCTTGCTTTGCCTATCGGTAAATTTTGATATTAGCGATGGAAATGTGTTTTTGTCGGTATGCGTGTGCTACAGTGAAATCAATGACACGTATCGATAAAAAACTAATCTTTCCAAGTCTACGCAGACACCAGAATGAAGCTGCACTGACTTCCTTGCCATTACTCCTGATTTATTCCAGAGTATGTGAAGGCAGGATTAGGCCCTGTTGGCCTGTTTTTCAAAAGTGCTGAGCACCCTACCTCCCATTCTGTGGGATTTATGAATGCTCAACTACTCTGAAAATTACGTCAGTGAGCTGGTGAGCGAGGGCCCTGATTTTGGTATGGATTGGAGTTTCCTTAAGTTTGAGGGTGTTTGGATTGAGGGTTTTGGACCACGCAGACTGTAGAAACAAGTGCCGGCCACAAAGTTTAGATCCAAACTTCCCAAACCTTGCTGGCCAAAGGTTGACGTTTTGTTCCAAGTTCCTACCTCTAGTATTGGTTCATGAAAACATCTAGGTGCAGCAAAAAATGACTTGACTGAGGTTCCCTGTGGTTCCCTCAAGACGGCTTGAGTTCCATGTATGGCTCAGATTTAGCTTCAGGAGCTGATAAAATTACTGGAGAAACAAGTGAGGCAGGTGGGCCTTGCAAAATGTGTGTGTTAAGTGCATTCAGTGTTCCTTCTTATTTCCTTCCTCCAGTCTGGGAACCTGGAAGATCACGGCCAAGTATGAAGACTCCCCTCAGCAGACCTTCAGTGCGCAATTTGACGTTAAGGAGTACGGTAAGAATCCAGCACCCACCGGGCCCAGGCTCAGGGAGCGGGTCTGTCTCTACTCTCCTGATACCATCTTGGAGCAGTCTCTCCATTCGGCTTGGCTTTGCTGGCAACCCACCCTCTCCTACAGGCTCAATGTTCTCTTCTCCCCCTCTCATTTCTCCAGTGTTGCCGAGTTTCGAAGTCATATTGGAACCGTCTGAGAAGTTTTTATACATTGATAGCAATGAAGACTTCAGGGTTTCTATCACTGCGAGGTGAGTCTGTGAGCAGGTGGAAGGGATCAGCTGAGTGGGGTAGCAACCACAGGTTTTAGTGCAGAAAGAAACCTAAATCTTGCATCACTTTGGGAATGTTCTCCATTAATTATTTTTTTTTAATGAAGAGCATCCTTTTTCCATGGAAAAAATTTTTTTTTTTCATCCAGAAACCAATGTCCAAAAATGGAAAAAAAAAAAAAAATGTCTGAAAACCTTGTGATTCAGAAATGCTGGTGCGGTGCCTCATGGGAGTTGCCATTCGGGTGTTTCATTCTTCCATTCTTCTCCAGGGGCTGGGCTTGCTAGCTGGACTTAAACTCCCATAATGCACCATAGCCATGAAGGTCCCCTTCTCCTTAACATGGTGGATCATGGGAGATATAGACTGAAGGAGCTGGGCCTATAGAGGAGAATGGTGACATGAGGCCATAATATTCAGCAGTAGGTTTTCTTGTGGCTTTTCTTATCCATCCTTATCTCCTCCAGATACCTATATGGGAAAAAACTTGATGGCAATGCCTTTGTGCTCTTTGGGGTGAAGGTGGATGATGAGAAGAGGAGTATCCCGCAGTCTCTCAAGAGAATCTCGGTAATTCCTGTTCTCGGCTGGGGGGGGGGGAGGGATTCACACCTCCTGGGGAACTGTGTGGATGAGGTCATGAAACTCCCTCTCCCTCTCTAGATAGAAGATGGAGACGGGGAAGCAACGCTGACCAGAGCGATGCTGCAGGCTCGGTTCGCCAACCTGCACGAACTGGTTGGCCACTCGCTCTACGTCTCTGTCACCGTTTTGACAGAATCTGGTGAGCATCAGCAATAAGTGCACAGCCAAGTGCTTTATTCCCGGGGTGTTCCAGACCGGTGCCGAGTGCAGTTCAAGGTGTTGATTTAGATGCATAAAGCCCTATCTGCTTAGGGTTCTGCAGATCTTAAAGGCTGCAGGCCAGATTCTTACCTCATTCGCTCTGGGGTAAACCTGGTGTGACGGGTTGCTCCCCCCTCCAGGGTGCCACCTGATGTATTGGGGTATCACTGAGCCTGCCTGTTCCACCAGCCTGGGCTCCCTTACACTGTCCTGCTGAGCCAGGCCCTCTCAAGCCTCCTCCAGCACAGACACAGGTAGGGACACGCCAAGCTGCAGAAAGACAGACATTGAAATCAGCACTGCACGGGAAGGCTTCAGCTAAGGAATTTCCCAGCACTCAAGTGCACACCCCCTCTGGAGTGTAAACCCAGAATTGTACTGTCTTGCACTGCACAGAGAACTGTACAGTGTAAGCTCCTGAAATCCGCCCCCTCCCTCAATGTGGAGGACGATATGCACAGCTTTTTGCTCCCCAGTTATGAATTCCACAAACTGGATTTAGAGAAAACAAAACCAAGTTTATTAACTACAACAGATAGATTTTAAGTGATTATAAGGCATAGCAAACAGATCAAGGCAGATTACCCAGAAAAAAAACAAAAATGCAACATAAGCTCAGATACTAAAGAAACTGGTTACAAGCAGTTATTTCTCACCCTAAAGGTTGTTTAGGCAGATTGCAGAGTTTCTTGAAGGCAAGCTGCTCTTGCTAGCAGCTTCAAACTCCAGGTATTTCTTTCACAGGCCAGACACACTCTAGCCTGAGTTCAGTCCTGTCTTCCCCAGATCAGTCTTAGGTGTTTACAGCAGTCACCTTGGGCGGGGATTCAGTGAAGAACCGACCCTGATTATCTCACTTCCCTGCCTTAAATAGGTTCACATATGGCGGGAATCCTTTGTCTTCCAGTATCAGAGGGGTAGCCGTGTTAGTCTGGATCGGTAAAAAGCAACAAAGTCCTGTGGCACCTGATAGACTGACAGATGTATTCACCCACAAAAGCTTATGCTCCAATACATCTGCCTATAAGGTGCCACAGGAGACTTTGTTGCTTGTCTTCCAGTGTGATTCCCATCCCTGGCCAGTGGAAAAGTACTAATTTTATTATGGAGTCTAGTATCAGGTGACTTAATCACATGACCCTGCAGCCATAACTCAAAGTCCATTTGCAGCATCCCTGGGAGATGGGAGATTACCCTCTTCAAAGTCCTATTATTCTCCCTAATAGTCTATTGACTTGTATCCAGCTAGCCAGCCAGACTGATTACATTTTGTCTAGTGGGCGTTCTCCAGGTGCAAACACTTTTGTAGTACAGATGTATAGTCAATATTTCTAACTTAAGATACAAAAATGATACATGCATACAAATGGGATAATCATATTCAGTAAATCATAACCTTTCTCATCTTGCATAAAACACATCTTAGTTATGCTGTAATCATATAATAACAATATTTCTGTGAAGAATATGGGGTGTAGTGTCACACCTGGAGTAATTCCAGATTTACACCAGTGAAAGTAGCTTGAAACTGTTGCACCTTTGCTTTCTGTGCATTGCACCTTTCCATTTCTAAGAGCTCCGGGTCAGCTCTTAGGGATGGTCTAGGCATACTTACTCCCGCCCAGGGCCGGCTCCAGGGTTTTGGCCGCCCCAAGCAGCCAAAACAAAACAAAACAAAACAAAAGCCGCGATCGTGATTGCGATCGGCAGCAGCAATTCGGCGGGAGGTCCTTCGCTCCCAGGCGGAGTGAGGGACCGTCCGCCGAATTGCCGCCGAATACCTGGATGTGCCGCCCCTCTCCGGAGCGGCCGCCCCAAGCACCTGCTTGACAAGCTGATGCCTGGATCCGGCCCTGCTCCTGCCTCAGTGTGCGGGATGGACTAGATGACTTCTTGAGGTCCCTTCCAGCTCTACATAGCTATGATTTCTAAACTTTCCCTGCAGAGGGAGCAGCCATTCTGTTCCGAACAGCTGTAGCTTGTTACAGATGAAACTAGTTGCTGAAAGCCTGTGCCATTGCACGGGTCTGGCAACTGGACCAAGTAATCCAAACAACCAATGACATTACTGCATGCAGATTAGTAGTGGAGTAAAGGTGGTGATTGGTTGGTTGAGTTGTGTCTGATATCACAATGGTCTAGAACTCTTGGCATGGCACATGCCTTACTGGAGTTGTACACCAGCCTGATAAAGGCAGAATGGCTGGGGACTTAAAAATTGGCCTGTAACAGACTTCAAATCCCAGTGACGATTGAACCTGGTGATATTGTAACTAAAAAGAGCCCTTCACTTGCTTATATAGCATCACTTCACACACACACAACAGACATTCTAGGGTTCAGAGTGGTACATGGACAGAGTGATAGTCCTGGAATCTTATTATATAGATACACAAACACACACACACTGTGCTCTCTCTCCCTCCCAGAGACTTTGTTTTTGTTCTTTCTTGTGGCATCTTTAAAAGCTAAAATAAGTCGTTTTAGCATGAAAGGGACTGATTCTGTTTTCACTGTTACAGTGCCACTGACTACAGGGGAGTTATCCCTGATTTATACTGGTGCGAGAACAGAATCAGGCTGAATGGCCTGCAGTAATGCCAACCCCAAACATGCAAAAATCACAAGTCATTCCCCCGCTGCCAAAATCACGAGATCATATTAAAAAAATCATGTTTTTTTTTAAAATAGTGAACTTTGCGTGTTTTTCTTTCCCTCCTGACTGTGGAGGTGTTAGATCACACTTGGGACATGTTTTGAAGCTTTTCTCTGCAACCAGGAGGGTTAGAAACTTATTTCTTCTTTTAAACGACAGCTGAGATTCTCGCCATATGGTGATTCTAGCAGCTGTGGCTTGAAGACAAGGAATTAAAACAGGAGACTCATGATCAAATCACAAGAATCAGCAGCACTGAATCAACATCTGACCATGGCCTATTCCTTGTGTTTTACTCTGGACCTTAAGGACAAAATCTGTATTGCCTCGCTCAGTTTTAATTGACCCATGGCTTCTCTCTGCAGGCAGCGACATGGTGGAAGCGGAGAGAACCGGAATTAACATTGTGACATCTCCCTATCAGATCCACTTCACAAAAACACCCAAGTACTTCAAGCCGGGGATGCCCTTTGAACTCATGGTAATATCTCTTCTTCTGGATCATGCCCACTGTTGCCTGTGGTGTATAAAGAGGAGAGAACTATGGGTACTAGGGTGATGAGGGTGGTATAAGAACGTAGGAATAGAACAGAAACAAAGGGCCACATTCCGATCTCAGTTACACCAACCTAATTCCAGTGCGACTCCACTAAATGCAATGGAATCACTCTAGATTTACACCAGACTAACAAGAGCAGAGTCTGGCCCAAAATCTGACAGCAAATACAAGGTGTGAAATGGCACCTAGCTACAGGCTTGGCCCAAAATGTGCCCTGGGGTCACTCGTGTACTGCGGGATAATATTCCCTGGACTGTGTGTTAGCTGCTGGGGCTTCAGGCTTTTCTGACTGTAGAGAGGAATTGGGCACAGGTGAGGAGTTCCAAAGAGGGAGGGCATTTGCAGAAATAGGGGGCAGAGGGACCATTGTGGATAGGAGGATGTGGGGGAATTTCAAAAGTGGCACTGACAGAATGATTCTTCTCCCAGCGAGTTAGGCTGCATTACAGGGGGAGAAATATTATGCTCCTAAAATTCTGAACCAATCAGCCTCAGTCCTCTTGTCCGCAGAGAATATGGTTTTGCGGTCCCACACTCCTCTGGGGCTGAAGGGTTTGTGAAGGGAATTTAGTATTTTTCTGTCAGCAGGCGCGTAAGACTCTAAATTAGCAGAGAACTGAAGCAATTATCTTTGGCTGCAGACCAAAGGTGCATAAACAAGTAATCGATGACCACAGTAGTGAGCAGGTTAAGTCCATTTCTTATCTGGATATTTGCTTTACATACAGTGGTGAATGGGATAAACATAAAAAGGAGTCGAAGGGCTGAACCATAAGATCCATGCAAGTAGCTGTTTGTTTTTCTTGTGTGCCTGGGGGTAATTTAATTGCACAGGCTCTCTGAATGCTTAGGGCTAACGTGGGTGCTCAAATTTTATACCGTGAGGAAATTTGGGGCTGGAAAGATCTTAGGTCAGAGGTGCTGACTTTCTGATTTCCCGGGGGTGCTCGACCCCCCGCTCTGTCCCAGGCCCCGCCCCCACTCCACTCCTTCCCCCAAGGCCCAACCCCGCTTCTTCCCGCCCCCACTCTGCCCTGCCTGCTCCTCCCTCTGCCCCCCCAGCATCTCCTGCCCACTGCTGAACTGATCCTTGGTGGGCAGGAGGCACTGGGATGGAGGCACTAGGAGGGAGGGGGAGGAGCTGATCAGTGAGGCCTCCTGGTGGGTGCTGAACACCCACTATTTTTTTCCCCGTGGGTGCTCCAGTCCCGGAGCACCCACAGAGTCGGCGCCTATGCTTAGGTCATTAGAGGTAGTGCAAAATACATTCTTGGGGAGAATACTTGATCTTCTTAACTAAACCCCAGTTGATTTACGTAGGACAGAGGTTGGTGAATGTTCTACATCAGCCAAAGCCCAATATGTAAGGGTTGGTTTCAGAGTAGGAATGAATTTACGTTGGCTACCAAGGTTATGTTTGGAGCAACAGCGTAATAGGTTTAAACCTTTAAAACGCCCTTGGCTTTTGCAAGGCCATTGATCTCTGCAGTCTTGAGGGTTTTCAGACCCAGGTCTAGTCAGCACTCGAAGGGTACGTCTAGACTGCAGTCACGGGGTGCGACTGGAGCTCTAGCTGACATCCCTGAACTAGCTTTCATCACCTAGCTTGGGTCCAGGAACAGTGAAACAGCGGCAGCGCTAGCTATACAAGCCAACCCTGGACCCTGGATAATTACTCACGGGGCTAGCCCGCGCCGATGCTCACGCTGCCTTGTTTCACCGTTCCAGGACCCAAACTAGTGAGATTGAAGCTAGCATGGGTACTGTTGTCAGACGCCACCGGTGTGGTGCTCTGCTCTGTTTAATGTTGATAACAGTCAGCTGTGTGTGTGTGTTCTCTCTGTGTGCTGCCCTGTCTCTGCGCAGATTGCTGACACAACAGACCCCGAGAGAACCCCCAATGACCACAGGCTCCGATAAGGTACGAAGGCACCCGGCCAGGTTTATTGTCAAACAAAGCACAGTAATAGTTTCCAGCAGTCTCTACAGGACATACTATGACTATGTGCCCCCTGACAATGGACCGGCTCAGTCAGTGGCGGGACTCTCCACTACCCCCTAGGCCAGACAAAGACACTGCCCCAGAGATGTATTCTTATACACAGGTACAAACAAGTTACACATCATTCCTGACGTACTGAGGTGCAACTCCTCTATGTAGCAAGATACAACCCCTCTACGCAGTAAGGTGCCGCCTCTCACCTTGTACATGTTGGTTCGAACAAAACAACTCTATCCATCATGTTACCCTTTTGCCCATCTTTAGGATGGGTCAGCCTGTTCTTTGTTATCTGTGTGGAATGTGCAAGTATCTGAGTGTTCTGGTACCTTTTAGGTATGTGTCTTTTTGCAACATCACCCCTTTCCTTGCCAGCTTCTGTGAGCAGGGCCTGCCTCTGGCTCACAGCTTAACTTTGCTTTATGTTAGCAAAGTCTCGACCATTACTTTAGTTCAGGCCTTAGGCCTCATACCAGGCCTCTTATACAAGGGTTTGTTTCAGAGCCTCATCTTACTACAGATACATCGGCTTGAGCTGCGTTCACACCCTGTGACTGGGTAACACTGACAACCAGGGTCTGTCGGTGGGCAGGATCGAACCTGGGATCTCCAGAGCTAAATGCATAAGCTGCTACTGCATAAGCTAAAAGCCACATGGCACTTAGCTAAGGCTGTAGTAGACTCATTAATCGCTAAGTGATTGAGATGCCACTAGAGGGGGACAGAGCGCCACAGCCAGCAGGCATGGCGTGCATACAACTGCAGCCTAGACATACCCTAAGTCAGAGTGTGAAAACTTTGATTAACCTCAGAGTTGAAGATATTTGTAACCAACTGGATCGACAGATGTTAGTGCAACAAATATGTCTCCCTGGCTCCCTTATTTAAAGAGCATCCATAGATTCAAGAAATATTTGGAAGTCTTGACTCACTGGCTTGACTACTCCAATCAACTCTACTCCCATCCACTTCCTGCGTGTTAATTGCCACTTGAGAAATAAATGGCTATCTCCAATCTTGGCTCAGATGCCTTTTGCCTCATTAGCTCAAAAAGCAGAATATTTGTTGGCAGTGATCGTGTTTTGGTTAGATGGGCAGTTGCCTTATTTGCCTGGGGCCAAAACAAGAAAAGACTAGCGTGACATTAATTTCCTCTCTGGCCTACATGAATCAATTTATTGTATTAATTTTTGTATATTGTTTTGTTGGGTATATAAAAGTGTAAACTGAATTTAGGAGCAGGGTTGAAGTTGTGGTTTTTACATTTTTGTATGCTTGTAGTTTTTAAAATGTGTGTGCATTTTGTGGTGTGATACAGCAGATCACGGAGGCCCCATTCCTCAAGGTTATTTAGATGCCTAATTCCCATTGAAATCCATGGAAGTTGGGCAGCTAAATACCTTTGAGGCTATGGACCTGAGATGCTGTACATGCGATTTGATTTGAAATTAGGATGCAGGGAGCGCTGCATCCCTTGTTTGATGCATCCCTTTTTGATCGTGCCCCTCAGGTCTACGTCACAAACCCCGATGGCTCCCCAGCCCCCCGTGTCCCAGTACAGGCTGAAGGATTCCAGTCGGCTGGGTCGACCCAGGGAGATGGAACTGCCAAGCTGATTATAAACATGCCCGGGGATAAGCAGCAGGTTCCCATCACGGTGAGTAACCTTCAAACACTGAGGCTGAGCTAAGTACTATATGCACCCAGAGGGCAATGCCCTGTTGGTGGCATTCACTCCCCTCTCATGCACTAAGCAGGAGGATAACTGAACTCTGTGCATTCCATCTGCGCCTGGGGTCAGTTTTCTGTATGCCATTTGGTTTTGGAGATGCTCCGATCACCATGTAACCAATGCGCCATCGTGGGGCCAGAAGAAATCCCAGAAAACATTGACATGGGCATAGGCAGGTCCAGTTTAGTCCCCTTGCCACACTGAAGGTACCCACCATGCAGCAAAGGAGCTTGTAGACAGCGCATGGCTGCTGAGTGTGAAGACCTGTGAGGTGACACCAGGCTCAAGCTGCAAAGCCCGAGAGAACACTGGATCTATCTGTGTCCAGCCGCTTCAGGAGAGAGTCCCTCTTCATATTCATCTCCCCCCTCCTGCAAGGGGCAAGGCAGTCTCCTCTGTTCAGGGACATGTTCTCTGACAGTCCAGAAATCTGGAGTCCCAGCAGGACTGTGCTGAAGCCACAGGCCAGTTAAAAGTGACATTTGGCGTTTCTCTGAGGTGTCATGCCTAGAATGGCTGTTAGCAGCAGAATCCACCAACAATGGCGTCTCAGGGAAGCTTCCTTTGCTATTGCTCGTGGTGTGACCCAGCGTGACGGGCTATAGACCCTAAGCTCACTCCCAGATTCAACTAAGATTTTACCTCCACCTCCCCTGCAGGTAAAAACTGCCCATCCCAACCTCCCAGCAAACCGCCAGGCCTCTAAGTCCATGGCGGCTGAAGCCTATCAGTCCCAAGGAGGGTCTCAAAACTATCTCCATCTGGCGGTGACGGCTTCTGACCTCAAACCTGGAGACAACTTACCTGTGAATTTCCACCTGAAGAGCAACAATCCAGCTGTTCTGAACCAGATCAAGTATTTCACCTACATAGTAAGTGCTGCGTCCCTGGGTACTGGGATCCCCTGGAATTTAAGCATCATCTGAGTTTCCACATGTCCTTTAATATTCCCACTGCATGTAAGGAGAACCTGTAGCAGAGAATTCTTCCCGTCAGGCAGTATATTCATTGTGTGTGTAGCAGAGTGCGGCAGGGCCCCCTTGGCTTCTGCCTCTGCTAGGTTCACAAAGTCACTCTGAGACCCTGGGTTTAGTAACCACGGTGCACTGGTGCACTTTATTCTCAGGCTTGTTCCCACCACTGTTTCACCATGAACAAGTAACCCTCACTGTCTGCAGGCAGGAGGGAGGGGGAGCTACCTCCCTGCTTTCATTCCCTGCCTTTTTCCTTTTCTCCTGCTCTCCCCTGGCTTCCTTCCCCTGAGACTTTTATGCAGCCACAGGCTAATTAGGTAGCAGCTGTCTCCACCTCTCCAATTAGGGCCAGGTTACCTCCAGTCCGCTCTAATTTGTTCCCCTAATGAGGAGTGGGCGTGACAGAGGGCTGAAGCTGGAAGCCTTTGCCCAGCACCCTGTCGCAGTGTGAATGAAATCAAGTCAGTCATGGGGACGACCCCTTATCCACTTCTGGTTATTGACTCCAGGCCCTGTGATAATCAATAGAGCCCACTTCCTCCAGGAGCTGGAGACAAAACCCAGGAGTCCTAACAACCATCCCTCTGCACTCAGCACTAAACCATACTTCCTCTTCGATCTGCAGATGGAACCAGGAGTCCTGACTTCTCCCCGTGCACTCACTAGAGCATATTTCCTCTTTAAGCTGGGGATGGAACCCAGGAGCCCCTGCTCTCAGTTCCCTGTTCTGAACACTAGATTTCACTGCTACTTTTTCAACGCAGAGGAATAGGTCAACTCTGTTATTTTTAGAGCTGGACAAATCAAATAATAAAGTTGCCATATAGCGCGGATATGAAGTATATTTGGTGAATGGGGTGGGGGAAAGGAGGGGTGGTCTCTCTTGGTGAAACATAAACAGTACTCAGATTTGGGAATCAGATTTGGTGAATATTAGCAACACTGCCATTACAGCCTATTCCTGCAACACATGGATTTTAGCCTATTTTCCTCTCTCCACTCAGATGTAAATGCTCATGTGAAAAGTTGCAAGTGACCGTCTCTTACTTGTAGAAAACAGGTGGATGGAACTGAATCATCCATTCTGCTAACCCTTGTGGCCTTTAACAATCCACGTCTCATGTTTCCCTGTTAGATCCTGAATAAAGGGAAGATCATTCGTGTAGGGAGACAGAACAGGCAGGCGGGACAAAATCTGGTGACCATGTCCCTGCCCATCACTCCAGACCTCGTCCCTTCATTCCGCATCGTGGCTTACTACCAACTAGGAAATTCAGAGATTGTAGCAGACTCGGTCTGGCTGGACATCCAGGACACTTGCATGGGAACGGTAGGTTGATATTCAAGTTGGCCTTCTACATGTTAATTCCAATGAAGGTGTCATTACGAGGGAGTTTTTCCTAGCCTGAAAGTGCCAACGAACTCTCAAAAGAGACTCTAAAAATGGCACCGTGGGGCTTCTCATTGACTGTTTCCCAGCAAATTCTGGATCAGATTTGATCGGTTTACACGTACAAAGATGTTCCCCAGTCCCCACAAGCCAATGCTGTCAACCCACTCTGGGGTACGGGAGTCAAGTTGTGGTTCCTTCTAGCTCAGCAATAAAGACTCTGTGGATTTTGGATTGAAGTGGATGGAGCTACACTGACTTGCACCAGCTGAGTATCTGGCTTTGTATCTGCACCATAACTAGCCATTTTGCTGATGAGGTGGCCGTCAGAATTGATTCCAGCTCCCTCTCCCAGGGCTGGGCTGGCTCTTTGGGGCTAACAGCAGTAAGATGCTTATTTTTGGCCCATGAATTCAGCAGATGTGACTCCAAATGCCTATAGGGGACCTGACTGTGATGTAACTACAATGCTGAGCTGCTGTAACTCCAGTTAATTGCTCCTGATTTACACCAGTGTGAGATCAGAATTGGGCCCACGGAGGAGATCCATTACAGTTCAAACTTGTTTGTAGATTTCCCAGGGCTGCCTGAGAGACAAAGTCACCTTTCCATCATGGCCAGAACAATGGGACCTCATGGACATTGGGTCCAATTCTGCTCTCAGTTTACACCAGAATGAATATGGAGTAACAGCACTGAAGTCAGTGGAGCTCCTCCAGATTTACACAGCTGCCCCTGAGATGAGAATTAGGCTTTTGGATGCTCGAGGAACATGAGGTCTTACGTCCTTTTCTCCCATGTTTTGCAAAGGATGGGTTCTTAGCTGCTCCCTCTGCTTTAAAACAAAACCTCTCCCTTCACTCTCTTTCATACAGCTAGTGGTGAAAGGAGCCAGCAACGAAGACAGGAGAATCCATGAGCCGGGAACTCCAATGAAACTCAAGCTGGAAGGAGACCACAAAGCTTATGTCGGCCTGGTGGCCGTGGACAAAGGGGTCTACGTTCTGAACAAAAAACACAAAATTACACAATCTAAGGTGGGGCATGAAAGATGTTGGTTGTAACTTGTGATGTTTTATAGCGGGAAATGCAGCTCGGCTCTTACCCTTGCTCTACGCTCCAAAGCGAAGTGAGCCTTTTGTTTGCAGACCTGCTGCTTGGGGTGTGAGCTCCACTGTACTTTAACTGAGCTGGGCCGGGCCAGGTCAGTACTTGGCTGGGAGACACCCAGTGAAACCCAGGGTACTGCAGGGAGCTGTTCTGGACACACTAAAGGACACCCTGCCCTTGGGACAGTGTTGACCCAGATGGTGCTGGGCTGTAGGGAACTGTGCGGGTGATGCAGTAGGGGGCGCGCTCCCTTCAGAGGCAGTTCTCACCCCAGTGCCCATGGTGGTGCTGTACATCAGGGAGTGGGGGTGTGCTCAGTAGGGGGCGCTCTCCCTCCCCAGTCTGAGCTGCACCCAATGCCCCAATGCGGCGCTAGGGGGCGCTGTGCTGCACTGAGTGGAGTGGGGGCACAGCAGGGGGTGCTGTCCCCTCCCAGTCAGTGCTGAACCCAATGTCCCAGTGCAACATTGGGGGGTGTTGTGCTGCAGGGAAAAGTGTTAGTGACTCAACAGAGGGTGGCTTTCTTCTGAGTCAGCGCTGGTCCCCGGGCCCTATCAAGGTTTTAGGGGACGCAATGCTACTGAAACTGCCATTTGTCAGCTGACTTATCAAACAGAGGTTCTGGTCATTAAATGTCCTGTGACCCTTTCCACAAGGGTCAGGGCCCGGGTGCTCTGGCTGAATTCTAATTTGGGTATTTAATTTCTCTCTGCCTAACATCCTCCTCTGTCTGGGTTCAACTGGCTGCATAATTCTTTCTTTTTCCTCCTAAAATCGGTTGTGTGGCTGGTGCAGAATGGCTGTTGTGCTCCATCCCAGAGGTGGCTGCATTTCAGTGGGGACTGAGTTGCAATAAATCCTTTACTTACGGCTCAGATTTTGCTTTCATTTACACTGCTGCAAACCCGGAGCTAGTCAAAGGAAGTCAGTGGAGTTACTGCAGATTGCACAGTTGTACCTGAGACCAGAATCTGGTCACAGCCTGTATAATGCTTTGGGATCATGCTGGATGTCACCTATAAATCGGAGGTACCATCGTTAACAATAATCTCTCAACCATTGTGTTTGCACCTCACAGATCTGGGACTCCGTGGAGAAGAGTGACATTGGCTGTACAGCTGGCAGTGGAAAGAACAATCTGGGGGTATTTACGGATGCTGGACTGGCCCTGGAGACGAGCAATAGGATTTCCACAGTCCAGAGAACAGGTATCACTCTATAGAGCTGAACGGTTGCCATGAGCGATGGAGGAAGGGAGGAAAGAGTCAGCAAAGCAAGGCACAGTGACCTACGCCATGAGCCCGGGGTAGGGACATCAGTCTAGCAGGGCAAATCCCACTGGAACGGCCTAGGAATGGAAATGTTGGGGTTACCGTGGGGGATGAGAATAAGGTCCTGAATTCCCACTGGCCCCCACCTATTAAAAGAGGGATTAATTTTAAGGATGGGATGGTTTCAAGGATGGGATTCAAAGAGTTTCTCTTCTAGACCACTGGGTTTCTCCCACTTCCAAAGTATCTTTCTTCCCCCTGGCCTGGAAGGGACAGGCAGATGGCTGGTGCTTCTCTCTGACTCCCTCTGTCCCAGACTGCAGGCTTTTGGGGGCAGCGCACTAGGAGGGAGGAAGCAATGAAGCCTCCTTCACTCTCCTCTCTTTCTGGTTGCCCTGACTGGCTGAGCATCTGCCCAACAGGTCTTATGTGGCCGGGACAGGAAGGAGCAATATGTTATGTGGCAAAATGGCTTTTCTGGTTTTCTGATTTCCCCCTAAATCAACGGGGTTCCACTCATTGAGCCATAGACCATTCTCGGAAATTTGGGAACTGACCGGATGCGGTGTTCGAAAGTTACCCTGTTACATCCAGACAGAAATGGCAGTAAGTTGAGTGTGAGGCCTCACTCGGTGGGTGGGTTTTATTTTCTGTTTCTCACTTCCTTCTGCAGATCCAGAGTGTCCCCAGCCAGCAAAACGCCGACGTCGCTCCGTTCAGCTCATTGAGTATAAGGCAATCAAAAGTAGGTACTAATCAGGGGGTTTGCTGTCCTTGGTCAAAGCAAGCATGCAAAGCAGGAATGTGATTCCCTAGCGTGACCAGTTTCACCCTGCTACAGCCTCCTGCCAGCTTCATTTTCTGTAACTGGAGATGGGGGAGTCTGGATAGACTTCCATATGAGGAGAGATTGGAACTGGTCAATTTATAGAGGTATAGAAAATAATGAATGGTAAATTGCTCTTTGGGGCACGGACCGTCTCTCTGTTCTGTGTTGGTTCAGCACCCAGCACTGTGGGGTTCTGGGCCATGACTGGGGACCCAAAGTGCTACTACAACTCAAATAACAACAACAGGTACATTGTTACATTACTCATATAAGCACAAGGAGACACTCAACCCAACGGAATGGTTTCTAATTAAGAATTTATAAAAGGAACTATTTTCATACACGATGCATAATTAACTCATAGTGCTCACCACCACAGGATTGTATCGAGGCCAAGGGCCTAGCAGGATTCAAAAAAAGGATGAGCCATTTACATGGAAAAGGAGGATGTTCACTATTCCATAGGATAGGATTTCTTAAGAAGAGCTATACATCCTCATGCTTCAGGGCATGAGCCAACCTCTGATTGGGGTCAGGAAGAAACTTCTCTGTGGGCAGGTTATTCCACTATGCCGTTTCTTGCACCTTTCTCTGAAGTTGCTGGTGCTAGTGACAAGATACTGGGTTAAATTTATGGAGATATCCTATCTCCTAGAACTGGAAGGGACCTTGAATCCAGTCCCTTGCCTTCATTAGGCAGGACCAAGTACTGATTTTGCCCCAGAACCCTAAGTGGCCCCCTTAAGGGATTGAACTCACAACCCTGGGTTTAGCAGGCCAATGCTCAACCCACTGAGCAGAGTGCCAGTTCCTATATTCCTTCTTTGGCCCTGTCTAGTAGTAAATTAATGAGAGAGAGAGAGAGAGTGAGGACTAGAAGAAGCTTGGTAGGAATGATCTTCTGGCTTATATATTTCAGCGGCAGATTACCAGGACCGGAAGCTGAAGAAATGCTGTGAAGATGGGATGCACGAGAACCCCATGGGGCACAGCTGCGAGAAGCGGGTTGGGTACATCCTGGATACGGCTGAATGCAAGAAGACCTTCCTCGACTGCTGCAATTATATCAAGACCATACGGGACAAGCTGCAACGGGAGCTCCACCTGGAACTTGCAAGAAGCAAGTATCAGGGTTTCAATATCACTCAGAGGAGCAAGACTGGGGGAATTGTTAGAGAAATAAGACCACACCACATGAACCAACCCTGCTCATGTTCACAGAGCCCCCTGAGGGGAGATGGGCATGAATGCAGTGGCAGCAATCCTGTTAGTGTTGCACCATGTTGATATGGGGACCCAGATGAGTCAGGGTAATAACCTCTTCACAGGTCGCCGCTGAGGTTTAACCTTTGTTTCTAAAGCACAGTCCTCTACCACTTGAGCTAAAGGGGTAACTCCCCTATCTAGAAATAGTAGTAGGCTCTTATCCTTTGCAGAATATCCAGTAGAGGGTGCACATGTAGCACTGAGTCAGTGGTTTATACCAGTGTTATAGGAGCCCAGAAAAGACTAGCTCATGGGGGAACAGCAAGGCAGGCATGGAGAGGAGAAGAAGCCTGTGGCTTCCCCTCCAGCCGTTCAACCACACTCCAATTCATGCTTTTCTGGGCTGGCAGCATCAAAACTTGGCAACATAGGTCAAATCAGGGATGCTTTCAGGTCAGTTCTAGAGCAGGCCAACCCCCGAATCCTTTCAGATTTGCCCCATCCCAATCAATGTCACAGCAAAGCCAGACGGTCTGTGATTTGATTCCCCAGGTGACTTGGACGAAGATTTCATGTCCGACGAAGATATCACCTCAAGGAGCCAGTTTCCAGAGAGCTGGCTGTGGCAAGTGGAGCAGCTGACAGAGCGACCAAATGAACTGGGGTAAGAGCATGTGGCCGTGTCACTCCCATTCATCAAAGGGCCACATTCAGACGTGGTATGGTGTAGCTCCCACTGAAGTCAGTGTCTCTCCACCAGCAAGATCCCCAGTGGAGCCAGGTGGAGTATTTGCAATGAATTAGGGCCAGCATTCAGCAGCTGATCCATATTCATAGAGTCACTCCTACTTTTTAAAGCCAGAATGGGCTGTTAGATCATCTAGTCTCACCTCCTGTATAACAGACAGCAGAGAATTTCATTCAGTTACTCCAGTTTTGAGCCTATATTTATGCACCTAAAAGAACTGGCCCGACTTCCAGAGGTGCTGAGCAGCCAGCGGTATCCCCTCGCTTCAGCCCTAATGAAAAACCAGGCTGCTGATTTAGGTGCTAGAATATGGATGTAGGTGTCTGCAGGGCCGCCCAGAGGATTCAAGGGGCACTTCGGCGGCGGGTCCCGGAGCGGAAGGACCCCCCGCTGCCGAATTGCCGCCGAAGACCCGGAGCGGAAGAAGTTCCGGGGGCCCGGGCCCCACGAGATTTTTCCGGGGCCCCCGGAGCGAGTGAAGGACCCCGCTCCAGGGCCCCCGAAAAATTCTTGTGGGGGCCCCTGTGAGGCCTGACGCCTGGGGCAAATTGCCCCACTTGCCCGCCCCCGGGTGGCCCTGGGTGTCTGGCTGTTTAGTGTTGGCCTTTTATCGTGTTCGGGAACTGTTCCTCATTTCTGTTTGTTATTCTGGGTGTGTTATTGGGTTGCTGAGACACGTGATATTGACGGTGCTTTCTAATTGGATGGCTGAGCCTTTTTTTTTTTAAAAAACAAAGGTAACTGAAGTGATGGGTCAGGCCCCTCTCCACTGAAATGGAATATAATTCCCCTGCTTGGAATTAGACCGGGACACTAGAACTAATATCCCTACCCTTGAGACTTTTAAAACAGGTTGTGTCCTGTGGCTGGTGCAGAACTTGGACCACTGAGTTCCTCCCCAGAGATGGCTCTATAGTTCAGTGTTTGGGTGAAGAAGGCTTTACCATGGACTTCAGTCCTAAGATAGAAGGATCTTGACCAGGGGCGGGCAAACTTTTTGGCCTGAGGGCCACATCGGGTTCCTGAAATTGCATGGAGAGCCGGATACGGGAGGCTGTGCCTCCCCAAAC
Organism: Emys orbicularis; assembly: GCF_028017835.1. Classification (NCBI taxonomy): domain Eukaryota; kingdom Metazoa; phylum Chordata; order Testudines; family Emydidae; genus Emys; species Emys orbicularis. The sequence continues at coordinate 4,580,305 of NC_088701.1, read as the reverse complement.
AGCTAGACGTGGCCCAGCCCCCGCCCCCTATCTGACCGCCCCTGTTTCTCGCCCCCTGATGGCCCCCCCGGGTCTCCTGCCCCATCCAACCTCACCATTCCCTGTCCCCTGACGGCCCCCCCGGGACCCATCCACCCCTGACTGCCCCCAGACTCCCTGCCCCTGACTGACCCCCGCCACCCCATCCAACCCCCCTCTCCTTCCTAACTGCCCCCCCGGGACCCCTGCCCCCATTCAACCCCCGTGTTCCCCGCCCTCTGACCACCCTAACCCCTATCCACACCCCTGCCCCCTGACCACCACCCCAAACTCCCCTGCCCTCTATCCAACCCCTCCCCCCCCCGCTCCCTGCCCCCTTACCTTACTGGAGCACCAGTGGCTGGTGGTGCTACAGTCGCGCCGCCTAGAGTACCAGGACAGGCAGCCACGTCATCCGACTGGAGCCAGCCACACCACCGCCCAGCACAGAGCACCGGGTCAGGCCGAGGCTCTGCAGCTGTGCTGCCCGGCAAGAGCTCGCAGCGCCGCCACCCAGAGCATTGCGCCGATGGAACAGTGAGCTGAGGCTGCAGGGGAGGGGTAACAGCAGGGAAGGGACCGGGGGCTAGCCTCCCAGGCCAAGAGCTTAGGGGCTAGGCAGGAGGGTCCCGCGGGCCAGATGTGGCCCACGGGCTGTACTTTGCCCACCTTTGGTCTAGACCCTTAGCTGGGGAATGTCCATGAGTCCTAGCTCCTTCCTTCTGTAAAAGACTCTGTCTTTCTCTTTCCATGTAGAATTTCTTCCAAGACGGTGCCTATTTTCCTGAAGGATTCCATCACCACCTGGGAAGTCCTGGCTGTGAGCCTTTCAGAGACCAAAGGTGAGGAACACCCTAATGGGGAAAAGACCCCAGGCCACAATGGGCCTTGGAAACGTCACAGTGAGATGGAACAATCGAGGAGACAGACACGTTTCAGGGCTAAAGTATAAGCCCCCCCGTCTCTGACCCTGGGTCTTTCCCCATTGCAGGGATCTGTGTGGCTGACCCCTATGAGATAACAGTAATGAAAGATTTTTTCATCGACCTCCGGCTGCCCTACTCTGTAGTGAGGAATGAGCAGGTGGAAATCCGGGCTATTCTCTACAACTATCGGGACCAAACAATTAAGGTAAGCTCACCGCCTCATGGGGCTCTACAATGGACCTGAGGTGTCAATGGTTTGACAGACAGCCAAACCAAAACAAAATGGTGGAAGGTTTGTTCTTCTAGGGCCTGATCCCTTTGGGGCTGCACACCCTTGACTCCCACTGATCTTGTTGGGTGCTCAGCCCCTTGAAGGATCAGGCTATGGAATCCACCCAGTTAAGAACATAAGAACGGCCATACTGGGTCAGACCAATGGTCCATCTAGCCCAGTATCCTGTCTTCTGACAGTGGCCAGTGCCAGGTGCCCCAGAGGGAATGAACAGAAGAGGTAATCATCAAGTGATCCATCCCCTGTTGCCTATTCCCAGCTTCTGGCAAGATTGCATGATATAGAGGGAGATAAAAAAATACCCTTCTGTCTGCCATTCTTCTCTGGTTGGGCCTCAAATCTGTGAGTAGGTACCAGGTTCAGAGCTTTCTGCTGACTCACACCAGTAGCCAGACCAGGTGGGTCTCATTACTTCCACTCAGGAACACCACAAGCTGAGGGCCTCTCTGAGGCAGGACAGAACTAGAAGGGGTCCTGAAGGGCCTCTCAGGAAGGAGGTCAGGATACAGTCATGTGCGTTGTAAGTACAGTCCTGTCTGTTATTTATTAAGATTAAAAAGGTAAACTCCAGTCAGAGGGTACATTTTGGATCAATGCCCTACAGTGTCATGGTGTGCAGACTGCCTGCTCACGAATCTCTGTTCTCTTCTCAGGTCCGGCTGGAGCTGCTGCACAACCCAGTTTTCTGCAGCGCATCCACTTCCAAGGCTAAATACCGGCAGATCCTTGACATCAAAGCCAAGTCCTCCCTGGCCGTGCCATTAGTGATTGTCCCGCTGCAGCTGGGATCTCATGACATTGAGGTCAAGGCAGCAGTGTGGGGCAGTTTTGTGTCTGATGGCGTGAAGAAGAAACTGAAGGTTGTGGTAGGTATCAGGTGATGGGGGGTGGGGATGATGTTCGCTGGAGGGCAAGAGGCTGGAGGCCAGATTGACTGGCTTCTGGAATCGGTGCTGTACCTTAACCTGTTAAATTAACACCCTGCATCTCCATCCTCATCCCACTTCCTCCCCTCCCCTGTGGCAATGACAGCAGGGCTGGGGCTGGCCTGGTTATCTTACACTCAGTCCTCTGAGCCGTCATATAAAAGACCTAGGTTCAGTTCCTCAGGCCCAGGGTCTTGCTCCTTGGACCAGCGGGTGCTGGAATCAATGCAGACTCAGTGCACCCAGGGAGAACCTCATATCACTTGGCAGAGAGAGCTGAGCAAAGGAGCAGCATTGGTGGGTTGTGAAGGGCGTCCCACTGGCCTGCTCTAGGAGATCACTGCAATGCTGGGTGAGAGGAAGATCCTCCAGGGATGATCAGGGAGTAGAAAGGTCCTTCAGGGAGGTCACAGAGCAATGATGGAATGAATTGAGCTTCTCACTTCCTCGCCCTGCCAGACTCATAAGAACGGCCATACTGGGTCAGACCAAAGGTCCATTTAGCCCAGTATCCTGTCTTCCGACAGTGGCCAATGCCAGGTGCCCCAGAGGGAATGAACAGAACAGGCAATCATCAAGTGATCCATCCCGTCGCCCATTCCCAGCTTCTGGGAAATATTTGTCCCGTTCATCTGTGGTGGAATCAGTGGTGTTATGCTAGGGATGAATTTGGCCTAGGGACTTCTCCTTGGATGCATCCTAACCAGGATCCAAAATGAAAGGGGACGCTGCCTGAGGTTGAGGTCAGATTGCAGACTCATTGGGACGGACCCTGATCTCAGTTTCACTTGACTGCTGATTTCCAAAGTGGAGTCACTCCTGATTCACGTTGATCACAAGATCAGCAAGTCGCTCACCTTTTCCTACTGCTCTTCATTGTCTCTAAATGCTACTGTGCTTATTATGCTCTTGTCATTCCTTTCTAGCCTGAAGGGATGAGGATGAGCAAAACAATTAAGTCTGTAGTATTGGATCCATCTGCGAAAGGACCAGGTGAGTAGCTGCACTGCTTTGCGTTTACATGGCGCCTCTCATCCTGAAGGTCTCAAAGAATTCCACAATCTATATCTAAGTGAAGGTATCTCTGTTTTAGGAGCCCTTGTATCTAACCCAAACCCTTAATCGAATCTGCAGCAAACTTCCCTGAAAAATTCTACCCTGGCATCCGATCGTGCGTGGGAGATTTCAGAGGGATTGGTTTCGTGTTGGCTGAGATGGAGGTCAAAACCAGGCTCATCGCCGAAGACTAGAATCAGCAATATGCAGAGCAATTCTGCTGCCACTGAAATGCAGCCACCTCTGCCTGCTCCATATTCATAGCTTCCTGATTCCCATCTCAGCTGCCCCCTCCCTCCCTTTGCCCTAGCACATCAGTGGATTGTGCAGGGCTCTCTATGAGCGTTGAAGAGTATTATTCAAGAACCAGCAGCAAAGCTCAGCCGGCTGGACGGATGGCATTTCACTGTCTCTTCTCCTTGTCCTTCCTTTTCAGGGGGAGTCCAGGAAGAGAAGGTGAAAGCGGCAGATATAGATGACATGGTTCCAGACACAGAATCGGAGACCAAAGTCAGCATCCAAGGCAAGAGCCTCTGATTTGAAAGTGTTTTATGCTTTAGAAACAGAGTGAAGGGAGCAATGAATTCTCCTCTGGTAGCCACACTCGCAGGAGGTGGACCGATTACCCATTTGGTTCTGTTACAACTGTCTACGTGCACTATCGAGCATTAATGGCCAAGATACAGCAAAGTCGTTGTCGGCGTGTGGCTAAGCAAGGTGCTCTCGGGAGAGACAGGTGCACAGAAATAAGGAGCACCCAGGGGGCAGCCTATGTCTCTGGACAGGATGCCATAGTGGTTTGAGCCCTAGCTTAGTATTTAGGAAGTTTAAGTTCAAGACCTTCCTTGGCCACAGACGTTCCTGGTGACTTTGGGCAGCACCCTTAGCCTATCTGTCCTTCAGCTCCCCATCTGTAAAATGTGGATAATAGCCCTTCCTTTAACCCCATTTAGCTTGACCAGCAAGGGCTGGAGCGAAGTAGCCTAGGAGGGCTTGGTGAGAAATGCTCAGAGCATCGCAGGGACCTTGTCAGCACACAGGGCCCGGATCAATTGTTGCTGGGTTAGGATCCAACCTTCATGGGGTTTGGGTGTGCTCAGCACTGTGCAGGATTGAGCTCTCAATCTGCCACTGCCCACAGAGAGGTCTGTCTGTCTCTCTGTCCCCACCAGCACCTGCTCTCGGTGCTCGAATTCACGCCATGTTATTTCCTTGGCCAGGAAACCCTGTGACAATCATTGTCGAAAACTCCATCGACGGGGCCAACCTGAAGCACCTCATTGTGACGCCGTCTGGCTGTGGGGAACAGAACATGATCGGCATGACCCCCCCGGTCATCGCCACCATCTACCTGGACAGCACCGAGCAGTGGGAAAGGATTGGGGTGGAACGCAGAGCGGAAGCCATCAAGTTGATCATGCAAGGTAAGTACTTCTCGTGCCAGACAGCAAATCCCTCTTCAGGCTCGCGTTAGGGACACAGGAACTGCGGCACAGGACTGGCCCCGAGGTCCATCTAGTCCAGTAGCCTGTCTCGGAGAGTGGCCGGTACCAAATGCTTCAGAAACCTCCCGTTAAGCACACTGGGCGATAGAGAGTCCTGGGATCAGGCAGGTAGCCTGGCACTCAGGGGACACCGGTTCAGTTCCCTGCTCTGCCACAGACTCCTGGTGGGATGTTGGGCAAGTCACTTAATTTCTCTGTGACTCCATTTCCCCCCTGCAAACGGGGAAAGTCGCAGTGCCCTGCTGCACAGGGGGGTTGTGAGGGTAGATGGCAGGAGCTCCGCAAACTCCCACCGGCACCTGGAGCGTGGCCCTGCTCCCACTCTGCCCTTCCCCACTCTGCCCCACCCCCACTCTGCCCCTCCCCCTGAGGGCCCACCCACGCTCTGCCCCGTGGCCCCACCCCACTAGGCTTCTTCCCCCTCAGGTCTTGCCCTTGCTCCACCTCCTCCCGCCCCCATTCTGCTGCTCACTCCTCTCCTCCCCCATCAGTCACCCATAAGGCAGGAAAAAAGTGGGAGGGGCCATGATCCCTGGCTCCCCCTGTTCCGGTGCCCCTGGTAGTTACATTGAAGAATGTGAGGCACCCCGGTACTATGGGAATTGGGGCCAGATAAGCCCCTAAAATAGAGAGAGAATCTGTCTCCCACTTTAGGTCTCCTACTCCCTTTAGAGGTTGGTTTAAGACTTGAAGCATGAGGTTTAATATCCCTTCACCAGTGTACACTGGCATTAGTCATGATAACTCTGAATAGACCTTCATATGGAGACAAACGCCCAATCCCATTTTCAGTCCTGCTGGGCTTTTGGGCTCCTGTTCATTGCTGGCCTATGGCTGTTGTGTGGGGGATGGGATGGCAGTGGGGTGGAGGCCATTCACCCACAGTTCAAATCCGTGTCAGGTTGGCACTTGGTAGCGAGGAACGATAGAGAATCTCATGACCATTGAGAGAACTTGGTAGGTTTCAGCCTAGCTCCTGAAAGAACAGGTGTCCCTTTAACTACACCGCAGGCCCCCTTGTGGGCTGCCTAAATTAGGCACGGAGTCTGAACTACAAACATCCCATCCATTAAGCTTTTACAATATGGGGAAACTTTTTGTATGAGGCAGGCAGTGACTTGCCCAACAGCACATCACGTAGTGAGTGACAGAACTGAGAACTGAACCCAGGAGTCCTGACTCACAGCACCTTTCTCCAAACACTAACCCACCCTCCCCTCCTGGAGCCTGGCATAGAACCCAGGCATCCCACCTCCCAGGTCGCCATACACTGTAATCACTTGGCCCCACTCCCACCCTGGAGGAAGGATTCATGCTGGTGAGGAACGGGGCAGTGCCCACGCCAATCGGCTTCCCCACCAGACAGCTTTCTGCCTTTGCTTCCCTTGAGTTGCTGTGCTGTGTCCCTCCTGCAGAAAAAGGGAGAGCCACACAACTCAGACAGCCGCGGCAGGGGTCACAGCTCTGACTTCGTTTGCCTTACGCATGTAAAGCCTCATTAGACACTCGCCAGACATTGCACAGCTCCTTCTTACTCTCCCTGTTTCAGGTTACACGCAGCAGATGGTTTACAAAAAACCCGACTTCTCATATGCCGCTTTCAAAGACCGACCAGCAAGCACTTGGTGAGGACAGTGAGTTTTCTAATGCACCCTCTCGATCAGCGTTAGCCTGACCCTACACATGCAATATGTGAGCCAGAGCAAGTCAGTCTCCAGCCCAAAACCAGAGGGCAAAGGTCAACACACACAATGGGGAAAAAAGTACCCAATCCAACTCCCACAGATGGCAATGGAAAGACGCCCAAAGATGAGATAGGCACCTGGCAGGATCTACAAAATCACCTGAGCAGAATAGGGGCTTAATTCCCTTTGAAAGTCAATGGGAGTTGGGTGCCTAACTCACTTAGGCACTTTGGTAAATCCTGCTGGGTACCTATTTGCATCTTTAGGTGCCTAAATACCTTGTAAATGTGGCCCCCAGTGATTTCAGTGACAGTTCAGTGTGGGCGAGCAGATGGCTTGAGGGATTGGGAATGAATAAGGCAAAGATTTAGTCATGGGTATTTTTAGTAAAAGTCATGGACAGGCTACTGGCAATAAACAAAAATTCACGGCCTATGACCTGTCTATGACTTTTACTAAAAATACCCCGTCAGGGTGTCACACCCCTGACTAATTCTTAGCTGCTCCTAGGGCGCCACTGATCTGGGGGTCCCCGGGGTGCTGCTGCTCTGGGGGTCCCCAGGGAGCTGCTGCTCTGGGGGGTCCCTACAGCGCCATTGCTCTGGGGGATTCCCGGGGGCTGACAGCTGGCTCCTGCTTCGGCGGCAGAGTCTGACTGCATCCGGCCGCCCGCTGTTCCGAGGCCCCTGGGGACTGCTCTCCAACGGCCTCCGGGGCTGCTCCTGGGCCGCTGCTCCAGCCGCTGCTCAGACTGCCCCCAGGGTGGTCCTAAGGCCTGCAGCTGCCTTAGTAATGAACTCCAGGTCCTTTCAGTTTTAGGTGGCTAATTTGTAGCTTGCTCAGACTAACCGTTACCATAGGCGCCAACTTTCCCACTCCTGGCCCCGCCCTGACTCCACCCTTTCCCTGCCCCTACCCCGCCCCTGTTCCAACCCCTTCACCAAAGTCCCTGCCCCAACTCCACCCCCTCCTTGCCCCTATTGGACCTATTCCCCAAATCCCTGCCCCAGCCGTGCCTCTTCCCTGAGCGCGCCGCGTTCCCCCTCTTCCCCCCCTCTCCCAGCGCTTGCTGCACGAAACAGCTGTTTCGCAGCGCAACCACTGGGAGCGAGGGGGAAAAAGTGGGTATGTGGTGTGCTCAGGGGAGGAGGCGGAGGTGAGCTGCTGCGGGGGGCGGGGAGCTGCTGGTGGGTGCTAAGCACTCACCAATTTTTCCCTGTGGGTGCTCCAGCCCCGGAACACCCACAGAGTTGGCACCTATGACCGTTATCATTTTGACGACTGTTCATTGGCTTGTGTGAAGTTGAGTTTGATGACTCTCCAGTCCAGTTCCCAGTGGCCAGCTGTCCACAGCGGGCCCCCAACCCCACCATCCTGGTCATACCACTGCAGGCGGCGAGAGCTCGGCACATCTCAAGTAGAGCCAGCCGTAATAGGGAGCAGTGTCTGGATGCGCTTTCCCAGACAAGCGGTGACATTTTCCCTAGCTCCTGCTCACTCAGGTTACCATAAACTGACCCACATGAACCTCACTCCATTTACTGCTGTGAAATGTCTCAACTGATACCTGAGTGCAGACGGTCCAGCTTTCACACTGAAGGCAATTCCGGGAAGGCAGGAATGACTGTGATGTGATTGATTCTGCCCTCAGGCTGACGGCATACGTGGCAAAGGTCTTTGCCATGGCTAAGAAACTGGTGCCCATTGAAAACCAAGTTATCTGTGGGGCAGTGAAATGGCTGATCCTGGAAAAGCAGAAACCGGATGGGGTCTTCCAAGAAGATGCCCCCGTAATCCATGGAGAGATGGTTGTACGTATTTCCTTTGACTTTTACACACCAATCACTACCCACTTCAATCATCACAGCAACTTCTTGGTTCATAATTCAAAGGGACGTGTTACTGGGCTACATCCCAAAGTCTGTGCTCACGCAGACTGATCTCCTCTCTCTCTCTCTCTCTCTCTCTCTCTCTCTCTCTCTCTCATCAGTGGAACAACCCAGTGCAGTTACCTGGGCAGCAGTGAATGGAGATTCAGGCCCAATGGGCCAGATTGTATCTATTTAGTCCTTAGTGGACTTCATGGAGTCTTTGGCAGTTCTCCCTTGTTGGGGGTAAACATTCTGCTGGGGGTAGATCATTTTTGGTTGTGTTGTTGTTCGGGGTTTAGGAGTGAAAGGGGGGGGGTCACTGTTGGAGTTAGGGGTGTCAGGGTTGGGATTTAGGGGTGCCAGGGTTTAGGGTGTGTCAGTGTTAAGGTTTATTAGGTAAAAGGGGGTGTGGGTGTCGGGCTTTTGCGGGTGTCAGTGTCAGGATTTAGGAAACTCAGTGTTAGGGTTTAGGTAGAAGGGGTGTTGGTGTCAGGATTTAGGGGGCATAAGTGTCAAGTTTTAGGGGTGTCAGGGTGGGGTTTAGGGGTCTCAGTGTTAGGGTTTAGGGGCTGAAGGGGTGTCAGGGTTTAGCAGAGGTGCTGGAACTAGGGGTGCATGGGGTGCTGCAACAACCCCTGGCTTGAAGTGGTTTCCATTATATACAGGGTTACAGTTTGGTTCAATGGCTCTCAGCACCCCCACTATAAACATTGTTCCAGCACCCCTGGGGTTTAGGGCTGTCAGTTTCTGAGTTTAAGGGGTCTCAGTGTTAGGGGTCTCAGTGTTAGGGTTTAGGGCAGAAGGGGGTGTCCATGTCTGGGTTTAGGAGGTGTCCATGTCAGGGTTTATTAGATAGAAGGGGGTCAGGTTTGTTATGTGAGTGTTGTTCTCGTGGTGGAAAGACTTCTCCAAAGGGGATAGTTTTGCAGCATTTACTAAAGACACTTAGGCTCTGGCCTGGCGTTCCCTGGGCATTGTCTCCCCAGCCAACTCCTCTCGACTGAGAATGACTTGTCCACGCCTCTCATGCGTTTCATCCTGGGCTTAGTGATTTGCATTGTCCCAGAGGAGCCCAGCTGTCTTGGTGATTCACAGGCCAAAGTTGTCACTGGGGCTTGATCCATTAATGCACGGGAAGCTGCCTGGGAGCTAGTGGTAGGACCTGAGCACCGGCCTGGTGAGCTAAATTCTCTCACGCTGGTTTAATACGAAGCATCTCTATTGACTTGGATGGAGTTCTTCCACACTGACAAAGGAGTAACTGAGATCAGAACCTGGCCCATTGCACGACACGTGTTCGTTAGACAATGGGAGGTTCAGCGATAGGTCTGGCCATGACTGAGAGTCCATTCTTGGGTAGCTTTCTAGAAAGCATGTGTTCTAATTTCCTATGCTGAGGGCCTGGGATTAATTCTTTCTTTTCATGGTACTCAGGGGACTTTCTTATCCCAAATCTGTCCTTTGCTCCCCTTTAGGGAGGGTACAAGGGTGCTGAGCCTGATGTCTCTTTAACGGCTTTTGTGCTGATTGCATTGGAAGAGGCCAAGGACATCTGCAAGGATCAAGTCAACGTGAGTATCTCTGCACCGTAAGTGCACTTCTACGTTCATACCCAGGTTTTCCCATCTTTCCATCCCCTATGAACCACGCCCCGTGGCATGTGGAATTTGCTGGGGAAGAAGCTAGTAAATCTGCATTTATTCATGCCATATGTAAGTAAATAAAAAAAAAATTGTTTCCTCTAAGCTTATAGAAACAAAGCTTATAGGTCTAGAACATTCTAGGTTAGTGAAAAATGAATCCACATACGGAATACCGGAAATGTTTTACTTCAAACATTCGATTTCCCCTTTTTCTTTAACAACAAAAACAGCACCCCGAGCCCGGCACCCCCCACCCAAGCCGAGCACTTCAGGTGGTTGCCTGGATTGCCTGCCCCTAAATCTGGCCCTGGTCTGTGGTATCAGACAGAAGCTGCAAAGAGGAGGATGAGATGATGTGGTCGGCATGTACTAAGAGGGGATGAAGAGAATCTTAGGCGCCGACTCCGTGGGTGTTCTGGTGCTCAAGCACCCATGGAAAAAATAGGGGGTGCTCAGCACCCACCAGCCACACTGGTTCCGCCCCGGCTGGCGGCCGATCAGCTGTTTAGCAGGTCCCTGGGGCTGGCCACTGATCAGCAAGCGGCTGGCGGGAGGCGCTCAGAGGAGGGGACAGAAGAGGGAGCGGCGGGCCAGGGGAGGGACTTTGAGGGAGGGGGCGGAGCAGGGACAGGAAGAGGTGGATAAATCATGCATGTGAATCATGCATCAAAGTGGTGAAATGGGCTACAAATGCAATAAAAAATAAGGTATTCAAAAATTTAACAAATAGAGGGGGGGACGCCAAAGATGCTCTGGGGTGCCATTTGGGCTAGGGCTGGCCCTGCCACAGACTTTGGTTTCATTCCTGATGACATTCTGCATGTGGTCCAGAAATGTCCCCTTTCGCTGCCTTCAAATATCTCACTTCCATGTCTTCCTGCCTCCTCCGACTTTCACCAGCACAAAATTCACTGTGAAATTAAATAAAGCTGGAAGCCACATGAATTCATAATGTCTTAATGTAACCCACACAGCTCCTGGGTGTGGTGTCTGTCCCATCTAGTGGCACTGAGACCACTTAGAGAGAGATTAATGAGTCTGCTCTAGAGCCTTCGGGCTTCTAGTTCATGCAGTAAAGGCTCAAGCATTTAGCTCCAGAGGTCCCACGTTTGATCCTGCCTGCCGACGACCAGGGTCTGTCGGTGTTACATTAACACCACCCAAAACCTCAGCCTAACTCACAAGTTTAATTTTCTTTTGTTTTCTTTGTCACCTCCTAGAGTTTGGAAGGCAGCATCAGCAAAGCCGCTGACTACTTAGCTGAAAGGTACCAGTCTTTAGCCAGACCTTACACTGTGGCTCTTGCGTCCTATGCCTTAGCGATGGTGGGGACACTGAACACTGAGAAGGCGCTCATGAGAGCTTCGACAGGTAAATCAGGGCATCTTATCAACTACTGGAAAGATGTGCCTAAGTCAGGATGGGGTTCAGGGAAGAGAAGCAAAGGAGGCTGGAGAGGGATTAATTTATGAGGAATGAATAACAGGCATAGAATTGTTCCTTTTGGCCAGATTTGAGATTGATCGGTCTGGGTATAAATCCAGAGTAACTCTCGTGGGTTGAGTGGAGACAGTTACTCCAGATTTACACCAATGTGTCTGAGATCTGGATGTGGCAGAGATATATGGTATTACTTGTCCTCAGGAGGAATCGGAGAGCCCTGTACGTATATCTAAAGGATGTAAACCCCAAAGAGAAAGAGAGAGAAAAGAGTGGGTCAAGAGGATGTAACTGGATGAAACTGAACAAAGGGGAATTTCAGAGGATATAGAATAATATTGCCCACAAGGAAAATGGAGTTTGCCCCATTGTTTGGGATAGTTAAAACAGGGCAGGACAAAGCTGTTGTCTAGATATAACAATGTTATGTTGAAAGGTGCCACAGACCTTGGCCATGTCTACAATGCAGGGACTAGAGCGGCACAGCTACGGTGCTGTAGCTATGCCGGTATCACCCCCTATTGTACCCATGGAAGGGGTTTTCCATCTCTGTAGGGACTCCACCACCATGGTCAACGATAGCTAGGTCAACTGAAGCATTTTTCCATTTCCATTTTTCCATTAGCTGTGTCTGCACTAGGGGTTAGTTTGGCATAGCTATAGCGCTCCAGAAGGGTGTGTGTGTGTAGATGTTTCACATGCCCTGAGTCACACAGCTATGACGACCTAAGTTTTAAGTGTAGACCAGGCCCTTGTTCAAGTTAATGGGTGTGCCAGACACTCTTTCAGACTCAGTGGAGGGAGCAATCAAGACTCTTTCTGTAGTAGACACAGCTAAAAACAATGTAGGAACTGCCCAAGGCACACAGCAGGTCAAGAGCAAAGGCATGTGGGCTGAGGGGTTTCCCTGATTGCAAACACAGGGGCTAGTATGTTGGTTTTGCACCCTGTGCATTAGAGGCAGAAACCAGCTGAAAGGCTGGAGAAGTGTTATGAAACAAGCAGAAAGACATTGCTTGTTGGGCCTAGAACTCACTTCAGAGGTAGACTTGGAGATTTCTGAGCAAGGAAGTTACCTGCTGTTGGTTTCTCTTATGCTCAGGGAAGCGGGACTTTCTGTGCATTTTCGTAAGCAATCAGGTTTACACCAGAGAATATACCGGAGGCCTATGACCAATTCCTCATTGTAATTGAAACAATCCTCCCAAGACCCCAAATATTGGGTAGCTGCTCGGCTCGAAAGGGGCAACAATCGGTTCGACTTACCGATCCTCCGTGCAGAAAGTTGGGGAAGTAGTCAGGCGATGGCATGGTCCAGTCAGATCTGCTCAGAATGAGTAGATGTCCTTGGGAAGAGTCCTTTAGCTCGCCTTCTTTGTTGCTGCCTAGGGGGAAATCGCTGGGAAGAGCGGAACGCCCGCACCTTCAACATTGAGGGCACCTCGTACGCCTTGCTGGCCTTGCTGAAAATGAAGAAGTATGAGTTGACCGGTCCCATAGTCAGATGGCTGAGAGAGCAGAACTACTACGGAGGGGGATATGGATCTACCCAAGTGAGTATGATCCTTATAGTCCCAGGTATCCTTCTGAGACTGTTTTTTAGGAAGGCCTCCCATCAGAAGGGATGGGATTTTGATCACTTGAGTCATTGTAGAAAGCCCTGGGGAATGCCCAGTAGAGAACAATTCTGCATTGCCTGGGAGATGGGCAACGTGACCTATCAGGTCTTTGCCTTTGTTAACCTAAGGCAGAGACCAGCACAGGAGCATGACTGAATCTTCTCACTAGAGGCTCCATCCTGCCAAGGTGATGGGTGTGAGCACATGCTTCTCTTTAAGACAGCGAGTTGTCCCCAGAGAGTGAATGGGCCTTCTCTTCCCATGGGCAGAAACACACGCGCATCTGGACTCATTCTGGCATTTGTTTGGTTTTTGGCCATTGGTCTGGAGACAGGGTACCAGGCGTGTAGGACCAACGGTCTGAGTCCATATGACAAAGCCATTGTTGAATCATGACTAATCTGAATTGATTTGGGTTTAATCCATCTCTAAATAGAACTGTAAGCTTATGGTTTTTTGGATTCTTTTTTTTAAATTGTGCTTACACGAGGCACTGGAGAGGATAAAAGCCCTACTGCTAGTGACAGCTAAATAAAGATGGAGTGTCTTTTCTCTACCTAAATGGATGCTACAAGCTCTGCTGGGAGTGGTCTGTATTTTTGAGTCATGGGCATGTGTTCTATCCCTGACACTGTGCTGTGTGTGGCACGGATGTGTCTATATATGTAACCTACACACACCTCCTGGGTATGGTGCTCTGTTCCCTCTAGTGGCACTGAGACCACTTAGAGAGAGTGATTATTGCATCTGCTACAGCCTTAGCTAAGGGCCACATGGCTTTTAGCTCAGGCAATAGAGGATCATGCATTTAGCAAGAGGTCCTGCATTCGAGTCCCGGACAAGCCCCCACTTGTAATACCGATAGACCCCGGTTGTCGGTAGGTGGGATCGAACCTGGGACCTTTGGAGCTAAATGCATGAGCCTCTCCTGCATGAGCTAAAAGCCACGTGGCCCTTAGCTAAGGCTGTAGCACACTCATTAATCTCTCGCACTAAATGGTCTCGGTACCACCAGGCGGTGTGTGGGTTACATATACATAGAAGGAGCCACTATCTTGTTGCACTGTGTCCAGCTGACAATTGGCCCCTGTTAATAGCTAGGGGTGATGGGAAGCTAACTGACCATGCATGATTTATTTATTGACCATGGGTTCTATTCCTGGCTTGGCCACTGGCTTCCTGGGTGACCCTGGGAAAATTACTTCACTGCCCTGTGCCTCCATTTCCCCATCTGTAAAATGGGGATAAAGATATTGTACTGCTTTGCAAAGTGCTTGGAGATCTACTGATCAAACACACGACAGAGGAGCCAGGTAATATTATCATATAACCCTTTGCCTGTGTGACACCCAGTGGAACTCTGGTGTTTTCTTTCATTATATTTTTGGTTCCTCTTCATTAAAGAGTCTCTTTAGAAGCTGTCAGATGTTCAGCGCAATAGGACAATAAGGTGTAACCCTCTTGTCTTCCTCCTGGTGTTCTAGGCGACCATCATGGTGTTCCAGGCTCTTGCGCAGTACCAGATAGACGTTCCGCAGCACAAAGACCTGAATTTGGACGTTTCTATTCTCCTGCCGCGCCGTGCTAGTCCGATAAACTACAAAATCTTAAACCAGAACGCTCTGGTGGCCAGAACAGCAGAGGTATCATGCTTCTCCCTTGTGATTAGTACAGATCACTGATTATAGAGAAAGGGGATTTGACTAGAACCTCCTATCTAAACCCTTTTGGGAGGGGGAGGGGAATTCATAGTCCTGGCACCAGATCCAAACGAATCCAGACTTTTGACTCAGATTTTTAAGACCAGAAGGGACCATTATGATCATCTCATCTAACCTTCGGCATGACACAGGCCAGAGAACCTCACCTACTAATTTCTGAATCAAGCCCATAACTTCTAGCTGAGCTGTGGGATGTCTCTTAGATAGATATCCAGACTTGACTTAAAGACTTGAAGTGATGGAGAATCCACCACATCCTGTCAAGCCCTAGCTTCTAGGCAGTCAGGCCTGGTGGTTGGAGCTGGCTGTAGCGTCGGGACTGGGCCAAGGGCAATGCTGAAATCAGGGTCTGGGAACAGGCCATGGGTCAGAATCCACAGACAAGCCAAATCAGAGTCCGGATGCAAGCCAACAGTCAAAAAGTCAAAGCCAGGTTGGAGTCAGTCCGCGGGCCTGGGAAGTCAGGAGGAGGATGCAGGCTGGAGCGGGTCTGTAACAGGGCTGGAGCAAGGGCACAGACGAGGCTGAAGTGGGCTGGAACAAGGCTCGGGCATGGCTGGGGCATGGCTGGGGCATGGCTGGGGCAGGAACAGGAACTGGGTCAAGGGCAGGCCAGAAGCCTGGGGCGTCTGTAACACTGCAAGGCCGGAGGAAGGTCCCTGGCTGACTAGAGCTGTTGTTCAGAGTAACTCGCAGCTCTGATGGGGACAGTGAAATACTTGTCCCTGGGGGTCATCTGGCCTGGGCCCTGACCAGGGATAGTTACTGCAGGCTCCGTTGGAGGGGTGAGTCGCCGCAGCTGAGTGAGCAGCCCTGGGCTGGCTGGGGTTTGCCTCACACATCCCAAGGTAAATTGTTCCAGGGTTAGTGACCTGGAGTGTGTGGTTTTGAGCTGAATCCAGAAGTAGGAGGGGATGGGTTGCTATTTAGGCTTGGCTCTGGAGAAGCAATACGTCTGGAGATCAAAGAGTTACTGCCTGGGAGTGACCTTTTTTCTCCTTCATGCTATTGTCTCTGCAGAGTCCCCCCAGCCCCTCCGGGTGAGTGACTGTCAATCTCACCAGCTTCATTTTCTTCATTAAATTCATTTACCCTGTCTTTAAATAATAATAATAATAATTAATAATTAATGAAGTACAAAAGAAAATTAACCTTTGATCAACTTTACAGACCAAATGGAATGAAGACTTCACTGTGAAGGCAGAAGGAACTGGACAAGGGACCTTAACCGTAATGACGATCTATAATGCAAAGCTACGGGAGGAGGAATCTCAGTGTAAGAAGTTTGACCTGAGGGTATCGGTCGAAGAAGCCCGGGGTGGTAAGTAACCGCTTGTCTTTTCTCTTGTGAAGCTTGCTGTCAATCCTCAGATCTGGAAAAATTTGGCTCAGTTACAGCAGTTTAAATCCAGAGTAACTCCATGGATAGCAGTGGATTGACACCAATGTGTAAACCAACCACCATCTCTGCAATCACATTCTTAACTTTGGAAAGTATTTTTGTGAAGCTTCTTCAAACTCTCCCAGTTCCCATGTCCTACAAAATTATATCCATAGGGCAGGCACTAAAAAATATTTCCAGCTACTACATGTTCTAAGTTGCAACTAATGCAGGGTCATTCCAGATGAGGGAGTAAATGCTGCCTTCTCTCATCATGGCACTTGTTAGCAGCAGAGGTGGAGCATCGGATGTGGATGGGAACACAGGCCAGCTACTCTGGGTATGGTCTCTCTCTAAAGTAGAGATGAGCCTGTGCCAGGAAGTCTGGTTACAGACCCAAACTTCCAGTGAACACATTTCCAGACAGCATGGGACAGAGGTCAGGATCTTCAGCACCCAAAACACAAGCCTCTGCGGCTTGGGCTAAAGGAGTAATTTCCTTTAGCTGTGAATAGCTGATCGCTAGTTGCTAGGGCTGGCCAGTAGAGGGAGATATGACCACACATTAGACCAGTATAGGATAGAGGGATCCAGGATTTTGGCACTGCTTTTACAGAAACAGGAGATCGCTGTAAATTGTTCTTAACTTTCCCAGCTGTCCAAGTTCACACCCACAGGTTCTCTCTGTTTCATTTCCTCTTTCTGGTAACTCTAGACTATATTTCGTTTGTGCCACCCAGCTGGGAGAGGCTTTTTAGTTTGTGTGCCAGGGACGGGAAAAGTTATTTATGGATTGCTGGAGGGGCGGGGAGGTTTATTGAGGGATTTTTAACACCTACTGTAGGACCTGTTTGATTACTAAGCCATGTTAGTGCACCTAAAAAACAAGAGGGTTTGTCTGGCATGAAATTTACACTGAGATATTAATTTCTTTTCTCTTCTACAATGTTTCTAGTTAAGAAGCCGGAAGGAGCGATGCGTTCAGTCTACATTAAAATCTGTATCAGGTGAGAACAATGCCCTTTAATGATAGACGATAAATAGACGGGCAGATGCAGTGGGTAGATGGACAGATGAAGGGGGTAGTTGGAGAATCCTGGGCTATGAATTTTTGTATGGAATGGCCAAAAAAGTTATGATAAAGCAACAGGAGCTGGTGGAGTGATCACAAAATCAATGTTCAAGTGATGAATTCTGATCAAAAGGGTATTTTCTCTTCTCCTCGTTAGGTTCCTCGGTGTGGTTGATGCCACAATGTCCATCATCGATGTCTCCATGCTCACTGGCTTCTCACCGGACGTGGAGGATCTTAAGAGAGTACGTCAGTGTAATCTGAGAACAGGGAACGTAATAAACAATGCAGTGGCTCGGCTGGAGCTTTCAGATGAGAAAATCCAAGGCAGCAGGTGAACAGTCAGGCTCCAGGGTTAAACGTGGAGGGAGACCAGACGGCTCTAAGGATTGGTAACAGCTTTAGGAAACCGCAACCAGTTCTCTCCAGGTCGGTGATGGAATGTCATCTCCAGCGGGCAGTTTTGGGGGGCCAGTGTACAGTGGGGCCAGAATTTAAAAAAAATGGCTTCACTTTAGATCCTCTGACCTACATGGTGCAGAGTTATTTGGGCCTGGAGAACTGTGGATACAGAAAAAGAGGCTGCACAGAAAAGCCAGGCCCCGAAGGAGTCATTGCAGTGAATTGCTGCCCTGGTATAAAATGAGGGTGGATTATTAGGCAAACAAACCCAGGGATGTTTCCAGCACTGGTGTTATCCTCCTGCAGCTGCATAAAATCAGCCAGAATGCCAAACCAGAACTACAGTGTGCCCTGAGTTCCTGCTCGGCTTGTACTGAGCATGCTCAGTAACATCTACGGACACTGCTGCCCTCACTCCCCCCCCCACTATCTGCAGGTACAGGTCATCTCTGGCTGCATACGCAGTGCTTCCTTTGTGCCAGGGCTGAGCCCCGGCACCTCTGGGCCTGGCAGTTCAGAGCCCCGGCACCTCTGGGCCTGGCAGTTCAGAGCCCCGGCACCTCTGGGCTTGGAAGTTCAGAGCCCCGGCACCTCTGGGCTTGGAAGTTCAGAGCCCCAGCACCACTGGGCCTGGCAGTTCAGAGCCCCGGCACCTCTGGGCCTGGCAGTTCGTAGCCCCGGCACCTCTGGGCTTGCTGCTTCAGTTATGAAAGTAAAAAAAAAAATTGCTTGAGCCCCGGCACCTCTTTCATGACAAATGTAATGTATGTACGCTGTGCATACGTACACTGTGGTCACTGAACCTGGGTCCTTTATCATGAAAAGCACAACTGTTTCAGCGAGAGTACCAGCTCCCTTAGCTATGGATAGGGTTGCCAACTTTCTAATCACACAAAACCAAACACCCTTGCCCCGCCCCTTCCCTGAGGCCCCGCCCCTGCCTCGCCCCTTCTCCAACATCTGACCCCACGCTCACTCCATGCCCCCGCCCCCGTTGCTCACTCTCCTGCACCCTCACTCACTTTCACCGGGCTGGGGCAGGTGGTTGTGGTGCGGGAGGGGCCGACGGCTCTGGCTGGGAGTGCGGGCTCTGGGGTGGGGCCCACAAATGAAGTGTTCAGGGTGCGGGAGGAGGTTCTTGGGTGGGGTATGGGGTTGAGGTGCAGGGAGCGAGTTAGGGCTCCGGCTGGGGATGCGGGCTCTAGGGTGGGGCTGGGGCCGAGGGGTTTGGGGTGCAGGAGAGGGCTCAGGGCTGGGGCAAGAGGTTGGCGAGCTGGAGGGGATGAGGGGTGTGGGCTCTGGGTGGGAGTTAGGGTGTGGGAGGGGTTTCTGACCTGGGGTAGGGGGTTGAGGTGTGGGAGGGGGTTCATGGTGCGGGCTCCAGCCAGGCAGCACTTCCCTCAGGCGGCTCCTGGAAGCGGTGACATGTTCCCCCGGCTCCTTGGTGGAGTGGCCATGGGGCTCTGCTTGCTGCCCGCACCTGCGGGCACCGCCCCTGCAGCTCCCATTGGCCGCAGTTCCTGGCCAATGGGAGCTGCGGAGCTGTTGCTCGGAGCAGGGTCAGTGCACGGAGCCCCTGTGGCTGCACCTGCACCTAGGAGTCGAACATGTTGGTTGCTTCCGGGAGCTGTGCGGAGCAAGACCGGCAGGGAACCTGCCTTAGCCCCGCTGTGCTGCTGACTGGAGCTGCCAGGGTCCCTTTTTGACCAGCTGTTCCGCTCGAAAACCAGCCGCCTGGCAACACTAGCTGTTGAATAAATAGCAGGCTAGTATCCTCCATGCAGATCCTATCATGGGAGACGTGATCACAAGCACGACACAACTGAGTCACGTAGTGAGATGGTGAGTTTTCTCGCCCAGCTGCAGGACTTTCACAGAGACGCTGCCTTACCCACAATGCCTCTTGCTTTTCCTCCTTCACATTTAGCTTTCCCAAGGGGTCGACAGATACATTTCCAAGTTTGAAATCGACAAAGCCCCGTCCGACAGAGGCAACCTCATGATCTACTTGGACAAGGTAAAGACTCGACAAGGGGCTTCTCTGATCCTGTGTTAATTTCATGGGCTCCTGATGAACCAAACTGCTCTCCCAGATACACCCTGGCATCCCCGCAGACGTCAGCAAGTTGACAAACTGCAACCCATGGCCGAATTTGACTCACTGGCCCAGATTCAGGTTTTCCACTAGGAACAACTGAATGGGCCAGATCCTCAGCTGGTGTATGTGGATGTAGGTCCATTGACTTTAGTGGGAAATGCAGCATCTGATATTAAGGCTGAATTTGCTTCTCTGTGTCATTCACTTCTTCTTTCCTTGCTCCTTTCACTTCTCTAGTTCTTCTTTCCTCCACCTCCCTCACTTTCTCTTTCTCCTCTTCTTTCCCCAACATCTCCCATTCTTTTATTCTTTTTCATTCTCTCTTCCATCCAGCCACCCTTCGGCCTAAGCAATCCTGTTATTTCCCCCGCACCCAGGTTTCTCACAGAGAGGACGAATGCCTGCAGTTTAAAGCTCACCAGTTTTTCGAAGTTGGTCTCATTCAGCCAGCATCCGTCACAGTCTACGACTATTACACCATAGGTAACAGATCGCAGCTCTCCTCACCATTAAAGGCACCATGGCTTCAAATTCTGCTCTGGGTTACATTGGTATCATTACATCTTGCAGTCGTTTGCTGCAGTACTTAGGTATCATTATCCCCGTGTCACAGTGGGGATGCACTGAAATGTTGAGAGACTTGCCCTCAGGTAAGCCCTAGACAGCTAGTAGCACAGCTGGGAGCAGATTGCCAATTAAGAGCTCTAAGTACAGCTTCCGCATACACAGTCCCCTCCCACCACTGGAAATAGAACCCAAGCGTCGTGAATCCCCATCTCCTGCTCTACACTAGCTCACGCTCTCTTCTTGACTTTTCCAGATTACTGTTCCCCTTTCAGGAGTCTGATTTGTCGTGCGTACCCCAAGTTTCACCTCACTTAAAAACGACTTGCTTACAAAATCAGACATAAAAATACAAAAGTGTCCCAGCCGCACTAGTACTGACAAATTGCTGACTTCCTCATTTTTTACCATATAATTATGAAATAAATCAATTGGAATATAAATATTGTACTTACATTTCAGTGTGAGACGTGAGCGTGTTTTCACTTGTGAGCCTGGTCATTTGGTGCTGGAGAGCGGCAGCTGCTGGCCAGGCTCCCAGCTCTCAAGGCAGCGCCGCCGCCAGCAGCAGCACAGAAGTTAGGGTGGCATGCTATGATATTGCCACCCTTACTTGTGCGCTGCTGCTGGCGGGAGCGCTGCCTTCAGAGCTGAGCGGCCAGAGAGCAGTGGCTGCTGGCTGAGGCGTTCATATTGTTTGCGGTGAATGAGGACTATTTTTTCAATCCTGCTCCCATCCCGCCTCACAATATCTACTCCCACTCCCACCCGCTCCTGCATTGTTTGTTGGATTTTTATCTCACTCCTGCTATTATGGCAACGGGCCCTGTGGGATCCCAGTCCCGCTGCAGGGCTCTAGATCCTGTTGTAAAACTAGGCAAATATCTAGATAAGTTAACATAACCCTGGGGTACCGCTAGGGTATGTGTCCCCCTGGTTGAGAACTACTGGATTAGAACACAGGGGTTTTAGACTCATAGACTTTAAGGCCAGATGGGACCATCCTGATCATCTAGTCTGACTTCCTGGCCACCTCCCACTTCCTCCTGTTCTAATATTACTCCATGCTGGAAATACATGGTCACACTATCACCTTAACACAGCCATGCAAAGGTAGACAAAACAATAAGGGGAACCTCTGACTACAGGCAATAATTATCCTACTTGCCCTCTCCCCCCGTTTTACCTCCAGCGGTGAATTTGCTGCTAGCGTGATTAAGAGCGTGTCTCCAACAAGCACCAGCCCATCATTTCAAGTTGATGGTTTCCTGTAGCTAAGAAAGTCGTTCCCACAGACTGCTGCTCCCTTCCCCAGGGTCACCCAGTGGGACTTCTGCTTGAGTAAGGGCTTCAGGGTTGTCTCCTAGGTGCTGTAAACTGTGGCCGTTGTTCTGCGGGAGGGGGAATGATCCGTGTCTCTGATCTTTCTCTAGATGACCGGTGCACCAAGTTCTACCACCCGTCTAAGCAGAGCGGGCTCTTCAATAAGATCTGTCACGGGGAAGTCTGCCGCTGTGCAGAAGGTAAGGAGAGTCCTGTCTCTGCTTACATCTCGGGTGGGGGCTCCCCTGTCAGCTTTACCAGCAAACGTGCACTCCCAGGGGCCCCCAGCATCAGCCCTCTCCATCGCCGATCAGGGCCCTCCTTCCCTGTGGGCTCTGGGCGATTCTCACGTGCGATACAGGCTCATGGCAGCCACAGGCAGGATGGTCCCTGGGTCTGTCCCCCAGCCTGGAGCTCTGACTCTTGGCCGGCTGTGTCCCTGCAACACACCACCACATACAGGAATGGTGGGACCAGGGTCGGGGTGAGGGCACCCCAATATGGGAATATGTGCGGGATGCACCCCCACATGAACTCATGCACGCCTGGGGAGGGGAGGCAAGAGAGGACCCAGAAGGGACTGCAGGGTCTGGGATCGGGCCAGGGAGCAGAACCCAGAGGGGCTGGAATGGGCCTTGGAGGAGGTAGGAACCCCCGGGACCCACTTTCCCAGCCTGAAGCCTGCCCCTCACACCCGCAGAGTCTCGATATCTTCCTTCACTCCCTCTCCTATCCCTTCTCTCCGGCATTCACAGAGGGTTTCCACCCTCCTGACCACCTACCCTCACCCGCGGTCCCTCCCTCCCTTCTTCAGTGGCAACCACACCCGCCAATCGCAGGAGAGCTGGCAGCAGGATGTAGAAGCAGAATTTCTCTAGCCAGCTGATCCGTGGAGTGGGGCTGCACACGTGGAAGCAGGGCAGTCTGGGATGCAGGAGTTGCTGGGTTTCCAGCCATTCCGACGGGGATGCTCCTCCCTGGTTCTGAAACTTCAGTGGAAACATACCAGCTGTTTCAATGGTTGGAATCCAGCCTCGGGGTGGGAGGGGGGTGACATGAAGTCAGGCATTTCTTAATATATCTGGGTCCTCTCATTCCAGGATGCCCAGAGCTGGCTCCCCTCAGCCCCCCGCTGTCAGTTTCAGCACAGGGGCCAAGTATTGAATGAGCCATGGAGGCTCCACTCCCTGCTGACTCTTAGGAACGGATCCCCTAGAAGAGGGTGGAGACCCATTGGTGGGGCTGTTGTTCAGTGGGGAACTTGCTGTAGCCCGGCTGTCTGCCAGGCACACAGAGAGGCGCTCAGTCTCCGGATCTGTCCTTCCCATCACCTTTGATTCCCCATCTGCAGCTCCACTAAGTCCCGTGACCAGGCTCCTCCTGGCACTGACCCAGGCAGATATCCATCAGTGCAGAGAGGGAAGTGAGCTGTGATTGCCAGGCCTATTTATGGTCCTTGGTTATTTCATACATCCAGGCAGAGTTCCTCTGGGCAACATCTACTGATTCCTTTGCAGAGTGTCTGAGTCGGTCTGCTCAGGATCGCCTCATTTAGACCCTGCAACCTACCCCTCCATCCCTTGTTTCTTCTTTTACCGTGCCCCATAGCACTGGCGCTGACTTTTATTTTTCCCGGTGGGTGCTCCACCCCCACTCCGCCCCTTCCCCCGAGGCCCCACCCCCGCTCTGCCACTTCCTGCCCCCACTCTGCCCCCTCCCGCGAGGCCCCTGCCAGCAGCTCTCCGTCGAATGCCTCCCATCAGCTGCCAAACAGCTGACCAGCAGCCCCGCCGAATGGCTGTGGCTGGTGGATGCTGAGAACTCCCTATTTTTTTTCCATGGGTGCTTGAGCCCCAGAGCACCCATGGAGTCGGCACCTATGTCCCATAACATGATGCGTGGTTGGCTTCATGGTCACTCCCTTGTCGGAGGAGGTGGGCCTGTCACTGTGTGGGTTAGCACGGCTCACCCAGGATTCAAATAGGTGGGCACCTGTGGGTCACTAATAACAGAGCTGAAACTATGTTCTCCCTTGGTGATTCGCTACCCCATCTTCCTTCCCCATAGAAAGCTGCTTCATGCAGCAGAAGTTAGAGGGTCCCATCACCCTGAACAAGCGAATGGAGGAAGCCTGCGAACCTGGAGTGGATTATGGTAAATCTGTGATTTGGATCTGCGGAGTCTTTCTCCATGAGGAGAGCACAGAGACAGGGTTTGGAATTCGATTTGGATTGTAAAGTTTGCCTTTCGGGCTGAATCAGGGGTAAGGTCTGGATCTGCTGGGGCAGAAATCTGATGAGATTTTGGGGCCTTAAACTCCCAGAAATGAACAAGCTCAGATGACTGTTTAAGATTCAGTCTACCCCTAAGTATTTATCTACCCCCCCATTTCCCTAGTATCTGAGCACTTCACAATCTTTAATGTGTTTATCCTCACAACCTCCTGTGAGGCATGGCAGTGCCATTATCCCCATTGTACAAAAGGGGAAACTGAAGCATGGAGCGACTAAGTGACTTGCCCAAGGTCACGCAGCAAGTCTGTGGTGGAGCAGAGAAATGAACCCCGGTCTCCAGCTATTGGCCTCACCATGCACCATCTTTCTCACAGCCAGTTTGGGAAGTCAGTTATACACTGAATTCTCTACAGAAAAGTACTGCAGACCTTCAACTGGTGTTTTGTATGTCTTCCTTTTTTTTAAGTGTATAAAACCAGGCTTGTTAGCAGTGAAGAAGTGGGCGGTTCTGACTACTACGCCATGAAAATTTTGGAAATCATTAAAGCAGGTAAGAGCTCCCCTTCTACAATCAGGGTGCAATTTCTTTGAGTGGCCTTTGGGATAAAGGCCGGCATAAGAGCTATTTCTCTTAGCCAGAGGAAGTGCTAAAGCAAGGCTAATCTAGTCTCATGCTCCAGGGCATTAACCTCTCGCCACAAAGGGACAAGAAAGAATTTGCTCAACCCACCTAGGCAGCCATGCCACGAAGAGGCAGACAAAATAACAGGGGGGAACCTCTCCCTGTGGTCAGCCTGGCACAATTGGCCAGTCTCATTATGGGCTTTTTCAACCTTCCTCTGAAGCAATTGGCTTTGGCCATTGTGGGAGTCAAGATCCCAAACTTGGGGCCCTTTGGCCCAAGCTGCTATAGGGGAGGTGGAGTCTCTCTTCCTCAATGCTGACTTTTATAAATCAATATAAAGGCAAAGTAAGCAGAGATCTAACTGAGCTCAAAGCGGCTTCACTCAGTGGGAGCTGATATGACTGTTCTAATTATTTGTATTACCTGAGATTAGGGACCCCTTGTGCTAAGCACTGGACATACCCAGGTACAGCCCCTGCCTTGACGAGGTTACAATCTAAATCGACACTGGGTGGATTTATTAGCCCCATTTCACAGGTGGGGAATTGAGTCACAGGGAGATCGAGTGACTTGTGCAAGGTCACACCAGGAGTCTGTGACAGAAACAGGAGCTGAGGCCTGAACTCTTCAGGCCCAGCCCGGTGCCGCAACCACAAGACAGTCCTTCCTGTCTCTAATGACTGCTGGAGCTTTAGTGATTGGTTATCGTAGCAGTCACACTGGGGCTGAATTTTTACTGAAATCTCAAGAGAACACCTAGGAGTCTCCTCTTCTCTGTTCCTTTCATCTTCATCCCTCTCCACCCCGTATTATCTCCTCCTCACTCTGCTCTTATGTGTGACGTCTTTTCTCACCCTCCCCCGCCTTCCCAGGGACTGATGAAAATCCACAAGGAAAAACCCGCCAGTTCATCAGCCACATAAAATGCAGGGACTCTCTGAGGCTGGAGCGTAACAAAGACTACTTGATCTGGGGACTCAGCACGGACTTGTGGCCCAGGAAAGCTGAGTAAGTAGCCTCCTGTGGTTACCCTCCGTTAGTCAGTTTCAAGCAGACACGCCCTTAACTAATTACCCTATCTATTTTAGGTACCTATCAGGCCCCCATTACTGTACTTTCTGAGAACCTCACAATATCGAATGTATTTATTCTCACTACGGGAGGCAGGGCAGCGTTATTACCCTAATTTAACGGGTGGGTAAACTAAGGCAAGGACAGCCTAAGGTCCAGGTCCTCAAAGGTATTGAGGCACCTAACTCCCATGGACTGGCCTTAGGTCATCTCTCCAAAGTACCAAAAGGAAGTTTCTGGAATTGCTGGGAATGGAATCCAGGTTCGCCTCGTAGTCTAACCCTGGACCACCATTTCTCACAGGGGCTACCCAACTATTTCACCAGCACAAATCACATTGTCAGTGCAATTTCATGGTCCCTGCATCCAGCCACAGTTCTTCCTAAATCACTTAGGTTTAAACTGGGTGGAAATATAAATAATTAGGGTAGAAACTGCACCTAAAAATGAGCTTCAGCAACAAAGATGCAGCTCACAGAGGCTAAAAGTTCCATCCTCATGCTGTATCTGGAGCATTGCATGCGGGGATCTGTAGTCTCTGGGCTGGACCTATGAGAGGGGAGGCAACCCACTGTTTCTCTGGAAGTCAGATGTGGCCCTTAAGCATTGGTGGAGTGTGAACTGCATGTTTGGGGAGGCTAGATCCCAGCCCTGCCTGTTCTCCACAGAATATCAGGATTGGAAGGGACTTCAGGAGGTCATCTAGTCCAAGCCCCTGCTCAAAGCAGGACCAATCCCCAGGAAGATTTTTGCCCCAGATCCCTAAATGGTCCCCTCAAGGATTGAATTCAGAACCCTGGATTTTGCAGGCCAATGCTCAAACCACTGAGCTATCCCTCCCTCCTGCTGGAGCCCCAAGCCCACCAGCGCGGCTGCCAGCCCCCCTGCCCCAGCCCCGGGCCACTCCAGCCGGCCAACCTGAGCGCCCCCAGCCCTGAAGCGTTGGGTGCCGCAGCCCCAGCGTCCCCAGCCCTGGAGCACCAGGTGCTTCGGCCCCAGTGCCCCCTGCCCAGGAGCGCCGTGTGCTGCGGCCCCAGCCCCTCAAGTGCCACCAGCCCCAGAGCACCAGGGAGCCCCAATGCTGGGAGGCCCCATCACCGGGGGCACCCAACGGCCTCAAGTCCCGAGCCACAGGCCAGCCCGTGCTAGCCCTAGCCCCAGCCCCAGCCCCCTTGGGGAAGAGGAGCAGCCTGCATGGGCTGTGGCCGGGGGGAAGCGGCGGGAAGCAGGAAGGAGCTCTGTGCAGAGCATGAGTGGGGCCACGCCTGGCTGTTTGAGGAGACTCAGCCTCCCCTGGCCAGCCATACCCGCTGCCCATGCCCTTAGGCAAACCCGGCTGCCGCTAAGGAACTGAGCAAACAAGTTGGACAAATGTTGTGCTTCATTGCTCACCCTTCTGCCTGTCCGTCCCAGGCTATCCTACATCATTGGCAAGGACACCTGGATCGAGAAGTGGCCCAACGAGGAAGATTGCCAGGAGCCGGATTTCCAGAACCTCTGCCAGGAATTCCTTGAGTTCTCTGAAGCCATGACGATGTTTGGCTGCCCAACCTAAACTTGGACCCAGCTTTCCCAGCAGCCCCAAGGGGACAGTTTGAGCTGAGATGGAGAATAACACTCAGGTGGAGACATCTCCACTCAGAGTCCCAATGCTGCTGACACTCGCCGCTAGCCCTGTCCTCTTTGGGGGTTTCTCTCTCTTTTCTTCTTATTGTTTCTATATATATATATAAAAGGCTGATTTCTTACCCTGGCCTTCTGTGTGACTTTTTACCAATCTTTACATGGTCTGCAATATAGTTTTATAACTATATCTAGGATCATGGGTGCATGGGTGCATGCTATAGCTACTAGGATCATGGGTGCATGAGAAACACCTTAAATTAGATTAGGATGGACAAGCATGAATGGGTGGCTAGATACGCATGGATGGATATTTGGGACCAAATCTTCTGTACCTATGTGTGCCCAGAGTGACCACACAACCCGTTTTGGCTGGGACAGTCCCTTTTCTCAGCCCTGTCCCGGCTGGCACCATGGAGGTACACAGACACTCTCCACCAAAATCCACAGCGCCACCAGATGCCCCGGCCGAACAGAATTCTGAGCAGGAGGAAGTAATCTTAGATCAGGAGGCAGCTCCTGCTACCTGTAACTCCTTCTCGCCAGAGGAGAATGTTATGCCCCCTCCACCCACTGCTGGGGATGAGCTCAGGAACTTCCAGGATCTCTTCAAACAAATTGCTGACATGCTCCAGATAACCTTAGAGGAAGTCTCCCTTGGACATGCTCCACATGTCCACCTCCTCCCAGATTGCCCTCCTGATTAACTCTGCACTCATGGAACCTGCGGAGAACATATGACTGACCCCCGCTACCATCCATGCTTTAACCGACGGGTTGAGAACTACTGTGTTAAAGGCTCATTAGAGCAGTGGTCCCCAAACTGTGGGACAAGCCCCCCTAGGGGTGTGTGGAGGAACATTTGGTGGGGGGGTGCATGGCAGGGAGCACCACCCACCACCTGGGGCCAAGAAGGAGCACGACTCAGCCCCACTCTGCCCCCACACCAGCTCCGCCCCCATTTGCAGCTCCACTCAGTAGTGGGTGCTCCTTGCAGTCAGCGCTGACCCCACGGTCCCAGCATGGTGCTAGGAAGCAGCGGAGGTGACTCAGTAGCGGGTGTTCTCCTCAAGGGGGCGCTGTGCTGCTCGGGATGCCAGGCTTGAGCAAGAAGGCCGAAATCAAAGGGCCTGGCCATGCTGTAGTATTTACAGATACCGTGCCACTATGACAAGAGTCCGGATGTTTGCTCCAGTGTCCACTTTGCTACAATTTTATCTCCCTCACTTCCCCCTGCAGTTCCTTTTGCATATGGAATTTGCCTTCACTTCCTGTCCTAAACAGCTGTTTTTACAGTCGGTAAAAAGCCACCAGCTTCCTTCCCAGAGGTATCCGCAGGGATTTATCAGGAGTTTCTCCCCTATATGATCCTGCCCCTTTCAGACGAAGCTGCAAGAGTCCAGGCCTTTCACATCCGATTCAACCCCGGTTTCCTAGTCAGTTCAAACAGCGGGAGGGGATGAAGGGCTCTGGTCTCTTATTGAGATCTGAAACGTCTGCAGTTAATCTTTGTGCCATGCCCAGATACCACAGGGATGGACACCAAATACATTCTTGGAGTAACAACAAGAATGAAACAACTTCACAGCTATGAAGCTCCACTAAGAGAGAAGGATTATACTCATTTCCCAGGTGGGTAAACTGAGGCACGGAATGCTCGTGTGACTCATCCACAACAGGGCAGTGATAGAATTAGGAGTGTTAGAACCCAGGAGTCCTGACTCCTGGTCGTTGTGCTCTAAACTCTGGAAAATATTCCCAAGCTGTTCTGAGAATCAGGCTAGGAGCTAGGACTCCTGGGTTCTCTGCTCAGAACTGTGAGGGAATATTGTCCAGCGTTTAGAGTACAGAACCCAGGAGTCCAGACCCCTAGTTCCCTGTTTCAACCAATAGACTTCCCATGTACATGGACACAGCTTCCCACACTCAGAAGCAGAACCCAGGAGACCTTTGTCTCCTGCCTTGATTATGCAAATAAATCAGACAATTTGCACCTCTTGTGTTTTTATAATTTTTTTTGGCCTATATGTTTTGCTTTTCTTGCTCATTCTTTGTGTCTGTATTTTTATGTCTAGCCTGTTTGTCAGAGCTGTTTTAGTTACGTTCACAGGCAAGAAAGGGGCTGAAATGTATCTTCTTTCTTTTTTTGCAACGGGAGAAGCCAGCATCACATTGCAGCAATCTGCAAATTCAGATTATTTATTAGGTATATTACAGTGGCACATAGGATCTGCCTCCCTTCATTGTGCTAGGCACTGTACGAACAAAAACCAAAAAGTCCCTGCCCCAAAGATCTTACAGTCTGATTATTTATTGTGTGTATCACAGGAGCACCTACAGGCCCCGATCAAAAATGGGAGGTACCAGGTTGTAGGTGCTGTACACCCGTATAACAAAGAGACAGTCTCTGCCCTGGAGAGCAACGTAACCCTGCGGGAGGGACGGGTCATAGTTGGAAAGTTAAGCACATGAGTGTTTGCAGGTTCAGGGCCTGAGTATTAGGGATGTTTACCTCAGCTTCAGCTTTGTCTTTGAATTTCTTGTCAATTACAGGGGTAAATTTGGAGCAGCTGGTGCTGTCTCCCAGCCCGGTGACACCAAACTCTGGTCACCTTTCCGCCTTGCAAACATTCAGTGCTTAGAACTGTCCTATTGCAACAGCCCTGTTGTGGAGCGGCCTCCTCCCACGCACCCCCTCATGGCCTCAAGCCAGTCCAGCAGGCAGCCCCCTGCCTCAGTTTCCCCCTTTCGAGGGGCTTCTGCAATAACTCACAAGCCCTTTCACAGCCCATCTCAGGTTTGGGTTTATTAAATTAACAAATATTTCTAAATAAAGTTTGCCAGTCCTTCCTCAAGTGCATCCATGCGCACCTCTTTATCAGGTCACCCCCAGACTTTTCCTGCCTGTTGTCCCACTCCCCAAGACCCAGCTGGCTCCACTGGAGTCTACTCACACCCTGCAGTCTCTGTGCTAGTCTCTGTAGCCAATGATTTTAGTTTAGTATCCATTTATTGTGTGATGTTATGATTAATCAGTATGTTATATAATATATATAATCATTGTAAGTTCACCGGAGTTGATTTGTTGATTATAAAAGTATAAGATTGATCAGTATTTAGAGGAACTATGTAGTAGACATGAGTAAGACAAGCTGAAACGCAAGAACCTGTAGACTGAGGACTGCAAGACTTTAGTTTAGCTATTTTAGGCCTTGGAGACAAGAAATGATGGCACAAGTCCATGACCAAGAAATAACCCAAAAACTTATGGGAAAGAGGTACCAACTGGTAATATTGTGAAAGTATAAGGTCTTAAATTTAAATAATAGATGCTGTAACAACTGATATTGTCTCTAACACGTGCCTTAACCACAAGATAAAGGTGGTACGCCAATGTTAATGAGAACATACACAGCCTATAGAATTCGGGGTCATGTTGGGTATGGACTGTTGTATTGTTTTCTGGTTCATTACACACAGTTTATTAAATTATGTGTGGGTATCAGACCCAAATATCAGTGATTTTAAGGATACTGTGGCAATCCAAAATGGAGTCTGAAAACTGTCATCTTGTGACTCCATCTTGTGACCTTCTGTACACTGTCAGCCTGGTCTGGATAAAACTGGACTGAACGGGTTTTTCCCGCCACTGGGCGATCCCCAAGGTTCCATCACCTCAGACAGTTTCCCGCCTTTCTGCGGATCGTACCATGTTTTCCCGTCGTAGAGTCTGTAACAGAGCTGGGGTCACAGGCTGATGGGGCAGTCCATCACAGCGACCGTGTGTGCGGTTTCGGGTCGTTGTGGCACTCGTGCGTCAGCGAAGAACACCCTCCGTGCCCGGAGTGAAAGGACAAGAGGACGACACGTTACCATCTTACCCGTCCTGCGCCGGGGGAACGTCACCATCCAGAGGGTTCCTGGTCCGCGTCTTCCGCCCCGACGTCCACCGAGGGACTCCCCAGTGCTCCTCCTCCAAGGGTTTCAATTCCCTGCGGAGTGGAGGTCCTGGGCGTCACCCCGCCACGCAAGTGCTGGGAAGGGAGTGAGAAAGCAATGGGGGTTTCTGCGCTGGGGGTCAGGTTTCCTGAATGCCAGGTGGGTTTAGTTTCATGCTTGGGCCCGAGCCTCACGCTGGCAGGGCAGAGCTGCTGTGTCACTGGGCTGGTTTGTTATTTAGCTCTGAGTCACTTACGTTTACCCCGTCGCTGTCTGTGTAATTCTCTCCCCTCAGACATTTACCTCTGTGTTCTGACCCTTCTCTCTTGTCAGTTCGGTTTATTGTGCCCCACACCAGGGGAGAGGGGAGGAGATCTGCACCAGGCCACCGCAGAGGGCGAATCTGCTCCTTTGAGAAACAGGGGCTTGTTTCTATGCCGATACCTACAGCACTTTCCACATTCAGAGTTATCTCGGCTCCCCTTTGAGAGAACAGTCCCTTGTGTTTCCAGGGGACACAGACCAGTAAGAAAGAGCGGGGTCGGGGTTGGAGGTGCCCAGAGCAGGAAATTGAGCTTCCGATGGGAAACCCCCGCAGGAACCACTCCCGTATCGATCAATCCATGAGCCGGCCAACGGACCCTAACACCATCTAGGAGGATGTGAGTATGTCGGTAGGTATAACTGGTACGTGGTACTTATCTCTAGGAATTGTATATGCTGTGACATTTATAACTTTGTTGGTAACTTTAATAAAACTACTAAAAGACAGACGCTCTTGTAATTGTCGGTGTTATTTGCCTGTGGTTTCATGTGTTCCTATGAACTCTAGATCCAGAACAAACAGCGATAACTCTGTTGAACTTGAGACTGTGGCCAACAGAGCTGATCCCACTGAAAGAGGATTAACATTAAATAGAATAAAAGGCTCCTTCTCCCTAGAAATTCCCCTCTCTCCACATTACTGCTGCTCTAAGCTCTTGATAGGGAAATCAGCTGACCCCTGCTCAGGTGAGCCACCTTAGTAATTAGGTTTCAGAGTAGCAGCCGTGTTAGGCTGTATCCGCAAAAAGAACAGGAGTACTTGTGGCACCTTGTTAGTCTCTAAGGTGCCACAAGTACTCCTGTTCTTAGTAATTAGGGTTGGCTGGCCCCAGGCCTCTAGCCCTTTACAGGCCAGCCACCCACTAGCCCAGGGGTGGGTAAATTACGGCCCTTAGGCCAGATCCAGCCCCTCAGGGTTTTGGATCCGGCCCATGGGATTGTCATCCCGGAGCCATCTTACCTCTGGCTTACCTGGAGCCAGAGATGCTGGCTGTGATGTCCCTGTGCCACAGAGCGGGATGACGGGTTTCCCTTTAACCTTTTCCATATTAATTTTATTTTTTATCTGATTGTTTAATAAATTGTATTTGCTTTGAACTGTATGCAATGATCAGTAGGTGAGGGAAGCATCCAGTGCAGAGAGAGCACCCCGGAGTAGGAACACCTTAGCCCCTGCCCTAAGTGACCATGACAAGATTGGGGGTCAAGCCCCCCAGGAATCCTGGGCCCAGCCTTGTTGGGGTTACGAGGACTCTGCCCCACAGGAGAGTGGAAGGGGAGCAAGGGAGTGTGAGTGAGGACTCAGATCCTTTCGCTAGCCCTTCTCACTGGGGTCGGGTATAAGCCAGGAAAGTTCCCCACAATAGCGGGACCATTCCCCCGCTTACACATAGACTATAATCTCCACTGATCATTGCTTCAGAATCCTGGGGTTACTTATAGTGGCTGGCCATGAGACACGGCTGACAAGCTGAATGCAAATGCAGCCAGCAGGTAGACAGCAGATCCTCCCATGGCACCAGAAGACACCTCTTCTCCCAGAAACATATGCTTTTTGTTCGGATGCCTCTTCAACCCCTGGGCAGTGGTCCATATATAATTGCAGAAGCTCCCAGACCCCCCAGCACTAACTTGATCTCAATACAGGGAAGGTGGGGTGGGTTAGCGTCTCTGCCGCTCAGTCGGGAAGCAGAAGAGGCTACTTTAAGAGGATGATCTTAGTGAATTTCCTGCTGGGGGAAGGTATTAAACCAATGGATTGATGGTCTCTATTTA
The DNA here is from genome assembly GCF_028017835.1 of Emys orbicularis. NCBI lineage: Eukaryota > Metazoa > Chordata > Testudines > Emydidae > Emys > Emys orbicularis. The sequence goes on along the minus strand of NC_088701.1, from coordinate 4,547,171 downwards.
TAGCCAGGGGTACAGGACGTCCCTTGGCAATGTGCCTCCACCCCTAATCTAGGAGATAAGGCCCTCTATTGGCAGGATGGGCAATTTCAGCTCTCTGGTCCATTCCACTGCCTACTTGTGCCTGTGGTTTTGTAACGCGGGCGTGTTTTATCTAGGTATTGCACAGAGAACTCCCCCCCCCCAACATTTCAGATGGCTAAAGTGGGATGCAGCGCCACTCGGGTTTTTTGCCCAGGTTTTTTTTGGATGGGCCAAATGTGAGTGGTGTTGTAGCCTAGCACCCGGGCTCACTACGCCACTCACGTTTGGCTCGCCCGCCCCTCCGTAGGTGGCGTCAGAGGGTCGGGCAGGCCAAACCTGAGCGGCACTGCAAATCCGTGCACCAGGTCTCAGTGCCACAGAGTTTGGGGGCCCCCTCAAACTGGGGGCCCAAGGCAAACGGCACCTTTAGTCCCTCCCCTCTGGGCGACCGAGAATGCAGGAAATGTTCACTCCAACCAGGACAGGCGGCTTAGGGGGGTGTCAAAGTGGGACAGTCCCATGAACCCCAGGGCTGTTGGGAGGTCTGGAACACCCGCCCCCCATTCTGGAATGACTTTCAGAGACTTGGAGGGGAAATGAACCTGTGACGGGTTGGATCACAGAAACCCCCTTTGAGACTGCCACCTGGTGTGCTGAGACTACCCCTGAGCCCGCTTTCCCTGTCAGCTTGGGGATTCAGTGCCCTGCCTGGTTTGAGCCATACCCGCTAGCCTGCTACAAACCCAGACCCAAGTCTGAACCACGTCCCCTATCAGCTGCAGGTTTAACTGAAAACGGCTCAACAAGTGTTCCTGTCTCTAACACTCAGATGCCCAGCTCCCAATGGGGTCCAAACCCCAAATAAATCCGTTTTACCCTGTATAAAGCTTATACAGGGTAAACTCATAAATTGTTCGCCCTCTATAACACTGATAGAGAGATATGCACAGCTGTTTGCCCCCCCAGGTATTAATACATACTCTGGGTTAATTAATGAGTAAAAAGTGATTTTATTAAATACAGAAAGTAGGATTTAAGTGGTTCCAAGTAGTAACAGACAGAACAAAGTAAATTACCAAGCAAAATTAAATAAAACACGCAATCCTAAGTCTAGGACAGTAATAAAACTGAATACAGATAAAATCTCACCCTCAGAGATGTTTCAATAAGTTTCTTTCACAGACTGGATGCCTTCCTCATCTGGGCACAATCCTTTCCCCTGGTACAGCCCTTGTTGAAGTTCAGGTGGTAGCTAGGGGATTTCTCATGATGGCCGCCCCCTTTGTTCTGTTCCACCCACTTATATATCTTTTGCATAAGGCGGGAATCTTTTGTTCCTCTGGGTTCCCACCCCTCCTCCTTAATGGAAAAGCAGCAGGTTAAAGATGGATTCCAATTCAGATGACATGATCACATGTCACTGTAAGACTTCATTACCCACTTGCCAGCACACACGTATACAGGAAGACTTACAAGTAAAACAGATCCGTCTACAGGTAATTGTCCTGGTTAATGGGAGCCATTAATATTCCAAACCACTATTCATGGCCCACACTTTGCATAATTACAATAGGCCCTCAGAGTTATATTTCATATTTCTAGTTTCAGATAAAAGAGTGATACATTTTTCAAATGAGATGACCACACTCAGTAGATTATAAGCTTTGTAATGATACCTTACAAGAGACCTTTTGCATGAAGCATATTTCAGTTACAGTATATTCAAACTCATTAGCATATTTTCATAAAAACATATAGAATGCAACATCACAAGGGGCATCTAGTGGTTAGAGTAGTGTATATACCGGGACTCAGGACGCATGGGTTCTACTCCCAGCATTGGGAGGAGAATGACATCTAATGGCCAGAGAGCTGTGTGTATACTGGGTCTCACAACTCCTGGGTTCTATCCCCAGCACTGAGAGGACAGTGGTGTCTAGTTGTTAGAGCAGTGTGTATACTGGTAACCAGGACTCCTGGGTTCTATCCCAAGTACAGAGAGTGAGTGGTGTCTACTTGTTAGAGCGGTGTTTATATTTTGGACTCAGAACTCCTGCGTTCTATCCTCAGCACTGAGGAGAGTGGGATCTAGTGGTTAGAGCACTGTGTATACTGGGACTCAGAACTCCTTGGTTCTTCTTCGAGTGCTTGCTCATATCGATTCCAATTAAGTGTGCGCGTGCCGCGTGCACAATCGTCGGAGAATTTTTACCCTAGCAACACCCGGTGAGTTGGCTGTGGAGCCCCCTGGAGTGGCGCCTTCATGGCGCTGGATATATACCCCAGCCGACCCAGCGCCCCCTCAGTTCCTTCTTACTGCCCGTGACAGTCGTTGGAACTGTGGAGCACAGCGTAGCTGTCCTCCACTCTCCCTAGCTCTTGTTTTCCGGTTAGATATTGTTGTAGTTAGTTAGTTAGTTGTATAGTTATAGATTTAGTGTATTTTAGTAGTTCCTAGTTCTAGAGTAGTTTATAAATGAAGTTAGCGGGCTGGAAGGGGGTTCCCCTCCCCCTTCCCCTCGCCGTGCCGCCCGGGCTCATGCCCAAGGCTCCGGGGTTTAAACCTTGCTCAGCCTGTTCGAAGCCTATGCCAACGGGGGATCCCCACGACTCTTGTTTAAAGTGTCTCGGGGAGTCTCACCAGACCGAAAAGTGTAAGATCTGCAAGTCTTTCCGGCCCCGAACCAAAAAGGAGCGGGAGCTTAGGCTCAAACAGCTCCTCATGGAGGCGGCCCTCAGCCCGGATCCTCCTTCGGCACGCCAAGTTCCGGCACTGAGTGCCTCAGTGCGCAGTGCTCCGGCGGCAACCTCTGGTACTGCACCACGAGGAGACGCGGATAAAGTCTCACGGCACCGACCTCCACCAGCACCGCGTCCTCCGCAAGCTCCTCGGCGCCGATCCCTGTCTCCAGGTCAGAAGAGACCTCGTAAACTGGAGGGGACTGCCTCACAATAGCAGGCACCGGCGCCTCCCTTGCCAACCTCGGATTCGCATCTGGGACCGGAGCGACTGAGGATACAGGCTCCGACATCGTCACCGTTGACTCTGGCACTGGCAGAAGGGCCGTTGAGTCCGGTGAGGACTGGCTCCCTGACCCGTACCATGGTTGAGCCCTGTCTTCCGTCTACGCCGGAGACGTTTGCAACGGTGAGGGACCTCATTGCCCTCACAGAACCGGCACCATCTCAGACTGCGGCTCTGCACCCCAACCGCATGGTGCAATCTTGGGGCAAGCCAACCCTATTATGCCCTCCATCTCCGAGCTGGACTCTTGGCACCGCTCCCGATCTAGGAGCAGGTTCCGGCGCCGCTCGCAGTCCCGGCGCCGTTCTCTATCACGGCACCGGTTGTACTCGCAGCCCAGATCTTCCTCCCGGTACCGTTCCTCTTCTCGGCACCACCCCACACCTCGGTACCGTTTGGACTCCCGACGCAGATCCCGGCACCGGTCCCAACGCCGATCCCGCTCGAGAGGCCGCTCCCGGCACCACTCCCACAGATGGTCTTCATCGCGATCCAGGTCTGGATCTCGGTACCGGCATGACCATCGGCACCATTCTCGATCCCGGTACTGCTCCCTGGCACCGCGCAGAGACCGCACACCTGTGGGCCGGCACCGCTTGGCACCGTTCCCAGCGGAGTCAACGCAGACACGCTTTGCACCACCCTGGCCCTCACGATCCGCCTCACGCTCTTCACAGTCTGACGGCGCCTCCTGCTCAGCCTATCCCGCTCCAGGTCAAGCAGCGGACGACCTAGGCCATTGGCAGGATGGGGCCGAAGACCCTAGACAGGATCCTGCACACTGGTCTTTCTAGACCCCGTGGGCATATCACCAAGTCCAAGGGGCCCCACCGGCGGCCTCCTGCTCGGCACGTTCAGAGCCCCAAGTACCGGAGGCCACCATCAGTCGTCCCCCCCTGGGGGGTATGGAGGCACCTGCGCCCACTCCTACGCAGGCCCCAGACCCCAGTACAATGGATCCTGGACATCAGGACCCCTCGCAACTGGAACCGCCACAGGATCCATTACCCCCTGAAGCATCCTCCTCATCTTCTCCAGATGAGGCGGTGGCAGGGACAACAACCTCGGGTCCACCCCCGATAGACCTACGTGCCCACCAAGATCTTTTACATAGGGTGGCATGTAACATGGATCTTCAGGCAGAGGAGATAGTGGAGTTGGAGGACCCGGTAGTGAGCATCCTCTCAGCTGATGCCCCATCATCTGCACTATTCAGGCTAACGCCAACACAATATGGCAAACCCCTGCCTCTATCCCACCTACTGCCAGAGGGGTAGAGAGGAAATACTTTGTTCCCTCTAAAGACTATGAATATCTCTATACTCACCCTCAGCCGTGTTCACCGGTGGTGTCCTCAGTGAACGGAAGGGAACACCATGGTCAACAGGCTGCAGCGCCCAAATCTAAGGACGCCAAGTGCTTCGATTTGTTTGGACGCAAAATTTACTCAGCGGGGGGTCTGCAGCTCAGAGCCGCAAACCAACAGGCGCTCTTGAGGTGCTATCATTATAACTCATGCAACTCCATGGGTAAATTTAAGGAGTTGATCCCCCAAGAGTCGAGGGATGAGTTTGGGGCCTTAGTGGAAGAGGGCAAAAATGTGGCCAGGACATCCTTACAGGCCTCTCTAGACATAGCAGACTCTCTGCTGCTAGGACACTGGCGTCCGGCATAGCTATGCGATGCATCTCCTGGCTGCAAGTGTCTGGCTTACCACCAGAACTGCAACAGACCCTTCAAGATCTGCCATTTGATGGGCAGGGCCTGTTCTTGGACAAAACGGACTCTCGGTTACAGAGCCTTAAAGATTCCAGAACGATCATGTGCTCCCTGGGAATGCATGTCCCAGGACCCCAGCACAGGCCCTTTAGACCACCGCCCCAAAGGTTCTACCCTCCCCCTCGTCCAAGACAAGACTTTTCCAGAAGACGTGGACGAGGGGGTAGAAGGAGGTCCACCTGCCACCAACCCGGTCAGAACCAAGGCCCTCCTAGACCATCTTCAGGGCCCAGGCAAAATTTTTGAAGGTGCGCCCGAGGATGGCGTACTAGTCACCATCCAGGATCCATTCCCTTTATTTCGGGATCGCCTCTCCCATTTCCACCGTGCGTGGTCCCTTATAACTTCGGACCGATGGGTTCTTCGCACGGTGGAAAGGGGATACACTCTCTAATTTTCTTTCCCCCCCACCCCCATCCTCCCTCCCCGTCCCTCTTCAGGGACCACTCTCATGAGCAACTCCTTGCAGGCGTCGATACCACTTATACTGGACTATCTCTATGAATATAGGCAAACAACACAGGAATGCAGGGGCAAGATTAGAAAGGCAAAAGCACAAAATGAGCTCAAACTAGCTACGGGAATAAAGGGAAACAAGAAGACTTTTTATCAATACATTAGAAGCAAGAGGAAGACCAAAGACAGGGTAGGCCCACTGCTTAGTGAAGAGGGAGAAACAGTAACAGGAAACTTGGAAATGGCAGAGATGCTTAATGACTTCTTTGTTTCGGTCTTCACCGAGAAGTCTGAAGGAATGCCTAACATAGTGAATGCTAATGGGAAGGGGGTAGGTTTAGCAGATAAAATAAAAAAAGAACAAGTTAAAAATCACTTAGAAAAGTTAGATGCCTGCAAGTCACCAGGGCCTGATGAAATGCCTCCTAGAATACTCAAGGAGCTAATAGAGGAGGTATCTGAGCCTCTAGCTATTATCTTTGGAAAATCATGGGAGACGGGAGAGATTCCAGAAGACTGGAAAAGGGCAAATATAGTGCCCATCTATAAAAAGGGAAATAAAAACAACCCAGGAAACTACAGACCAGTTAGTTTAACTTCTGTGCCAGGGAAGATAATGGAGCAAGTAATTAAGGAAATCATCTGCAAACACTTGGAAGGTGGTAAGGTGATAGGGAACAGCCAGCATGGATTTGTAAAGAACAAATCATGTCAAACCAATCTGATAGCTTTCTTCGATAGGATAACGAGTCTTGTGGATAAGGGAGAAGCTGTGGATGTGGTATACCTAGACTTTAGTAAGGCATTTGATACGGTCTCGCATGATATTCTTATCGATAAACTAGGCAAATACAATTTAGATGGGGCTACTATAAGGTGGGTGCATAACTGGCTGGATAACCGTACTCAGAGAGAGTTGATATTAATGGTTCCCAATCCTGCTGGAAAGGCATAACGAGTGGGGTTCCGCAGGGGTCTGTTTTGGAACCGGCTCTGTTCAATATCTTCATTAACGACTTAGATATTGGCATAGAAAGTACGCTTATTAAGTTTGCGGATGATACCAAATTGGGAGGGATTGCAACTGCTTTGGAAGACAGGGTCATAATTCAAAATGATCTGGACAAATTGGAGAAATGGTCTGAGTTAAACAGGATGAAGTTTAACAAAGACAAATGCAAAGTGCTCCACTTAGGAAGAAAAAATCAGTTTCACACATACAGAATGGGAAGAGACTGTCTAGGAAGGAGTACGGCAGAAAGGGATCTAGGGGTTATAGTGGACCACAAGCTAAATATGAGTCAACAGTGTGATGCTGTTGCAAAAAAAGCAAACATGATTCTGGGATGTATTAACAGGTGTGTTGTGAGCAAGACACGAGAAGTCATTCTTCCGCTCTACTCTGCTCTGGTTAGGCCTCAGCTGGAGTATTGCGTCCAGTTCTGGGCACCGCATTTCAAGAAAGATGTGGAGAAATTGGAAAGGGTCCAGAGAAGAGCAACAAGAATGATTAAAGGTCTTGAGAACATGACCTATGAAGGAAGGCTGAAAGAATTGGGTTTGTTTAGTTTGGAAAAGAGAAGACTGAGAGGGGACATGATAGCAGTTTTCAGGTATCTAAAAGGGTGTCATAAGGAGGAGGGAGAAAACTTGTTCACCTTAGCCTCTAAGGATAGAACAAGAAGCAATGGACTTAAACTGCAGCAAGGGAGGTCTAGGTTGGACATTAGGAAAAAGTTCCTAACTGTCAGGGTGGTTAAACACTGGAATAAATTGCCTAGGGAGGTTGTGGAATCTCCATCTCTGGAGATATTTAAGAGTAGGTTAGATAAATGTCTATCAGGGATGGTCTAGACAGTATTTGGTCCTGCCATGTGGGCAGGGGACTGGACTCGATGACTTCTCGAGGTCCCTTCCAGTCCTAGAATCTATGAATCTATGAATCTCCTATCCCTAAAACAGCAGGGCCTGGCGATATCTTCTGTCAGGGTGCACCTGGCAGCTATCTCGGTGTTCCATCCAGGAGAACATGCTTCCTCGGTTTTCTCGAACCCGATGGTCGTCAGATTCCTAAAGGGCTTAGATCGCCTATACCCACAACTGCGTCAACCGGTGGAGTCCCACGGGGATCAGTTCTGGGTCCAGTTCTGTTCAATAGCTTCATTAATGATTTAGATAATGGCATAGAGAGTACACTTATAAAATTTGCAGACAATACCAAGCTGGGAGGGTTGCAAGTGCTTTGGAGGATAGGATTAAAATTCAAAATGATCTGAAGTAAATAGAATGAAATTCAATAAGGACAAATGCAAAGGACTCCATTTTGGAAGGAACAAGCAGTTGTGCACATACAAAATGGGAAATGACTGCCTAGGAAGGAGTATTACAGAAAGAAATCTGGCAGTTGGAGAACCACAAGCTCAATATGAGTCAATAGCGTAACTCTATTGCAAAAAAAGCAAACACCATTCTGAGGTGTCTTAGCACAGGGGTGGGCAAACTTCTTGGCCTGAAGGCCACATTGGGGTTCCGAAACTGTATGGAGGGCTGGTGTAGTGTACTAAATTGCTCCCCGTAGGAATGTGATACTTACAGTGTATTACTTATGGCTGCCAGTCCTGGTACTCTGAGCGGCATGGTAAGGGGGCAGGGAGCTGGGGGGTTGGATAATGGGCAGGAAGTCCTGGGGGGCAGTAAGGGGACAAGGAGCAGGGGGTGGTTGGATAGGCGTGGGAGTCTCGGGGGGACCTGTCAGGGGGCAGGGATGTGGATAGGGGTCGGGGCAGTCAGGGGACAGGAGGGGGCAGTCAGGGGATAAGGAGCAGTGGGGTTGGATGGGTCGGGAATTATGAGGGGGGCAGTTAGTGTGCGGGGGCCAGGCTGTTTGGGGAGGCACAGCCTTCCCTACCTAGGTGTAATATATTAAATTGCTCCTCGTAGGAATGTGTACTTATGGTGTACTACTTACGGCTGCCAGTCCTGGTGCTCCCTAAGTAGCACATTCCTATGGGGAGCTTGCAGCCCGGCCGCCCCGAGTACTGACTGCACGGTGAGCTAAAGCTGTGGGGGAGGGGCCGGGGGCTCAAGGGCCAGGCAGGATGGTCCCGCGGGCTGGAGGTTGCCTGTAGTTTACCCACCTCTGTCTCAGCAGGAGTGTTGTAAGCAAGACACGAGAAGTAATTCTTCCATTCTACTCTGCGCTGATTAGGCCTCAACTGGAGTATTGTGTCCAGTTCTGGGTGCCGCATTTCAGGAAGGAAGTGGACAAATTGGAGAGAGTCCAGAGAAGAGCGACAAAAATGATTAAAGGTCTAGAAAATGTGATCTATGAGGAAAGGCTGAAAAAATTCAGTTTGTTTAGTCTGGAAAAGAGAAGACTAAGCGGGGACCCGATAACAGTTTTCAAGTACATAAAAGGTTGTTATGAGGAGGAGGGAGAAAAACTGTTCTCCTTAACCTCTGATAGGACAAGAAGCAATGGGCTCAAATTGCAGCAAGGGACATTTAGGTTGGACATTAGGAAAAACTGCCTGTCAGGGTGGTTAAGCATGGGAATAAATTGCCTAGGGAGGCTGAGGAATCTCCATCAATGGAGATTTTTAGGAGCAGGTTAGACAAACACCTGTCTGGAAGGGTCTAGATAATACTTAGTCCTGCCACGAGTGAAGGGGACTGGACTAGATGACCTCTCAAGGTCCCTTCCAATTCTATGATTCTATGGGAGATATGATAGAGGTCTATAAAATTATGAATAATATGGAGAAAATGAATAAGAAAGTGTTATTTATCCCTTCACACAACAAAAGAACCAGGGGTCACCCAATCCAATTAATAGTCAGCAGGTTTTAAACAAGAGGAAATACTTTTTCATACGGTGCACACTCCATCCATATAACTCATTGCCAGGGGATGCTCTGAAGGCCAAAAGTCTAACTGGGTTCCGAAAAGGATCAGGCAAGTTCAGGAGGGTAGGTCCATCAATGGGTATTAGCCTATATGGTCATGGATGGAACCCCGTGCTCCAGGTGTCCTTAAACCTCCTTAAAGCTGGGAATGGAGGATGGGATGGATCACTTGCAACTGCCCTATTCTGTTCATTCCTTCTGTAGCATCTGACACTGGCCATTGTCAAAAGACAGGATATTGGGTTAAATATTGGGTTATAAGAACTAGGGGCCACCAAATGAAATTAGTGGGCAGGAGGTTTAAAACAAATAAAAGGAAGTTCTTCTTCACACAGCACACAGTCAACCTGTGGAACTCCTTGCCTGAAGAGGTTGTGAAGGCTAAGAATATAACAGGGTTTAAAAGAGAACTGGATAAATTCATGGAGGTTAAGTCCATTAATGGCTATTAGCCAGGATGGGTAAGAAATGGTGTCCCTAGCCTCTGTTTGTCAGAGGGGAGTGATAGATGGCAGGAGAGAGATCACTTGATCATTACCTGTTAGGTTCACTCCCTCTGGGGTACCTGGCATTGGCCACTGTCAGTAGACAGGATACTGGGCTGGATGAACCTTTGGTCTGACCCAGTATGGCCAGTCTTATGTTAAATGGACCATTGGTCTGAGCCAATGTTATGCTATAGCTTCAACAGAAATTATGGACTTCCTGCATTGTACTAGCCAAAGAACTGCACCAAGTCAGACTAGATGATCAGAATGGTCCCTTCTGGACCAAGATCATGTTTGTTGTAGCATCTATTTTAGGAGAAATCTTTGAACTATCCTCTGATTCTCTCTCTCTCTCTCATTTTAAAATGCTTTAATACTTTTTTGACTGCTCAAAGTACTATTGTCACTATAAACACTCTCTGGTAGCTAACTTATAGAATGAATACTCCATCATATTATATGCCACCTTTTAAAAACAGCACCAAATAACCAGGTTCCTTTAATTTGTAAAATAAAGCAGTACAAAACCAAAATGAAATAAACAACCCTACAATACCTCTCCCTGCCTCCCAACTGGTGAAGCCAAAGAAATAAAAGGCTTTTTTTTTTTTGCTGGTATATTTTAAAAGGCTCGCTGAATCACTAGCTAGTGGCTCTGAAGAGTTCCTATGTTCATTTTTAAAACATTGGCCTCTAAGCAGAATCACAGAGCTTACCATCCCTGCACACTATAATCTAGAAATAAAGAACATTCTGCTTAATTTGTCAACCTAATATGAACTGACTAGTTAGCACTGAAGTCATTTAACAGCACAGCATCAAGCTGTCTGGAAGAGCCACAACCCACGATTTACCAGTTCTATGAACAAACAGGAGTATATACATTCCCAGATTCCTTTCACTGGTGCTAAACCTTTAAAAACTAAAAAAGCAGCACTGGTCCTTTGATAGGGGAAAAAGTCCCCAAACACACTGCCCACAAAAAATGGAAAGATCTAGTGCCATTCATCTTTTCCTCCTTCCTAACCTGTAAAGGCAGCCCTTACAGAAGTCACATCTATCACCCTTAAGAGGCATACAGCAAAAAAGCATGAGTTTTCTGTGACTTAGTAAACCCCTTTCAACTCAACAATCACTAAGAAACAGAGAGGTAAATTAATGCTGCTGCATGTGAGGCTTCCTGCCTAGAGTTAGACGAGAGAACACAGCAAGTAGCTGACAGCAGCTGCCACGTTAGGAAGCAGAGACGGGCTGTGGTGGCAGGACCCTGTGTGACACACTCGGGTGTGCAAATCTGACTCCAGCTGAACTGCCACATGCCCGCAGCAGCAGCAGGTCCGCTCCACACACTGTCTGTACAGGTTTCAGAGTAGCAGCCGTGTTAGTCTGTATCTGCAAAAAGAACAGGAGTAATTGTGGCACCTCAGGGCTGGTCTACACTGGGGGGGGGGGGGGAGATCGATCCAAGATACGCAACTTCAGCTACGCGAATAGTCGAAGTATCTTGGATCGAATTACCTGGGGTCCACACGGCGCGGGATCGACGGCCGCGGCTCCCCCGTCGACTGCGCTACCGCCGCTCGTGCTGGTGGAGTTCCGGAGTCGACGGTGAGCGCGTTCGGGGATCGATATATCGCGTCTTAACGAGACGCGATATTTCGATCCCAGATAAATCGATTGCTACCCACCGATACGGCGGGTAGTGAAGACGTACCCTTAGAGACTAACAAATTTATTTGAGCATAAGCTTTCGTGGGCTACAGCCCACTTTATCGGATGCATAGAATGGAACATATAGAGAGGAGATACATATACATACATACAGAGAATATGAAAAGGTGGGAGTTAGCCCATTTTTCCTCCTACAAAAGTTTTTTTTTCTCCTGCTGACAATAGCTCATCTTAATTAATTGGCCTCTTAGAGTTGGTAGGGTAACTCCCACCTTTTCATGTTCTCTGTATGTATATGTATCTCCTCACTATATGTGCCATTCTATGCATCCGATGAAGCAGGGCCGGCTCTAGGATTTTTGCCGCCCAAAGCAAAAACAATTTTGCCCCCTCCCCGTTTTTTAATTACCCCACCCCCGGCCCCGCCTCAACTCCGCCCCTTCCCCAAATCCCCAGCCCTGCCTCCTCCCCCCAGGCTCTGAAGCCTGGGAGGGAGGGGGAGCTGCGGCGCGCGAAACTGCTGTTTCGCGCGCCGTGGCCGCTCGGGATCTCCCCCTCCCTCCCAGGTTTGAGAGCCTGGGAGGGAGGGCGAGACTCCGAGTGGCCACGGCGCGGACGCCGCTTCTCCCCCTCCCTCCCAGGCTCTCAAGAAGATACACTTTTCTATCTTCCGTCCCCCCCCTCCCCTCCAACGGGGCTAAGGACTATGTGGGAAATTCAAAAAGTATTAATGTTAGCATCATCTTTTAAGTTATTTTCCAAATGCTGTGGAATACAAGCCTGTGAAGCACATGCGGCCTGTGAATGATGTAATTGTGCACTCTGCAGCATCTTTCAAAAATGAACACACCATTGTTTTGTATTTCATACCTGGGAAACTCAGGAATGGTATTAGAGTAGCAGCCGTGTTAGTCTGTATCCGCAAAAATAACAGGAGTACTTGTGGCACCTTAGAGACTAACAAATTTATTAGAGCATAAGCTTTCGTGGGCTACAACCCACTTCTTCGGAGGTTGTAGCCCACGAAAGCTTATGCTCTAATAAATTTGTTAGTCTCTAAGGTGCCACAAGTACTCCTGTTATTTTTTCAGGAATGGTATGTTCTTTATGTTTAAGCAACAATCAACACTGCAGTTCCAAAATGTGTACAAGCCTATAAACCTTGTAACTAGAACAGGACTCATTTGACCAAGAAAGGTGTTGCATATTTCTGAACAGGATCCGTACTAGTGCAACTATTGAATGCTACAGTAATCAACTTGTATTAGCATGCATATTCCAGTTAAACAGGTATGCACCAGTACAGATGTTGCATGTCCTAGGTTGAAGTTGGTAGCAAAACATGTCTTTCATTTTTCCAGCAAAAGTGTGCTTTTTTAGTGTAGAACTTGCATGTTGAAGTGCTAAACACAGAGACAGCATGCATCAGTAAGAGTCACAGCTTACCAGTTGTGCATGTTCTCACCGAGACCTATAGTGATAACAGGTGAATTTTATATTACAGTAAGAGGTGTAACTGAATAATGCACAAGTTGCACTACCTGTCCTGCATCGTAGGTGATATCTTGTGCATATGTGTGATTAGTCTCAACATTAAACGTGCACTAGTGGACGAATTACTAAGGCGGAGTACAAAAGAATAGCATATATGTGTAAGGACAAGATCAGAAAGGGTAGAAAGGCACAAAATAAGTTATGCATAGCAAGGGACAAATGTAATTGGAATTCTTTTTCCATATGGTTTACTGCAAAGAGTGTCATCATTCTGAATGCTTTAAAGGCAACATAACTTCCAAAATCAAGTGTTGGCTCTACATATGGCCATACATATGACACCACACTGTATTAAACACAATAAAAATTAATGTCGTTGATTTGTTTGGCAGGACATGGAAATGAAGTATAAATTTCAATTCATTGTAAAACAATATAAAATCAATATTTGTAATACAGTTCAATAAGGTTTCATCTGGCTTTTTGATCAACCAAATTAAAAAGCAAAGGAAACCAACCAACCAACCACACTCAAGTGTCACTGTGCATTCTCCAAGGCAGTTTCTTCTCTTTCTTTGGTGCTTTTATTTTATATAAATTCAACCAGGAGCAGATTTTCAGATTAAACCGATATTGGAAAGTGTGGCAAACTGAGAGAGGGACCGAACCAAAATTCAAAATGACATAGAGAGAATGAGAAATTCGACACTGGAGCAAATTTAGCCACCTATTGGACTGCTTACATGTATGGGCCCAGATATTGAAATGTATTAAGGTTCCTAACATCTACTGATTTCAGTGCGAGTTAGGAGCCTAAATAACTTTGAGGATCTTGACCATGTAATTACAGCACATACCTGGTCAGCAGCAGTTTATGTGGTGTGTCACAGTCACATGGATGTCATAATAGTGCTTGCATAATCTTAACTGGTTATCCTGGACACGACTGACTGAGAGGCCAGCTGCCTATCAGTACGGGAGCTCTTTGGAGGTCGGACTGGAGGAAGTATTAAACATGAATAAATTTATGAGTAAGCAGGAGGTAACCGACAGAGGTAAGGGTCAGCATTGTATTCTCAATATCCATTCTATAATCACAAACACATTTAGAAAGCATAGGCATACAGATAGATTAGCTGTAATGTTCTCCATTTATATGACCAGAACCTCAGCTGCTGTAAACCAGTGTCGCTCTGTTGACTTCCTTGTAGCTGTGTTGATTTACACCAGTTGAGGAGTTGGCCTACAGCCTCTGGACCTGCAAACTTTCCTGAGAATCTGAGTTTCTATTGAATGCTATGGGGGAGATCTTCCTTCTTTCTCCCAGTTGTTTTATGTTTATTATGGGTCCTCATTTTGTGTCTTCTGCATCCATGGAGCCAACATCTAGCTGTGGAATCCATCAGAGATGGGGGAAATTAGAACAAAAAATGCAGAAGGACTTCTCCTCTAGCTGTCTAAATGAAGCTCTGCTAATATCTTAAATGCAGGATAAGAAAGCATGGGGTCACATTTCTTAGCAATACTAGTGCTTCTAATCCAACATTATCATTACTGCAGCTAGATGGGCAATGTAGGATAGTTATGATTCAGTTTGCATCTGGGTGTTAGAACTGAAGGATGCAATTTGCATAAAGGATGGGCAATCACCTAACCTCAAGCAGTCTTTCCTGGGAAGGGGAATTCTTGTTAGTTCCTCCTTCATGCTTTGGAATGCTGTTACAATGGAGACAGATAAATATGGCATTTCAGAGTTCTTGTTAAATAGTAAGTCTCCTGGAGAATTTCTGCCCACAGCTAAGAGATACATGGGAGATAAAATCCAGATTTTTTTCATATATCAGCTATTTCATAGTTTCATAGAGTTTAAGGCCAGCAGGGACCATTAGATCATCTAGCCTGACTTCCTGTATTTCACAGGCCATTAAAATTTCACCTAGCAACCCTACACTGAACCCAAAAACTTGTCTTGGACTAAAACATTTCAGTCTTTAGGAGACTAAACTGTTGTGTGCCATAGGCAGAGATCTTTGTGCCATCCCTGTGCCACCCAAACTCACAGGCCTGGCCAGTCCCCACTATACAAAAGAGCAGCCTCAGAGGTGCTTCAATTTATATTCTAGCTGCACTGAGCCATCCAGGAACAGCCAGAGCCTGCTCCACTCCACCCCACCCAGACCCCTTATACTGAGGAGCAAGGAAGAGCTACTAGAATGGCTCTGCTGGGCCCAGCTTTTCTAAGTATGAGTTAAAGATAAAACATCCTCCTTAGATGTAATGTTCTTGATTGCTGTCTGTGTCCCCACAACTTTGACACTGTTTAGGCATATTCTTTATATTATCATGCAGTACATTATAAAAATAACCGACTACCTGTACAAACATACACTTTTCTATCTTCCTCCCCCCCCCCCCCCCCTCCAACGGGGCTATGGACTATGTGGGAAATTCAAAAAGGATTAACGTTAGCATCATCTTTTAAGTTATTTTCCAAATGCTGTGGAATACAAGCTTGTGAAGCACATGCGGCCTGTGAATGATGTAATTGTGCACTCTGCAGCATCTTTCAAAAATGAACACACCATTGTTTTGTATTTCATACCTGGGAAACTCAGGAATGGTATGTTCTTTATGTTTAAGCAACAATCAACACTGCAGTTCCAAAATGTGTACAAGCCTATAAACCTTGTAACTAGATCAGGACTCATTTGACCAAGAAAGGTGTTGCATATTTCTGAACAGGATCTGTACTAGTGCAACTATTGAATGCTACAGTAATCAACTTGTATTAGCATGCATATTCCAGTTAAACAGGTATGCACCAGTACAGATGTTGCAAGTCCTAGGTTGAAGTTGGTAGCAAAACATGTCTTTCATTTTTCCAGCAAAAGTGTGCTTTTTAGTGTAGAACTTGCATGTTGAAGTGCTAAACACAGAGACAGCATGCATCAGTAAGAGTCACAGCTTACCAGTTGTGCATGTTCTCACCGAGACCTATAGTGATAACAGGTGAATTTTATATTACAGTAAGAGGTGTAACTGAATAATGCACAAGTTGCACTACCTGTCCTGCATCGTAGGTGGTATCTTGTGCATATGTGTGATTAGTCTCAACATTAAATGTGCACTAGTGGACGAATTACTAAGGCGGAGTACAAAAGAATAGCATATATGTGTAAGGACAAGATCAGAAAGGGTAGAAAGACACAAAATAAGTTATGCATAGCAAGGGACAAATGTAATTGGAATTCTTTTTCCATATGGTTTACTGCAAAGAGTGTCATCACTCTGAATGCTTTAAAGGCAACATAACTTCCAAAATCAAGTGTTGGCTCTACATATGGCCATGCATATGACACCACACTGTATTAAACACAATAAAAATTAATGTCGTTGATTTGTTTGGCGGGACATGGAAATGAAGTATAAATTTCAATTCATTGTAAAACAATATAAAATCAATATTTGTAATACAGTTCAATAAGGTTTCATCTGGCTTTTTGATCAACCAAATTAAAAAGCAAAGGAAACCAACCAAACAACCAACCACACTCAAGTGTGTCTGTGCATTCTCCAAGGCAGTTTCTTCTCTTTCTTTGGTGCTTTTATTTTATATAAATTCAACCAGGAGCAGATTTTCAGATTAAACCGATATTGGAAAGTGTGGCAAACTGAGAGAGGGACCGAACCAAAATTCAAAATGACGTAGAGAGAATGAGAAATTCGACACTGGAGCAAATTTAGCCACCTATTGGACTGCTTACATGTATGGGCCCAGATATTGAAATGTATTAAGGTTCCTAACATCTACTGATTTCAGTGCGAGTTAGGAGCCTAAATAACTTTGAGGATCTTGACCATGTAATTACAGCACATACCTGGTCAGCAGCAGCTTATGTGGTGTGTCACAGTCACATGGATGTCATAATAGTGCTTGCATAATCTTAACTGGTTATCCTGGACACGACTGACTGAGAGGCCAGCTGCCTATCAGTACGGGAGCTCTTTGGAGGTCGGACTGGAGGAAGTATTAAACATGAATAAATTTATGAGTAAGCAGGAGGTACTCGACAGAGGTAAGGGTCAGCATTGTATTCTCGATATCCATTCTATAATCACAAACACATTTAGAAAGCATAGGCATACAGATAGATTAGCTGTAATGTTCTCCATTTATATGACCAGAACCTCAGCTGCTGTAAACCAGTGTCGCTCTGTTGACTTCCTTGTAGCTGTGTTGATTTACACCAGTTGAGGAGTTGGCCTACAGCCTCTGGACCTGCAAACTTTCCTGAGAATCTGAGTTTCTATTGAATGCTATGGGGGAGATCTTCCTTCTTTCTCCCAGTTGTTTTATGTTTATTATGGGTCCTCATTTTGTGTCTTCTGCATCCATGGAGCCAACATCTAGCTGTGGAATCCATCAGAGATGGGGGAAATTAGAACAAAAAATGCAGAAGGACTTCTCCTCTAGCTGTCTAAATGAAGCTCTGCTAATATCTTAAATGCAGGATAAGAAAGCACGGGGTCACATTTCTTAGCAATACTAGTGCTTCTAATCCGACATTATCATTACTGCAGCTAGATGGGCAATGTAGGATAGTTATGATTCAGTTTGCATCTGGGTGTTAGAACTGAAGGATGCAATTTGCATAAAGGATGGGCAATCACCTAACCTCAAGCAGTCTTTCCTGGGAAGGGGAAATCTTGTTAGTTCCTCCTTCATGCTTTGGAATGCTGTTACAATGGAGACAGATAAATATGGCATTTCAGAGTTCTTGTTAAATAGTAAGTCTCCTGGAGAATTTCTGCCCACAGCTAAGAGATACATGGGAGATAAAATCCAGATTTTTTTCATATATCAGCTATTTCATAGTTTCATAGAGTTTAAGGCCAGCAGGGACCATTAGATCATCTAGCCTGACTTCCTGTATTTCACAGCCATTAAAATTTCACCTAGCAACCCTACACTGAACCCAAAAACTTGTCTTGGACTAAAACATTTCAGTCTTTAGGAGACTAAACTGTTGTGTGCCATAGGCAGAGAACAGGAGAGACTGTGATTCCACCAATGCCTGAGGCCCTTGCAATGGTAGAGAATTGATTAGGTCAGATATACCCAGATGATCCTAGCAGGTGATCAGTGCCCCATCCTCCCACCCAAAGGTCCCTGCCAATCTGAGCAGGGGAAAATTCCTTCCCACCCACAACTCTGGAGATCAGTTGGACCCTGAGCATGTGAGCAGAACATCTAAGGAAACAGATTCTCTGAACCATCTTGGAGCACTGGTCCACCTTACCAGGTGTCCCTTCTCCTGCTATGGTCAATCCCTGATGCTTCAGATGAAGGTTGGAGGGAACCACCTGACCCCACTCACAGCGTACACCTAGTCAATTGTACATGGGGGGAAAAGTCCTTTATGACCTCTACAGGCAACCGGATGAACTCTGGTCCATGAGTCTTCTCTGCAAGTATTTAAACGACCATAAAATAAGATTAAAGGCTTTCTTCAAAACAGGGGGCCTAAAGTTAGGCTTCTAAATTCATACCGATGTCTAAAAAAGTGGCCTGATTTTCAAGAGATACTGAGCCCCAAAAAGTTCCCAGCATAGCCAATAGGTACATGTGGGTGCTCAGGATTTTTGAAAATGAGGTCCTGACTAAGCAAAACTCTTAAACATGTGCTTAACTGTAGGTCTCTTTGTTGGCTTAGAGTTAAGCATGTGATTAGGATGCTGACTCAGGGCATAGGTGCCTTAATATGGATTTAGGAGCTTAAGTTTAGGCACCCAGTTTTGAAAATTTTGACCATAAATTATTATTCTGTATGCGATCAAAACTCTTGAATTGATAGTAAAGAGGGAAAGGAAGATTATTTTACGTGGGTATCTACTTGAAAGGAGCAAATTTTCTTCATTATGATTTCCCCCCAAACACATTGGGTAGTTCAGCAAACAAACCTGGTCATCAGGCGCAAGGAAGAGGATTTACATGATTCCCAGGTCTACTTCTCACAGTGTTTGGGCTCCTGCAGAATCTTTACTGGACAGTGAATTAAAGAGGCCGGCATCAATTTCTACTATCAGTGGTAACCAGGCGAATCCTTTTATTTAATTTCAGGTGTTTATAATGTGGTTGTTTCCCTCCTGGCAAGTATGGATGACCAAGATAAGGACAAAATTGCCCTCAGGATTGCCTGTATAGCTGAGACCAAGCTGGCTAGCGTTGTGACAGTTCTGCTAGAGAAACTGCAACACGATGAGGTAGGGCAATTTCATGAAATTACATCTGCTTTCCATGTGTCCACACCAAATTCTACCTGACTTCAGGGGGGTATAGGGGAATGCATGGGGGTAATTCAGTATAGAACTTGGCCTGGCGCACCATCAGTATAATCAGTATTCATCCTTCTGTCCTCAGGCATAAACTCAGAATGCAAAATGCTGTTATTACAGATCAGGATGATATAATGCTCTATAAAGAAAGCGTTGTCCTTTTACACACAGTGGAGTACATGGGCTGGATATAGGAAAAGTACACTACAGGACTTGCAGTAAGCTCTTCCAATAATACTTTGCCCTTCTTTAGCATCTTCATCCAAAAATCTCAAAGCACTTACCTAATACTAATGAATTAAGACTCACAGCACCCTTGTGAGAATGGTAAGCATTATCCCCATTTACGGATGATTTGTGTCACAGGGAATTAAGTTACTTGCTCAACACCACTTAGCAAGTTAGTAAAAGAATGTGAATAAAACCCAAGTGAACGGACTCCCTGCTCTAAATCCTAGGCTCATTAATTATGCACATGCACAGTAGTGCAGAATTCCCCCAGGAGTAATATTCAGACCCCTTTTTCCATTTATGAATACTTGCATCCAACAAAGTCCATTTCTCTATTAAGGGCCAACACAGAAGGCATTTTAGTTTCAATTAAAGTACTAGAAGGCCAAGATAAGCAGTTCAGTTCAGAACTGAACATGGCCTCCTAGTACTTTAATTATTTGAATTACTCAATTAATTATGTTAATTAATTTGATTAATTACTTGAATTACATAGTGCCTATGTATTCGTAAGTTATCAGAGACAATTTTCAATTAAACAAATCCTCCTTACATTTAACAATGAATGGAAGGAGCTTCTCCCCAGTGGAGCTGTCTGGTCTGATTGCAGTGTGCAGAAGCAGTCCTTTTCAAGCAGAACCACTGGAATGTTTAGCCAGTCAAGAGATCTGATTGGCTTTGAACATTCCAAAGTGCTTTATGACCTTGGCATGCAGGTCACATAGATTTAGAGACTCACAGGAGACAGAGATGGAAAAGACCCATTGGATCATCCAGTCCATTTCCCTGCTAATGCAGGAGAATTCCCAGCAGTCATTTTTCACTGTTTGGGCCAAACTAATTTTAAAATCCCCTAATGACTGAGCGTCCACCACTTTCCTAGGAAGGCTATGTCATAGCCTAATAGACCTGTCTCACAGTTGGGGCATTTTTCCTGTTATTAAATTGTATGTCTTTTTTTAGTTTAATCCCATTACTCCTACTTTTACCTAAATGTATTATACTAAAAAATTCCTCTCCCTCCTTGGTGTTCACACCCTTCAGATAGTTGTATAGTATTATCATGTCTCCCTCATAGTCATCCCTTGGCCGCATCTGCCATAGGCAGCTCTTTCAGGCTGTCTTCAGAAGTAGAGGTCTGCTTGGGCCCAATTTTTAAGCCCAACCTGAACTGGCCCCAAGCCCTCTCACCTCACCCTGAGAGAGTTGAATCATTTTCCATCCTGATCCCAACCCTTCCCCCCAAACCGGATTCTGTCACCGCGTCCTGCTCATGGGGCCGGCGCAGCGGCAACAATGTGCAGCATCCTCTGACACTGCCCCCTGGGTATGTGCTGCAGAGAGAGAGAGAGATGCTGTGACTCCTCGGCATCCTCACTCCACAGCGCATGCAGCGCAGAAAGGAGGTGGTGGCTGGCAGGAACATGCGGTCACGGTTGTGCTGATCTCATGGGCTAAAGGAGGAGAGCCGACCTGACCCGAGCCCAAGAGGGATTTTCTCATCCAACCTGACCCTGACGCCTATAGTCAGGTCCCGTAGGATTTGGGTCAGGTTGCAGGGCTCTATTCAGAAGTCAATTCCGCCACCCCCCTGCATTCTTTTTTTGCTCTCCCATGAATTACTTCCAATTTGTTGCGCTCTCTGGGAATGTGGTGCTAGAAAATGCAACAATCCAGATGCAGTCACACCTCAGCTGAACAGAGAGGAACTGGTGTCTTCCTGCTTTGTGCCATGATCCCTGTGTGTAAAAGACCCAACCCACATGGCTCTTTGTGGGAGCCATCACACCTTGCATATACGTGTTGACTTTGTTTTTCACTGTCACCCCCAGGGCACTTGTTGCTTCCCACTTTTCTCCCTCCCATTATGTCAGTTACTTCTACCTCCTTTCCAGATGTGCTAGTTGGCAGTTTTCTGAAATGAATTTTGTTCTCTGCTCAAGTTTTTAATTTCTCTGTGTCCCTCTTTAGTTTTTCTCTGTCCCAACTGATACCACAACTCCTCCATATTTAGTATCATCTGTGAATTTCTACACTGATGGGCCTCATAAAAGACACCTTCGAGTGTGCGACTGTCAATGTAGTTCTAACTGCTGAGCTAATTTCCCCTAGGAGCTGTTGAGGACTTACTGCGGGAGTTGGGTATTTTGTAATTACAAATTTACAAATTCTGTCTGGAGTGGATAGAGCAAGGGCAAGGTGCTCATTTTTATTGTTTGTTTTAAATAAATGAAACTAGATAAGGGGGCAGTGAAGGGCGCTTATTCTGGCTCTTTTCTCTCCAGGAAGATTAAAATATGTAAATTGCTCAGCTGCTTCTGAAGTGCTGCTGAATGCAGTGATTGTGGAGGGCATGGCATGTTTTACACCAGTTAAGCCAATGGATTAGTTGTGTGAGCATGCAGGCTGAGGAGTCAGTGTGGCCTAGTGGATAGAACTCTGGATAATGACTCAGGAGACATGGATTCTCTTCCTGGCCACGGACCTGCTCTGTTATGATAAGACTTGGGCTAGTCATTTCACGTGTGGATTGTAAACTCTTTAGGGCAGGGGCTTATTTGCCAAATTACTGTGTGGTCATCAAGAAAACCTTTTCCCAATTGTTTGTTCTCTTTTATGTTTTGTCCCCAGCAAAACAGAGCAGACATCTACTGTGTCCTGGAGAAAGTATTGCAGCAGGACACCGGGGGCCTAGAGAGAAGGCTACTGAACAAAATAATAACCCTGGCCTCAAACCACATCAGAGAGACTCAGGTAAGTTAGTTCTCCCGAGATACTAATCAAAGGATCCAAAGCTTTAACTAATTAAAACTCTCTTTTTTGGGGGGTAAACTATATACTGAAATGAAAATATATTCTCCTGTTAGAGGCCCACACCTTCCTCCAGACCAAAGCCCAGGTCCTAGACAGCACTTGTGCACATGCATAGGATGGGAGAACTCACATGCGAAAGTTACACATGTGCTTAAGTGCTTTGCAGGATCAGGACCCGAGACACATGATATCAGACACAGAAAGAGGCCTGTGGTTTCTTAACGAGCAAGTCTTTCCCGAAGTCTACTAGGGATTTCATTATTGATCCTGATGTTATGTGGAAGGCGCTCTGATACTATAGCGATAAGTGGCAGTATAAAGCCCCAAGACAGACAGAATCTGAGCTATCTCCAAAAGAAGCAGCATTGGATTTAGAATATAGTTTGCCAGCAGGAAAACTCATGGAAAAATCCCTCTCTTGTTCCAAAGGAAGTCAGCCTCCTTTTGGGGGACAGTTTATTCCAGGAAAGCTCTCTGAATATCTTGAAGCTGCCCAGTCTGTGTCTCACTACCTCCTCAGGGAAGAGCAGGGGAAAATATCATATGACATCCACCACAAGTAGCTAATAGTAAATAGTCTAACTAAGCAGCTTGCAAGGAACTCAAAGGCTGAAAATTGTTTAGCCAAATGACTTGATGAATATTTATGACTAATGACTCTATCCACAGAAAGTTGGGAGGGTTCATTCACAACTTATGCACAGAAATAAGGACTTGACTCATATAAACAACTCTGGCTAGTGCAACTGGCTTCAGTCACCTCAGTCTCTCTCTCTCTCTCTCTGTTTCTTTTTTTAGGAAGCAACAAATGAACTAAAAGTGGCAGCTAGCAACACCTTAGTGACCCTGGCACGCTGCTATTTCTATGAGGTGATGGAAGAGCTGCAGTGTCATCTGAAACAACTGGAGAAGCCTGAAGAGTATATTTTCATTACGCTGGGCAACTTGTCATCAGCTTATGGTATGGTAACTTCCATCTTTTGTTTCAAAGTTATTGTCTTTCATTTAAGGACAGGGGATTACACTCTCTACCTAAAAATGTTACAGCTAAACAGAGCTCTGTTTGCGTGTGTGCATGCGTGTGTGTCTGGGGAGAGACACAAGTTTAACTGCTGTTGCTAGTTCTTGGCTTCCAGATCATGAGCTATCCAGACGGAGGTGCAAGCTCTAACTCCTGCCCCTGACTGAAGTTCCTTGAGGATGGGAATGAGTGGAAGATCAGGTCTAGTGGAGCTCTTCTCCACCCCACTTCCCATCCTGCCCCAGTGCTCTCTCCCCTTACTCTGGGAGTGAGTTGGGCATCGGGCACAGCTGTACCCTGGTGGAGGATTCCCCTCTTCAGGGTGAATCCCCCACTGGCTTTCAATGGCTGCTTTAAAGCCATTCTGCTCTGCTTACGCAGCACAAAATGGCCTAGGAGCCCATAGCATCCTGCCCCACGGTGTTTCTAAGTGTATTGTAAGAAGGCAGAGAGCAGCTGATTATCTTTCTTCCTTCTCTTCTGGCCTTTCTCTGCAGCACTTAAGTGTATCCCATATGTGGGAAGGACCCTGAACGCCATGTTCTCCATGTTGGGGTTAGTCAAGGACAGCAGGCTGAGACAAGCATTTTGTGGTGGTAAGTGCAGCACTTACTGTAGTGCCCAAAATGGATATTGAGGGGGTCTTGGTACAGATTGAAGTGACTGACCAAGTTTGCAAACAGGCCCTGAACTATGCTCCCTGCCCTGGATTGCACCAGGTGCTGCGTTCCTTGGCTGCCGTGGTACTCAGTGAAATTGAGAGTGCTCCGTACTTTGCAGGAGGTGCTGAGCATTTGTAAGTTCAGGCCCTTTATGACTCATGGATATAATTTAAAATAAACAGACACAAAGGCTGACGCTGCCCATCTGCCAGGAGGCTCCTGGGGGAGGAGGTGAAGGGAGCAGATTTCATTACTGTACATTTAAAAAGCCCCTGTTTCCCACTCCTCCACCCATTCTCTCCCCTTAGTTTCTTTATCATCATCTCCTTTCACCCTCTTTCTCTGTCTTCTCTTCCTCTCCACTTCTCTCTTCCTTTGCTTTTCAGGTGATGCTCAGTAAGGGGTTAATCCTGTGCCTTTGAGGTAAATGGGAATTTTGCCATCAACTTCCTAGAGAACAGGATTGGGCCCTAATTCTTCTTAGCAAGGACACCTACTTTTAGGGCAAAGTGCTCCCCAATACCTTCAAATCCCAGTAAAGCCAATGGATGTTAGGGGCACTGAACATCTTTCAGACAAACTGTAACTCAAGATGAAATCATACAGAGTTAGGGTTAAATAAACAATAACTGCAGAGGACGCGAGTCATTCAGAGGAGAGCTGGTTGAAATATTTTGATTTTTAATTATATTTTCCATAATTTTTCTTTCCAAATTTGATGAAAAACAAACCTGAAAAATGTCAATGACAATTTTGATCAGGAAGTGTGCATCCAGTGTTTTGGAGCAGCTAAAGAGGTGGCTGAATTTTTTTGATTTTTGAAAAATATCAATGATTTTTATGCTTTGCAATTTTGAAAAAAAAACAAAACCTATCAGTAAAGATTTTTCATTGAATTTAAACTGCTTTTTCAACCAGCTCTAATTAAGAGGTAACAAGGAAGGGAGAAAAAATTTGTCTTCAAATGATGGTAATTGACAAAAGATTGAGAGATATGCAAATTTAAAAGCCTTTTCAGAAACAAGACATGGAATGGGGGGAAGAGAAATAGCTCAAAATTGATGTGGGATTTCAGCGTGTAGTCCTGAACTAAGCAGTAGCTGCCATGGAATTGTAGTAAACTTTAGGCCTGGGTGAGTTCACTGATAAAGCAACTTCTCCTCGTTACTACTATGTCCTTTTCACATTGCCTGTCTTCTCTCCTTCCATGCAGTTCTGGAAAAATGGTCAAGGGCAATCAATCTATTTTTGACTACCTGGGGTAAGAACACATTCCCCAGCATAGGTACATTGCGATTCTTCGATAGAATTCTTCCATTCTATTGTCATGTGACCAGCAACTGGCTGAAATGTGAGGAGCTGCAGGTGAGAATTGCTGGCTTTCTAAACCTTTAGCAGAAATTGTAATGTTAAATTCTATGTATCTGTCACTCTCTGTGATGATGGCATTTAATGGTAGGTCCTTTTGGATGGAACAGAGTGTCATGTAAAACATCTAAAACCCATATATTTATAATGTCACCACATCATGGAAATTCTGTCTGTACACAGTGTACATAGCTTCTAGTTTTATGCACCTAATGTGCAGATGAACACGGGATAGTGGGCTAAATTAATTCCTGGTATAAGTCCATTCAGCCCCAGTGGAATTACAGCAGTTTTGAGTTGGCTGAGAATGCATACTAATCTGGGGAATATTTTACCTGGTATAGTTGTGAGGAGCATTAGAATATAATCCTGAAACCAACCCTACGAATCCCGGTTCTTTACCAGGAAATATTGAGATAGGGCCGTTCCTACAGTGGAACAAGGGAAGTTGCACTCATTAGAAGTAGAAAAGGTGTGCCCATTGGATGATATTGAATGAATTCTTAGGAACATAAATTCTGTATCTCATCTATGCAGCTCAAGCAGGCCATCATCAAAGCCCTTGGTCCCATGATGAGCCTCCTGCTACACAAAGAGGAGCATCACGATCGGGTATTTGAACGGATCTCATGGCTCCTTGAGCAATATAAGGAGGACATTGATGTTTTTCACGTCACCAAGGTGAGGTACCACTCATTAAGGTAACTGTCTATGCGTGTGCATGTATGAACTGCATGAGGAATTTGCTGCCAGTGAGGTTTCCTGGTCTAGACAGTGACTTGTTAGATAATAAATATCCACACGAGTTCTGGGTTTATGCACATGGTGACCCAGGCAACAAGATTTGTAGGTAAATGCCTCTTATGAAAAGCATCCTCTGTTTCCTGGGGAGGATGATAAGGAGATGATAAACAAAACACCTGCCCCACTCCCCAACAAGATACTCCCTCCTTGTGATTTCCCAGTACATCCTGTCAACTCTGTGTCTCTCTTTTAGATCATAAGCTCCTCAGAGCAGGGGCTGCCATATGTTGTCTCTGGTCAGTACCAAACCAACTGTCAGTGGTTGAAAATTAATACTAAGGAGGCTTGAGGGTGATTTCTTTGGCTTATATAACTAGATCGATATAAAAGCATTGCCTGTCTATTTCATCTACCGTTCTATGCAGTGCTGTTGTAGCCATGTTGGTCCCAAGATATTAGAGTGAGAAGGTGGGTGAGATAATCTAATTAAAGATATTGTCTCACTCCCCTTGTCTCTCTATTTCATCTACCTCAGTACCACATGAGCAAGAAGTAATGGGCCATATTCTGTCTTCAGTGGGGCTACACAGTTGTAAATGAAGTCATGAGACCAGCTATAACTTCTTGGTAGTGATATTTACTCACCATCTCTGTTGGTTGAAGCTTTCTGGTACAGAGTATGTGGTCACTTTTGGGGTTGAAATACCCATGATTTGGAGGGAACCAATGCATCATGGACTTGTTTGATAGCATCAGGGCACTACACAACTGCTTAAACATAGTCAAATATGTAGATGGCATCAGAGACATTCTGGAAGCTTCAAGCAGCAAAGGAGAAAAGTGTTTAGATGCAGGAAGGAATTAGATTTTCATCTTTTTTATCAATAACCTGGCAGAGGACATAAACTCATCACTGATAAAGTTGGCAGATGAGATAAAAATTGGGAAGTGGTAAATAATGGAGAGGACAGCTCACTGATTCAGAGTGATCTAGATCACTTGGTAAACTGGGCGCAAACAGGTGCATTTAAATACGGCTGAATGTAAATGTATGCATCTAGGCACAAAGAATTTAGGCCATACATAACATGATGGCGGATGCTGTTCTGGGAAGCAGTGACTCTGAAAAAGATTTTGGGGGTCATGATGAATAATCAGCTGAACACGAACTCATGCTGTGGCCAAAAAAGCTAAAGCTGGGATGCATAAAAAGGGGAATCTCAAGTAGGAGTACAGTGGTTATTTTACCTCTAAATCTGGCACTTGTGTGACTACTGTTGGAATACTGTGTCCAGTTCTAGTGCCCACAATTCAAAAAGGATGTTGATAAATTGGAGAGGATATTGACAGAAGAGCCACAGTGATTAAAGGATTAGAAAACATGCCTTATAGTGGTAGAATCAAGGAACTAAATCTATTTAGTTTAACAAACAGACAGTAAAAGGGTGTGTGATGGGGTTTACCTACCCCGCATTGGTTCAGCAGGGGTTAATCATACTTTGTGGGCCGAGGAGGCCATGCCCCCCCATCTCTGCTGGGCATGCTTCAGCTGGAACCAGGATATGAAAGAGCCGCTCAGCTCAGGCTGAGATGACTGCCGAAGGGAGCAGAGGTGCATTGCAGGCTCCCGCAGAGAGACTGCCAGAGCTCTAGGATTCAGAGGCCAGCCAGACTGTGGCTGCAACCGACCCCCAGCCACCCAGTGCCAGAGATGGAGGAGAGACCACAGACTCCCGGAGACTACCAGCTGCGGAAGAACGGGTGGGAAGTAGCCTAGGTGGACTAAGCACTGATCCAGTTGAGGTACCGGGCTTTGACTCGGCATGTTTTGGAAGGATCCCCGCTGAGTTGGAGGCAGATACCCCTGCGGCAAGACAGGGCCCTGGGCTGGGACCTGTGGAATAGGTAGGAGCCAGTGGAGAAGGGCTGGCCTAGGCAACACTTCCCTGCCGCAAAAGGTGGTTCTATTGTCTCTGGCCACTAGGCTGCACTGCCCTACCGCGAGAGGTGGTTCTATTCACTTTGGCCACTAGGCCGCACTGCCATACCTAGAAGGGCAGCTCTAGTGACTCGTGCTGTTGGGCCGTGGACCCTCACCGAAGGGCTGCTGCGCTGATCCCGACCATTAGGCTATGCTGCCCTAGGAGCCAGGACTGCTGCGGTGGCTAGGGAGACTAGGCCAGTGGGGCTGCCCCAGATCTACTTCAATTCCTCCACAACCTGGTACCAACCTGACGGGGTGGACCTGTCCTGTAACAGGGTGACTTAATTACAGTCTATAATATCTTACACGAGGGACTCATGTTTTATAATGGGCTCTTCAGTCTAGCAGAGAAAGGTGTAACTTGATCCAATGGCTAGAAACTGAAGCTAGACACATTCAGACTGGAAATATGGCGTACATTTTTAATGGTGAGATAATTAACCATTAGAACCATTTACCAAGGGCCGAGGCGGATTCTTCCTCACTGACAGTTTTTAAATTGAGATTGGGATGTTTTTCTAAAAGCTCTGCTCTGGGAATTATTCTGAGCAAGGTCTATGGCCTGTGTTGTACCGGAGGTCAGACTAGACAATGGCAATAATCCGTTCCAGCCTTAGAATCTACGAATCCCCTGAAGCTGCTTCAGTCACTACATATTGCTCCTGTGTGTGCCCACCATCTGACTTTCACCCTCTGTTGCAGAGTCTGAGCCAGCTCTTGGAGGTCTCTTGTGAATATAACATCCCTCTACCTAAAGAGAAGTTTCAAGCCATCTGCAGTGCTCTGCACAACCAGGTGAGGGGTGGTTTT
This sequence comes from Emys orbicularis, assembly GCF_028017835.1. Lineage (NCBI taxonomy): Eukaryota > Metazoa > Chordata > Testudines > Emydidae > Emys > Emys orbicularis. The sequence goes on along the minus strand of NC_088701.1, from coordinate 4,518,362 downwards.
GCTTGGATCCCTTGAGCTTAGGCACAGCAGATCTGAAGCATATTAACAATCAAAATCTATCGAATGATAGTGCAGAGCCTGGGGACCTCCTCATGCCTTACTGATTTCTGCAGGCTCAAGAGTAAGCAGGTAGTGGTCTCATTTTCTTAGCTAATATCCAGCTCAGTTTGTAAAGCAATTTCACCATAAGCCAATTATCAGGGGGAGTCAGAGTTGTATAGTAAAAACTGTGGCTGCGTCTTGATTAGATCAGCTCTGCTGCTCAAAACCCTTTAGCTTCTCTTATCTAATGTATTGGTCATTGTGTTTGATTCTTGCTGTGCATTCAGTACCATCTACCTGGGGTTCAGACCTCTATTTGGACAAGTAGGAAGTGGAAGCTTAGAAATTAATTGAACGTTTTCTTTTCAATTGCTTCTGATTAGTTTTTCTTTGACCATTTCCCTTCTTCCCACAGATCTGTTCTCAAGCTAAGCCGCTCAGCACGGAAAATCACGCAGAGCTGTTCAATTGTGTAGTTCTGCTAGGTAAGGGGAAGAGACTCTGAGTTACACAGTGGTTTCCTTGTAACTTCCTTTGTCAGGTATGGTAAGAATAAGAGTTCTGTTGTCAGTGAGGATGTGATTTGTTCCCTTGCAGCCCGTTCTTCTCCTGATGATCTGATACCATTTCTGCTCTCGCAGCTGGAGATTGAGAATGAGGCTGTTCGTGTGGCCTCTTTGAATCTGCTCAGTACTATTGTTGGTGCCGACTGTAAGTAACACAGGAGCAACTGTGCCAGCTGCCCTCTTGGCCGACATGCTGAGGGTTGAGTGGGGACATCCAGAGCAGGGCCGGCTTTAGGAAGTGCTGGGCCCGATTCGTGGGGCTTGTACTCACCAGGTGGCGCGCCGAGTCCTTCACTCGCTCCGGGTCTTCAGCGGCACTTCGGCGGCGGCTCCTTCATGTGCCGCCGAAGAGCCGGAGGGAGTGAAGGACCCGCCACCGAAGTGCCGCCAAAGACCCGGAGCACCGCTGGGTGAATAAAAATTTAAAAAGCCACTGGGCACGGGGCCCTGTTAGGCGTGGGGTGCGGGGCTCTCTTAGGCACGGGGCCCGATTCAGGAGAATCGGGGGAATCGGCCTAAAGCCGGCCCTGATCCAGAGCTAAAAGCATGAGCTACTATAGATTGAGCTAAAGAACCAAGGCTTTGTAGGCACGGCAGGGCTGTAACAGACTCATCGCCTCTGCAGATGGGGCACAGAGTCTCTATAACACACAGTCACCAGTGGTTTGGATCTCCACTAAGGGACCAAATGCTGCCCTAAGTTACCCACCTATGGCCACCCAGAAATCAACAGGTTCAACTAAGTGCTGAATGTAGCCCAAGATATTTTTCAACTTCAAATACAGAAGTTAACTTGGGGCTAATGCATGTTAACAATAATCAGATACAAATAAAATAGGACTCCTGACTCGATATTTGTCAGTATTATACACTATAGATTAGATTCTGAGTTCTGTTATACTGGTGTAAACACAGATTAACTTCAGTGACCTCAGTCTATCTAACGCTTTTATAATATTTCCATCATGGTAGTATGATGGCACTCTTTATAGAAATGGAATTACTTTAGATTTACACTGGTGTAACTGAGACCAGAGTCTGGTCCTATGTTTTTCCCATTGATTCTGTAGATGAGAGAAGCTCGGTACTATTCTTAAATAGGGCCCTTTGAAATCCAGGATTAATTCCAATGTGGAAAGTGAGTGAGTGGAACAAAGAAGTACTGTACACCTCTCCTTATCTTTCAGTGCCCGAGACAAGAGTTAAAAAGTTTCTGATTGTGAAGGCAGTGAAATCCACTCTCAGTGATCAGAATGCTAAGGTAAGATTGTGTGTGGAGCAGTGAAATATTTCCATTTTTTTCAATGATATAGGATGAATGGATATCTGGGTGGAGCTTTCATTCAGATCCAGAGGAGAGACTGCAGACTAGAGAAGGCATGTCATTCTCCTGCCAGTGTTAAATGTATCCATGTTTATAATCTAAGGAGATAAACTCAAAAGCATAAGGAGTCTCATATCCTATCTCCTATTTCAGGCAGAAGGGATAACAATAACTCTTGTGTGTAATCTCTACTCTTGCAGGTGAGGAAGGCAGTTCTTCATTTCATCAGGAAGCTGTTCAGTTCAGGAAGTGTGGAGAATTGTGCAGAATGGGATATGGTAGCATATGTTTTCCGCGAGTTCAGTGTGTCCACCAGCAAACTGGTAAGGAGAGTTCTTAACACTTAGGACTTGGTCCTACCATACTTGCATGCTGATTGCTCCCCTTGCCTTCTGTGGGAGTTTTGACTCAAGGACATGAATGATTAGAGCCAGAATCTGATCAGTTATATTGGTGTAAAGTAAAGGTAACTCCACTGACTTTAGTGGCATTACTCTGGATTTATACTAATGTAACAGAGATCAGAATCTCACACTGGGTATTTACATCTAACAGAGCTATCTAGGTTACTCAAACCTCTGATGAGACATTGAAAATTCTGAAAACACCATTTTTCAGTGAAATGTTCTTGTACAAGGAAGTACATCTTTTTGTTTTAAATAGACTCTCCAGAGAACATAATGCTGCCCAATTCTGTGGCTGTTGAAGCATACATAAACTAGCAGCAAAACACCGAGGTTATGCAGGCTGCATCCCAGACTGTCAGGAGCCTGGAAAAGCTTGCTGCATATTTCCCTCACTACATACTCTACTCTACATGTACTAGTTTAAAAATATCTTCAATCCGTATTTCTATCCATGGACACAGCCAGGGGCTCCAGACACTTTGTGCTCCATGACTGGATCCATGATATGTATTAACATAAACAGTTCAACTTTACAGTAAGTTATTGATAGAATCACACTATTTCACTAGGAGGGTGGTGAAGCACTGGAATGCTTTACCTAGGGAGGTGGTGGAATCTCCTTCCTTGGAGATTTTTAAGGCCCGGCTTGACAAAGCCCTGGCTGGGATGATTTAGTTGGGAATTGGTCCTGCTTTGAGCAGGGGGTTGGACTAGGTGACCTCCTGAGGTCCCTTCCAACCCTGATATTCTATGATTCTATGACACTCACTACACACAGAATGACCAAGCTGGTTGGGGCATCAGAACAAACAGAGTGGATCCCCCTGGTTCTGCATATTTATTTCCACTGGGATGTTTCAGTCTGAATGTTTTTCCTCAGAGATAAAAAGATGAAACAGTTTTTCAAATTTAAAAAAATTTAACACTGTTGGGGAAAGTCTTTTGTGTTCAGTGAATCATTCCCTTCGCTTTAGGGTTTTCCTAAGCCTGGGATCTGACCCACCAGTTAGGAGTTTCTATTATTCTCTTTCCTTCAGACGTTTGTGCACTTCCAGTTCAATATAAAAGCAGGCATAGGTCAATGTTCAAGATGGCTTCGTAAGAGAAGGACACTGATTCTATAGCCAGTGTCTTACTACTAGCTCATAAGTTCTATATGGCTATCTCACAGCAGGGTACAACACTTCTCACCCAGGCTATTGAGGAAGAAAGCACTATCCAAACCCTGTGCATTGACATCCTGCAATGTCTGGACACCTCAGTCAGTGGAATGACCCAAGTAAGTGACCTGTTGCTACTGCTTCTTGAAATAGGGACGTTCTTCCTTACGTTCCTTGTACCTCTCCACAAGGAAGCTTTTTGCACAGTCAGCATAATGGAGGAACAGCATGTCAAATTCATGTCATGGATGGTGTGACCCCTTCATCATGGAGTATGTGGTTCACATTAGAGAAAAGATATAAAGCAACTTAACTGGAAGGAATCATGTTGCAGAGATCTTCTCTTAATTCTTTTCCACTGTCTGAACCCCCCCTTCTGAAATTTAGATTTGGTGATCCTGGATTTGAACAGATATTGGGGCTGGGGCTGTGCCTTACATAGGTCTGTAAAGTTCTGGGTGAGTTTATGGTGCTATCTAAATAGCTCCATAATGCTCTAATGCAGGGAAAGAGGATTCACCAAACAAGGCAGTGTATTTAAAAGACAGAGTGCGGGGGCACCGGACAGGTAGAGTGAGATGATGGGGAGAGAGAGATGAGGTGATAGGTTAGGGAAGGGTCAGTGAGGAATAAAAGGAGAAGCTACATGACAGGGAGGGATTCAGACAGCAGGATACTGGAGGTGGGGGAATGGAAATAGCTGTGTACTGAACAGTCTCGCTCTTCTCTGCAGGTGTTATGGCCAAGGCTGCTGGAGTATGTGGTGCCAGCTCAGTACACTGGTACTTTGAAGCCTCTCTGCAGATGCCTTAGGGAACTGGCTGAGAAAAAGCAGCAGGAAGGAGAAGAAGCTGCTTGCCTCGACTACAGTGGACCAGGTTTATAACAGAAACTCTTTCATTTATTCTCTCCAGGCACACTATGAAATGAACAGGTTCAGTCTGCTCCAATTCTCTCGTCTGCAATCAGGAGGCTAAAATGAATGAGGGATGGTCTTGTGATTACAACATGGCCATGGGAGGGAGCTAGGAAACGTGGGTTCTGTTCGCAGCTTGCCACCAAAATTCTGATGTGACCTTGGGGGAAATCACTTGATCTTTCTCTCTCAGCTTCCCCACTTGTGAAATGAAGGAGTAATTAATGCCAACCTCATAGAGGTGCTGTGAGGCGGAATTCATTCCTGTTTGTAAAGCATTTTGAGATGCTCAGACTGAAAGCACTATGGAAATGCAAATTATTATCAGCTGTATTCAACACTGGTGGGCACGTTGGAAATGGATAGGTGAATAACATCAGCAGGACTCAAGTATCGGGGGTAGCCATGTTAGTCTGTATCTACAAAAACAACAAGGAGGTGTCAATTCCAGCCAGCTGGCTGGCTCATTACAGAAGCAGCTTTTCCTCTCCTGGAATTGACACCTCCTCATCTATTATTGGGAGTGGACTACATCCACCCTGATTGAATTGGCCCTGTCAACACTGGTTCTCCACTTGCGAAGAAACTCCCTTCTCTCCATGTGTCAGTATATAATGCCTGCATCTGTAACTTTCACTCTATGCATCTGAAGAAGTGAGGTTTTTTTACCCACGAAAGCTTATGCCCAAATAAATCGGTTAGTCTTTAAGGTGCCACCAGACTCCTTGTTGTATCAGCAGGACTCTCTGCAAAACCTGGCATAATTAATGATAGTCTGTTTCTTTCCCTAGTGAAACTCCCTACACCCCAGGGGCTGCTGGCACGACTCCTGGTGAGTAGACCATGAGAAATATGAAGTGGGACAGTTAACTATAAAAATCAGTTTTATAGCTAGATGCTTATAGACAGGCTGAGGAATGTGTATGATTGGATCTCTCTCTCTCCGCCCTCTCCTGAGACACACTGTTCTGCATCCTCATACTAGCTAGAATGCTTTCTTCTTCAGGACGACACTGCAGTAGAAGCAACAACTCTATTGTATGGTCTCAACAATGAGAGAGTCTGAACTATTCCCTCCTTCAGGAACAAACTGGTATTGTGCTGACAAAACTTAGCCTGTTCTTTCTCTCTCATTGACAGGTAGTAGCCTCATCCCCTTATGAAAGAGAAGGACATGGATGTGCTGCCTTGCAATTACTTGAGGCCCTGCACCACAATATCCATGAAGCAGTGGGAGAGATGTGGCTACTAAATATCCCACCTCTGCTGCAGTACATTGAAGGTAAAGTGCTAGTTAGGAGGAGTGCGGTCCATGGAGAATAGAAGGGAAGCCACAAAATGCAGCTTCGTATTGACATGTGTTGTGCCATTCCTGCTGCAGTACATGGGAACAGTGGGGAATTGAAATTGGGCTTCTAGGCCCTCACTTTTCCTTCACCTGGATAACTGTGAACCACTGGGGTAAATCCAGAGTTTAACCACTGAGGCCAATTCAATCAGGGCAGAATCAGGCCAGGAAGGTTTCAGCTGAATGGAAATTTTACAGCAGTTCCCCCCACACCTTTGCTAGGTTATTAGTTGGGAAGGTGAATACACATGAAGCTGGAGGTTAGTGAAATATTTTGGAGTTACATATATAGTCTGATTTTGGAAACTGAATTTTTCTGAAAATTAAACCCCATGTTTACTTTCAAGGGTGATTCAATTAAAAAACCCAGAGTTTTTCTTTCTGTAAGGAAACCCGAGCCATAAAAGCTAGGTTGGCCAAGTGGGTGCGCTTTGTAGAATCTAGGTATTATGGGCCTAAAAATGTCTTTCACCAATTTTACAGTGGTATGAATCTATTGACCTCCGTGGAAAAAACCCTTCAGTCAGTGTAGGCCAAGGGTAGGCAACCTATGGCACGCGTGCCAAAGGCGGCACGCGAGCTGATTTTCAGTGGCACTCACACTGCCTGGGTCCTGGCCACTGGTCCAGGGGGCTCTGCATTTTAATTGAATTTTAAATGAAGCTTCTTAAACATTTTAAAAACCTTATTTACTTTACATACAACAATAGTTATATATAATAGACTTATAGAAAGAGACCTTCTTAAAACGTTAAAATGTATGACTGGCATGCGAATCCTTAAATCCGAGTGACTAAATGAAGACTCGGCACACCACTTCTGAAAGGTTGCCGACCCCTGGTGTCGGCTGTGTCTACACTATGGGGTTATGCCAGCAGAGCTCCAATGACGTAGCTGTGCCAGTACAGTCTCTGTGGAGTATGACAGACCCTATGTGGAGCACAAACCCGATATCTTTCTGAGGAACATCGGACCCCACAATGTTCAAGTGGGTTTGATATTCAAAAAAAGATTTACGAAATGAGCTGTATCTTCCCTAGTTGTTGTTGCTGTACAGAGTCCCCAGTATTACATTGTGCCGACATTAAAGAAGGGTAGGTTAGAGCTGGACATTCAGAAACAGGGCCAGATTCTCAGCTGATGTAAATCAGTGTAATTCCATTGACTTCAGTGAAGCTACACTGATTTACATCAAGTTAGGATCAAGTCCAGAATCTCTTATTATGCAGGAAAAGTTTGTATTCACATTAAACCCAGTCTTCTGATGTGCTGAACAGTTTTGTGATGTGCTAAGCACCCTCAGCTCCCATTAAAGTCAACAGGAATTGGGAGTGCTCAGCATCTCACTCCTGGTGGGTTGACTGACCCTGAATAAAAATGCCAGCAGGGTACATAACGTGATACTTTCTGTTGGTCCAACAAAGAACGTTGGCGTAGGTCCCATTTAGCCTTGAAAGCCCAGGTATGTTACAGCTTGGCAGACCAGGAGTTTTAGAAGGACTGATTGCAAAGGAGATACCTGGGACGACTCTTCTTGCTAACCTAGGTGACGTTATTGTTTTGCCTCCTGCTTTATAGGAAACACAGAGAATTCCCTGGACCATGAATGGTGGGATCACATGCTGCTTCAGGTACAAGATGGCTTTCAGCTGTATTGTCACAGCCCTCCCTCCACCCTCCAAATGTATCAGCTGGGGAAAGAATAATGATAAATTATTCATTATAAGCAGAGCTGGTCAAACCATTTCATTTGCAACTTTTGTTCAGTGAAAAATGGCCTTTTTTATTTTCATGGGACATTTTCAAATTTTTCAGTTTTTTTTTTTTTTAAACACAAAACAAAGCAACCCCAACCCAAATAGAAAATGTTTAGTTTTTTGAAACTGAAGTTGATTTTGTTTTTTATTTTTCCAGTTGCTTTCCTGTTTGTCTCCTCCCCCCTCCGGCTTTTTCAGTCACAAAGTGGAAGAGGGGAAAACAGGCATGGGGACGAGGGATAAAGGGAAGGGAAGAGGGAAAACAAAGAATTGAATAACGGTCATTTTTGATTTTGAAAAGCAAAATATTTTTTGTTTTTTCACTTTTCATTTGTGTGTTGAAAAATCAAGGAAACAAAAAAATCCCACTTGTTTTGTGAAATGGACTTACTATTGTTCAACCAGCTCTAGTTATAAATAACTCTGTATTACCACTGGGAACAACACAAAACTTAACCAGAAAACCAGCATGCTAATGGTGCTAATGCATCACTGGGGGACATTTAAAGGATTCTTTTTTTCTATTTGCCACTCAAAAGAAAATTTGCTCTGAGAAACCCAAAAAGGAAAAGAGACAAGACAAGGTTTGGTGACCGTATCTCATGGAGAAGCCTTTCTGGTCAGAAAGAGCTCTTTACAGCCTCGTGTAAATCCAGACAAGGAACATTTTTATGGCGAACGCTGAAAATGAAAGGAAAGGACCTAGTGACAAATAAGCCCCAGAAGGTTTGGAGTTCCATTTGGGGTTGGATTACACTCTAGAATTTCCCATTCCAGATCCAGCCTCATTTGAAATTCTTTGGGCTAAAAAATCAAAGAAGATTAGGTTCTCTTGTGAGGTTTCTGATATTTTCTGGCTGCTGTTCAAAATTCGGGCCTGAAACAGCAAAGTGCTGAGAGTTACTAACCTCTTGCTGACTTCAATGGGAGTTGAGGGTGTGACCCCAGGTCCTTTGGGTACCCAGTGGCAGAGGCCACAGGAGTGCATAGGATTACCAGGATTCCCTGGATCTGATCTCCATATAATCAAAGGGTGTCATGTAAAGCCTTTACTGGATACCTGTGCCACACGGATCATCATAATCATTGCACAGTGACTGGATGGATAATATATAAGGCGTTATGGTTGTATACTGAAAGTTATGCTTTTAAGGTCTGTGAGTTGGGGCTGGTCACCAGAAAGTGATCAATAAGTTTCTTTCAGGCAGGAGATGCTTATCTGCCTGAATGGCTGTATGTAGATGAGTAATTCTTCACAGTGGATACTAATCAATAGAGCAACATTCTAATCAAGTGATTGCAAAGTCTCCAGAGGAGATTCGATACAAGAAAAACAAACAAACAATAGGGGGTACCCTGTTTACAAGTGAAGACAATGGATGCTTGGAACTATATCTGGAGGTCCAGAGGTATCCTGTACCAGGTATCCTTCACCTATTGGACGAACTGCCAGCTGGCTTGTCTCATGAATGGAGGATCACGTTTGGTCTGGGTGTTTCATGCTGGGAGAGAGATTTGGGGGAGCTGTCCTTTGTGAGACAGGGGAATGTTTGGTTATCTAAGTTTAAGCTCTAGAAGTATGTTATGATTTTATTTTTATGTAACCATTTGTTTACATTAATTTTACTTGCTGCTTCTCAAATCTCTGATCTTTGTGAATTAAACTCTACTTGTTTTCACTATAAACGTATCTAAGTGAAGTATAGTTGTTTTCACTCTAAACGTATCTAAGTGTGTTAAATGGAGCGGTGATGCTGAGGTGACACCGGTGACGTGGTGTGTAGCAAACCTATGAATTCTGTGAGTGTCCAGTGGAACAGGGGCTGGACATTCTGGGGCTGCACAGAGGGCTCGGCGGTTGGAGTGTACCAATTGCTTATCTGTAGAAGGACAGTGGAGCTGGATGGGGTGAGAAGGGTGTGCTTGTGTTTCCTGTGGCTGGCAGAGTCAGGAGCTGACACCTGGCAGGCACAGAGAAGGCTTCCTCCTGCTAAGGGCAGGTGGTAGTGAGGTACCTCACAATCCTGGGGACCCTCGGGAGGTGGCATAAAGGGTCCATAACACTTCAGAGAAGGTTCCTGGTCCTTCATAGTCCAGGGCCCTTTGTTCAAAATTTATTAGACCCATTCTCCATCCACTATAAAATCACTCCTCAATGGTCAAATTTCTTGGCTCCATCTCATTCTCCAATTCACTGTCTATCTGGGTTTGGAGACTGAGCGGAATCATCAGGCAAAGGTTAAAGAACAACAGGTAGAGGAAGTCTGGGTTGTTGATGTTTATAGTTCTCAATAGGGAAATAATCTTCCCATGACACCTGAATATTGGAAAGTTTACAACAGAGAACAAGGAAGAAAAAAAACACCAAACAAACAAACAAACAAACAAACAAACCCCACAACAACCCCCAAATTCTTGCAATTAACCATCTGCTTTAACTCTTGTTTTACACTCAGTTCCTAAGAACATCTCTGGAGATGATAGGCGACAGTGCCTGGAGCAGCCAGATAAGCCTTGAGTTGAGCCAGCAGATGGCCGGCTATGCCAGCCCCTCCAAAGAGAAGGTTTGTTATCTGTTAAGGCTTAGTTTCTAGTTGATTTCCCTTGAAATTCTGATTGGGGGGCAGCATAAGGCTTCTCTCAAGGCTTCATTACTTTATATTTTATTCTGCATATAAAATTTGTTTTTACTTGTTCCCTGCTCTCTTGCCCCCCGCCCGCCCTTCCAATATTTGCTTGGACAGGCTGCTTGTCTGTACTGCATTGTTGGTTCTCTGGCTGGGCTAGATGATGGGATGTTTCTGCAGTATGGATGCTTGGACTTGGCTATCTTGTTCCTTCCTGAGTGTTGCTGAGCTGGGTCTGTACTGACAGGCACGTTGTGTTACTGATATCTCAGGGCTGGTCTCTTTCTTTCAGAGTTTCCTGTATAAGGCGCTAGGAACGTCCTTAGCAGTTTGTCAGGACCTGGTCCATGTTAAATCACAGATTAATACATTTCTGACGACAACAAATTATATGGAAGACCCTGAGAGAGAGGTGAGGACTCTGTCCCTCTCCCCACTTTACCAAGTAATCCCTGAATGCTCCCTGTGGGGCTCAGCTCTGAGTTGGCCTGGGACAGATGCCATTTTGCTTCATATCCTCTTCATTGCTATTTCACTCAGCCCCCGCTGCCCATGTGTCTCAGGCCTGATTGGCACTTTACACCACTTCAGGTGAAAGGAATGGACTCGTGGGGTCTATCAGGCACCTGGTTAGATCCTAACCAGTATTTTTCTTGGGTGACAGGGAGTCATTTCCATCCTCGCATTGTCTGCTGAGAGCCACTTGGACCTCACCTTGAACGCACTTCAGGAGTTTGGGGCTGCAATGAGCAAGGTTAAGATTTCTGGGTTCATCGGCCGCCTGAAGGTAAAGGAGCCAGGGGCTTCTCTCAAACTTTCTCTCCCTCTAAAGCAGGGGCAGCAACCCTGCGGTAGTGTCTGCTCTGGTCAGCTAGCATTGTCCCCCAATGTATGCGTTCTGCGTGATGCCTGCAGTTAAGCAGAGAGGAGCACAATCTGGAGCTGGGGTTCTCTCAAATGATTTTTATCGTCTGATGTCTTTTCCATGCAAGCAACTGATGTAGTTCCCACACACTGTGCATGGGAGGGGCGCTCAAGCCATGAGACATCAGATGATAAAAATCACTTGAGAGAACCCCAGCTCCAGATTGTGCTCCTCTCTGCTTAACTGCAGGCAGTCTGTTGTAAAATGATGGTAGATACACTGGAGGGTAGGGATAGGATACAGAGGGACCTAGACAAATTAGAGGATTGGGCCAAAAGAAACCTGATGAGGTTCAACAAGGACAAGTGCAGAGTCCTGCACTTAGGACGGAAGAATCCCATTCACTGTTACAGACTAGGGACCGAATGGCTAGGAAGCAGTTCTGCAGAAAAGGACCTAGGGGTTACAGTGGATGAGAAGCTGGATATGAGTCAACAATGTGCCCTTGTTGCCAAGAAGGCTAATGGCATTTTGGGCTGTATAAGTAGGGGCATTTCCAGCAGATCGAGGGACGTGATCGTTCCCCTCTATTGGACATTGGTGAGGCCTCATCTGGAGTACTGTGTCCAGTTTTGGGCCCCACATTACAAGAAGGATGTGAAAAATTGGAAAGAGTCCAGCGGAGGGCAACAAAAATGATTATGGGGCTGGAGCACAAGACTTATGAGGAGAGGCTGAGAGAACTGGGGTTGTTTAGTCTGCAGAAGAGAAGAATGAGGGGGGATTTGATAGCTGCTTTCAACTACCTGAAAGGGGGTTCCAAAGAGGATGGATCTAGACTGTTCTCAGTGGTACCTGATGACAGAACAAGGAGTAATGGTCTCACGTTGCAGTGGGGGAGGTTTAGGTTGGATATTAGGAAAAACTTTTTCACTAGGAGGGTGGTGAAGCATTGGAATGGGTTCCCTACGGAGGTGGTGGAATCTCCTTCCTTAGCGGTTTTTAAGGTCAGGCTTGACAAAGCCCTGGCTGGGATGATTTAGTTGGGAATTGGTCCTGCTTTGAGCAGGGGGTTGGACTGGACTAGATGACGTCCTGAGGTCCCTTCCAACCCTGATATTCTATGATTCTAAAACTAGGCAAATATCTAGATGAGTTGATATACCCCTGGAAGACCTCTGCAGACCCTCAGGGGTACACAAGTACCCCTGGTTGAAAACCACTGATCTAAAGGATAGAGCAGGAGACTAGGCCTCTGGGCTTCCATTGCTGGCTCTGCATTTACTCACTGTGCAGCCTTAGGCAAGACATTTAGCGCCTGATCTTGTACCCACCAGTGTCAATGACTAAGCTCCGGTGTACTTCACTGCTGTAGGTTCAGCATTTTAGGCTCTCTGTGTCAGAGTGACCCGTGGGAATGATGGAGATACTAATAACTCCCTACCTCACACAGTTATTATATTGCTTAAATACTGTTTGCAAGTGGTTTGAGATCTTTGGCTGAAAAGAGCTTTGCAAGTGCAAACTGCCATTGCTGCTGTGAGCAATTCCTCGGTCAGCAGCAGATCAGAATTCCAAGGCAAAACGAATCACAAGAACTTGTCTCTAGTGACGTTTCCGATTGTCTAGGACTACCACCGTGGAAAAAGAGGCAAGACTCGCAGCACCCTGATGCTGACATACAGCAATGTGGCTGTCCATGCTCCAAAAGAGCAGCTTCTCTCCCGAGTAGAGGCAGACATCACAGGGAACATCCTTCACCATTACAGAGCCAGTTGTCAGGTAAGAGCTTTTGTGTGATAAGTGTTAGGGGCATTACCCTGAAGTTATAGCATTGCCTCTGAGTTTATAGAGAGAGGGCTTGTATTTTCTAAAACTCTCCTTTGAGCAATAATTTGTCACATAACTCAAATTTAAAACTGTAATGGACGGAGCGTGAGCTGTCACATGTTGTATCATTTTTGTTGCTCTTCTTTGTATTTTCTCTAGTTTCTCTATATTCTTCTGAAATTCTGTAGACCACAGCTACACAGTAATTCAGATGCAGTCAGACTCAGGCTATTCAGAATAACACTCTAACTCCCCTAATATGTATGTGTATCTAGCGCTATCTTTCGCTACCCAAGAGAGACTAGTGCTAGCTTGTATTTAGTTGATTTGCTGTCACTCTGTTTCTTGGACACACTACTTCCCTTACCTCTTATCTGTCTTCTTGTTTGTCTGTGTGCTCCTTATTTCTGTTCCCTAGGTGTCTGACTGCTGGCACTGACTCTCATCTCAGAGCAACCTCTCCATGTCACTTTGCCATTCAATTCTGCCCTGTCTGACTGAGACTCTCATTTAGGCATTGTCAAAAACAGTTGAACCAAACTGATATCTTCTAGTAGTTCACAAATGCAAATATTATGTAGTGTGGCCCCTGATATTGACCTCTGCAAAACACCCCCTCTGGATACATTTCCTGCCTTTTGGAAGATTTAACAATAGTGATTCTCTCTGCTCCATATTCACCAGCCAGAACATTTTGAGGTTGTGTGTTATGTTGGACATACATTGCTAATAGCTGTTTTGCATTTCGTTTTTCAGGTGCTGGGCATCACTGTTACGAACAAGGTAAATTCTAAATAATCTGCTCTCAGGTCTTGCATTTTCTATACACAAGTTGCTTGTTTAAATTGCACAGAGCTTGATTTCCTTGCTACATCAAGCAGGAGTCCTGGCTGCTCTGGTGTAAGTGGACCTGGATTTATTTGATGAACTTGGGTTTTCTTTTCTTCTGAGGTGGGTGCAGAACTGGGGTCCTCTGCCTTCTGGGGTCTGTGGACACCTCTCTCCTCTCCTGAGGCTAGATTTAATTCCTGATCTTTATCTTCTGGACTCTGGTTCTTCTCTCAGTTTCTCATCCACATCCTCTTGTTTCTCCTTCTGGATTATGTAGGACATGTACCTAAAATTAACCCTCATCCAGAATGTCACGGAGATTAGCTGTGCCATCTTGGAGACCAGAGACTCCCGGGAGTTCGAATTCTCTTACAAACAGGAGCTCCTTGGCTACATGCTGGTGAGTGATTAGGAGCTTTGAGGACTGAAGTACAAAGGAGTTTGTTGTAATGCAATAAGACTGGTTTTCCAGGGAGATGTTATTTTATCCATTGGCTGTGACTGTACTACTGCAGTCTCATGAGCTACCTGCATGGCACCCCGAATGCTGGGTCCACTCTGAGCTCGGCAGAGATGCTGACATATTGTGGGTTGTAACTGGAAGGAATGGCTTCTGTCTGGTGAGTTATCTTTTTGTCCTCCGTTTAGCCTGCAGATGGCCCTACGGTCCATTTCAGAGGCAGAGAGCCTGCTGAGCCCGGTGTCTGTTTATTACAGGTCTGGCATATGGCCCTATTTCAGGGTGTGAGAGGAAGACCTCTCTGCCTTTCAAATCCATTTCCTATTTTTTATGTCCCTATTAATGCATTTCAGGACTTCATTAAAAAGGAACCACTGGATTCCCTGGCATCTCCAGTTCGCTACAAGGCAATTCTTGCCATTGGACATCTGAGGTAGGCTATTTTCTGCCATATTTCCTGGCACTGTGATGACTTCTTATTTGTTAATTCATGAGTGTCAGGTTGGGGGCAGTCTGATGCCTGCAGGGTTTGGCTCACATGCTGCTCACCAGCAGAACTTTCGTTCTTGAGGGTTCGAATGTGTCCATTTGGAGGTTTGTGCTTGAAAGACACAAGATTGGAGGTTGAGGGGCATGCAGTACAATGGAGGAGAGTTCAGATGGGGAGGGAGGTGTCTGGCTAGCTGGCAGGGGGAAGGAAGCTTGTGGGTTTCTCTAAAAAGGGGACTTGAAGCTTTAGCTTTACTTCTAGATGAGCCAATACTTAATAGAGGTGCAAAGAGGTGCTCAGCTGCAAAGTGAAGGGTTGTTTGCATTTGGGGTTCTAGACTGGGGCAATCTCTAGCCATTGGACCCACTCTTTTACTTGGAGGTGGTACTGAGTCTAATGCATGACTTTTCTCTCTTTCTTCTGCCAGCAAACTCAAACCATCTTTGACCTTGGAGGAAAACCGTGAGCTCCTTGATGAGTGTTGTAAAAGTTTATTTCCCCTTCCTCCCTTGGAGAAGACGAAAGAGGAAGGCGAGACAGCAAAGGATGCTCTGCATAGACAGGTACGTGACAACAATTCTCCTCTGGCACCATCCACTGTATTTCTGCCCAGCAGGCACTGGGTGATGGCAGTCACACATGGCCTCCCTGGCAAGGTTATGGTTAGCTTTCCCCGGCCCACACACACAAATGATCTGTGCTGAGCCTCACTCCTTCTCTTCTGGTTTCAGTCACTGTACGTGAGGTCCTTGGAAGCCCTTGGCAAGCTAATGAAGACTTTGCTGGAGGAAGAACCAACCGCAGACTGGTTCCAGGAAATGTTTGAAGTGAGTAGACCATTGAACCGTGGTGCAGATTGTTTCTTGTGTTACAGCAGGGAAGAGTCAGAGATTTAGGGGGTCAAGCTTCAGTTGTGGAGGAATTTTCCACAATGGAGTGAATTTTAGGGAGAAAGCACCAAATTCTTCCTGGGATAAGCGGGCATGTGCCCCACTGAAATCCACAGAAGCGATGCCATTTTATGCCAGGGCTGGATTGGGATCGAGTTCTTACAATGGAGTTGACACTACTTGGACCGGCAAGAAAATCATCACTGCAGTAGCCAAATCCAAGAGAACCAGTTGAAACTGATCACTTTTTCTAAGAGGAATTCATTACTATTGAGTTAAGCCCTGTGTATGGAAACTCATTCAGAGGAGACTTCCTGTTCCTCAGACATGAACAGAATATCTTGAAGAGCTGAGGGGTGGGGAGTTTAATGCGCCTTCAGTATAAAAATGAAGTTATAAAAGGCGGGGGGGACTTCTCTGCTCTTATTCAAATTAATATAAAGAAATGCTCCTCTCTGTCATTTTGCCACTCGACGTGGGAGAAGTTGCGCAGGAAACAGACCACAGCAGCAGACATCAACCAGCATGCAATGTGCTAGCCAGCTCCCATCAGACAGTCTACAGCAGACATCACATACACGGGCCCAGATTCATCTCTCATGTAACTCCTTTGGCTTCAGTCACCAGAGGTGAATCTGGTCCCTGGGACTTGTATATCTAAGGGGCTCTTCCATTAGACATGTAATTCCTTTGCTACACCGAGGTCAGATGCTTTGGAGAGGGATTTTAGTGACAATTAAACCTGTTTAAGAGGAACTTTTGGGAGGGATTTTCTGGTACTAACTCTGTCCATTCCCCTGCTCTACCAACAGCTACTAGCGACATGGTTCAGTTCAGGGAAGGAGTGGGAGAGAGAAAGGGCCTTGCAGGCCAGCACCCAGCTGCTGACTGCCTATCAAGAGGCAGTTAATAGCACAGTGAGTATAGCCTCTTACTCTTCCTTGAGCTGACTTCCCTGCTTATATCAGATCTGACACTCAACGCAAATGCATGACAAACTCTTCCAGGGCAGCAGCTGGGATCTCAAGGTGACTAAGATCCCCCTGCTTCCAGAAGAGAGGTTTACACAACAATGCTGTGACCACACTCCGGGCAGACTGCAAGAAGTAGAGGGCAGACAATCCCCCAAACTGATGGCTTATTCTATAATTAGATTCACCAAGTCAACAACAGAAGAGCTCCCACCCTAGTTAACAAGATGCCAAACGCAGTCCCCTTTTGGCAGTCCAGACCTTGGCTCCCATCTAAACATCCATGTTGTGGAGAAGGGGGAGGGATAGCTCAGTGGTTTGAGCAGTGGCCTGCTAAACCCAGCGTTGTGAGTTCAATCCTTAAGGAGGCCATTTAGGGAAGTGGGGTAAAAATCTCTCTGGGGATTGGTCCTGCTTTGAGCATGGGGTTAGACTAGATGACCTCCTCAGGTCCCTTCCAACCCTGATATTCTATGTCTAATATAGTGAGGGGTTACTGAAAACCTGGCTCACCATATGTGAGGTTCACTGATCATAAAGGACCGGATGCTTATCCCCAGGTCAATATGAATCTCAGGTCTTTCCTAAATATCATGCTGTCAGCCAGTCCTTAATAACTAAATCTAAGATTTATTGTTAAAAGAAGGAAGAGAGTTACAAATGGTTAAATGATCAATATCCATACAAGTGACTTTCAATGTTCATAGTTCAAGATCACAACAGTGATGGAATAAACTGCTGATTTGTAAAAGTCTCTCTGGAATCATCCCAACAGATCAGAATCCAAAGGCAGCTTAGATGTAAAGTCTGTTAGTTTTTTCCATGCACTTTCCAGGTTATTCCAAATGATTATTTGGAAAATCTCTGTCCTATGGCTTACACTTTCCCTGTTCAAAGTTTAAGCAGACTAGAGATGATAGGCTCAGGCCCGAGACTTCTCTTTTATAGCTATTCTAGCAGGCTGACAAGCGTACCTCACAGAAATTGTCACAGAAGGACCTTCCCCCAATGCAGATCACCTGTTGTATTTTGCTTTGAAGATAATCTTCTATTATCATTCTATTAACACAGTAAACTAGTTACATTCCTTCTCATAAGGTAATTAGCCATTCTTCCATTATAACACAGATAGTTAAGCTGACGATAATGTAGAAATGATTGGTTTCCTGGAGTGTCTTACATCTTTGATTTTAAGGTTAACTGAACACCTTGCATACATAATTAAGGCAATTAAGACATGAAAGGGAATTAGCATCTACAAGCTAATTTGGTTACATTGTAAAGCTTCTAACCAGGTATAGATAAACACAGACAAATACACTTAGCCTCTATTGTTCATTTTTGAATGGGTTGATGATTGCTAGACTAATACATCTCTTAGAAATTCACATGCAAGTGAACTGTCTTGATACAGTAGAAGCGCCTCTTGTTAAGTTATTATGGGTCATACACAGGTTGACTGGTCTGCCAGTGTCACAAATGCATTCTTGGTTCTTATGCTCCCAGGATGCTAAAGCTGAATTTCTATTTAATCAGCTAAGAACATAAAACATAAGAGTGGCTATCCTGGATCCCCCAGAAGAATGGTTCATCTAGCCCAGTATCCTGTCTTCTGACAGTGGTGGGTGCCAGATGCTTAAGAGGGAATGAACAGAACAAGGCAATTGTCAAGTGAACCATCCCCTGTTGGACAGTCCCAGCTCCAGCTTCTGGCAGTCAGAGGTTTAGAGACACCCAGATCATGGGGTTGCATCCCTGACCATGTTAGCTAATAGCCATCGATGGACCAATCCTCTGTGAACTCATCTAATTCTTTTTTGAACCCAGTTATACTTTTGGCCTTCACAACATCTCCCTGGCAAGGAGTTCCACAGGTTGACTGCATTGTGTGAAGAAATGCTTCCTTTTGTTTGTTTTAAACCTGCTGCCTATTAATTTCATTGGGTGACCCCTTGTTCCTGTGTTATGTGAAGGGCTAAATAACACTTCTTTATTGACTTTCTCTACACCAGTCATGATTTTATAGTTCTCTATCATATTCCCTCTTAGTCATCTCTTTTCCAAGCTGAAAAGTCCCTGTCTTTTTAATCTCTCCTTGTACGTGAAGTTGTCCCATACGCCTAATAATTTTTGTTGCTCTTCTCTGTATTTCTTCCAATTCTAACATATCTTTTTTGAGATGAGATGACCAAAACTGCACGCAGTATTCAAGGTGTGGGGGTACTGTAGATTTATACAGTGGCATAATGATATTTACTGTCTTATTATCAGGTTTCAGAGTAGCAGCCGTGTTAGTCTGTATCCGCAAAAAGAACAGGAGTACTTGTGGCACCTTAGAGACTAACAAATTTATTAGAGCATAAGCTTTCGTGGGCTACAACCCACTTCTTCAGATGCATATAGAGTGAAACTTATTATCGATCCCTTTCCTAATGGTAACTAACATGTTGTTATGGTTTTTGACTGCATGTTGAGCAGATGCTTTCAGAGAACTGTACACAATGACTCTGAGGTCTCTTTCTTGAGTGATAACAGCTAATTTAGACCCCATCCATTTGTATGTACAATTGGGATTATGTTTTCCAATGTGCATTACCCAGTTCAGTACAGGAATCAGAGGCACAATGTTATCAGATGTGCCCGTCACTTTGGGTAGGCTCATTGATTAGGGTTACTTTTCTGGGGGAGGGGGAGTTTTCTGTAATTCTATTAATATGCTGCTTATGTCACTTGTGTGTTCATATGGAGCTCTACTCCTTCTTTCTACAAGTCCCCTCCCAATGGAGCTCCCAATGGAGCTATCCTGCAGGACCTAGGTTCCCCAGGGCTAATAACTAGAACTAGATGAAGATGCACACACACACACACACACTAGCAGAGCAAGTCAATCAGCACTCCCCAGCTGATCCCCTCATATGTCCCTGTATTCAGTGGGCTGGGCTAAGCAGCACTTTCAAGCTGGTACCCTTATGTGCCCCTGGTCTCAATAGGCTGGGTTGAACAGCACTTTCAGCTGCCCCTCCCTTATGTGCCCCAAGTTTAACACGTCCCTATCACACTTTCACATTACAATTGTACTGGGAGTAACACACTTGATGAGCAAACCCCACAGTATTTTTGGGCACTACAGGGATCTTTAGCTTAGGTGCAAGAAGCGTTGCTGCAGAGTAAATGGGGGAAGCTAAAAACACAAAAGAGTAAAATTCAGAGAGAGAGAGAGAGAAGCAACCAGCTGAACCATAAAAGTTATCTATTGAATAATAGTGATAACTACACAAGGAGGGCTAAACAAACATAACAGTTACATTTTAAAGGTTAATACCTGAGGTAGAAAAGAAAACAGAGAGAGAGAGAGAGAGATGGATCTCACCCACTCCATGAGGCTTGAACTGGTCGGGGTCCCCAGGTGATGGTGGTAGCTCAGGGTCCTGAGTGCTGGAGACAGGCAGAGCCCCCAGTACGATCAGTCAGGAGATGGAATCCCAGTGGAACTGATGCAGAGTTTGGGTCTATACATCAGAACCCTTACTTGGGCATAGGTCGGGGGTTTTGTAGAGAAAATACAATGGCTCAAGGGAGAACACTAGATTTGTTTATGGGTAAACTGATGGCTCAAGGATTTTCGTTAAGCTAGGCCAGGGGTAGGGAACGTATGGCACATGTGCCAAAGGCGGCATGCGAGCTGATTTTCAATGGCACTCACACTGCCCGGGTCCTGGCCACCGGTCCGGGGGGCTCTACATTTTAATTTAATTATAAATGAAGCTTCTTAAACATTTTAAAAACCTTATTTACTTTACATACAACAATAGTTTAGTTATATGTTATAGACTTATAGAAGGAGACCTTCTAAAAACGTTAAAATGTATTACTGACATGTGAAACCTTAAATGAAAGTGAATAAATGAAGACTCGGCACACCACTTCTGAAAGGTTGCCGATCCCTGGGCTAGACAATAGGAGCTGATCACTCTTGGCTATGGGTGTTGTTTTCTTACAGGGAGCTCACAAGGCAACTAGGCTGCTACAGTATTTTGGGATATCAATCAAAGATTTATTACTAGAATTGCTCTGATAATTACTGAGCTGGGTGTGTGCAGGCGTAAGTTCATTAGCATCTGGAGCAGGGATTCCCATGATGCAGTGCGTCCCCTCTTTTCTGGTCTAAGAGTTCAGTGCGGTTCTCTGTTCTTCATTCCTTATGCTAATCCCTATCCCATCTTTCATGCAGATGAGGCTAGGGGAGTTGTCTCTGTTCTTCATTCTGTATGCAAAAATGGAGACATCTTAATCTTGTCACCCTTGTCAGGAGGGGTCTAGGTGTGTCTCCCCATGCCCTTCATTGTTCTCTGCAAGCCTTTTCTCCGATCGGTTTTGGTTCAAACAGAGACGGGGTGAGGGGTGTCCTTCATGAGTCACACAGGCTAGATACTACGCCCTGGTTCCCCCAAAACACAGAGCTGACTGGTATCAACAATAAGGATGGCAAGTGAAGTCTCGTACAGCTGGAGAACGTTCATTCTTCATTCTTTTGTAATTAGACTCAGGAAACTTTTAATCGGTTTGGATCTCTGATTGGACAAATAGCACCATACAGCTGTGATTCACTGGCTACGTCCCGTCAGTGGGTGGTTGACTGTATCAGCTGCCTTCTCTGTATACAAGGTGAGGAGACCATTAGCAGGTATAAGTAATTCTTCACCATTAGCAGGTATAAGTAACTCTTCACCTTCTTTCACTGTTGTAATGTCCATTTTTCTGCCTGTCTAGTTCTTTCTGTCCTGTCTGTTAGCATTTAGATAACAGAATGGTGGCATCTTGTAAATACCTCATTAGAAGAGAAGATTATGATGTGTAAAGAGCCTAGCACACTTTTGGGAACTGTACAAATAATAAATGGTCTGCATACAAGTAGATAACTGCTAAATTCCTTAGGGCTTGTCTACACAGGGACACTAAGGAAAGTTAATCCAAATGAACTAAAGGTGTAAATTTAAAGTGGCATTAAACACATGTGTGGATGCTCTGATTCTGAATTAAAATGGCCCTTATTAATTTTAGTGAATTACATGAATGAAACTAACCTGAAATAAGGCCCCTTTAATTCTAAATAAGTGTGTCCCCATAGGTGTTTAATCAAGTTTAACTAATGCATTTGAAAATTAATTTGGATTAGCTTTCTTGACAAGCCCTTGGTACTAAACATTTTCATTCTCTTTACCCTGCCACTGGCTGTATTGGAGGGGTTTCCTGGAATAATTCTTTAAACAAAAAGTTCTTCCAGCAACCCTCTGTCATGAGCATTCAAAGCTACTGGAGTAAGTGTAGGCCATTTTCCCCTCTGTGAAAGAGTAGGATTTTCTTTTCACCTAATGGTTAGATGTAAAGGGATAGGGCTTGGTTATCATTTAAGGCCATTTCCAATTAGGGTGACCAGACAGCAAATGTGAAAACTCGGGACAGGGGGTGGGGGGTAATAGGAGTCTATATAAGAAAAAGACCCCCCAAATCGGGACTATCCCTATAAAATCGGGACATCTGGTCACCTTATTTCCAATTATTATTAGTCAGTCCTAAAAAACAGTGTTGGTGATTCAGAAACAGAAGAAGGGACTCCAATCTTTGAATGTACAAGATAGAAATCCCAGCATTGTTTAGAAGTGACTGATGAGCCTGGGTTTCCTGCCGAAGGTTTTGTCCAGACCCATCTCTTTTACAATGAGAGTTTGGTGGAGGGATTCACCTCTACATTGGAACCTGAGATCTACCTGCATGAGTTGTACTTGAATATGAGATTAGATTTAAATACTGAGAGCAGAGAGGCTACTGAAACCAGACATACCCAGAAAGCTGCTCCAAGCTGAATACAGTGCTTGTTCAATCCTGTATCATTCACAATAACATAGCACTACTGTTAACTTTCAGACATTTCGGGTGTAATCCCGACTCCATTACAGTCAACAGGAGTTTTGCCATTGACTTCGATGGGGCCAAGATTTTACACTATGCTGATAACAGCATAGCACATGGATCCTTCTGTATGAATATCCATGCAGTAGAGGTTCAGTTTCATGAATCGTTACAGTACTTCTCCTTTTCTCCACTCCAGGCCAGACCAGGAACCTGGGGTCAGCGGCGGAGGAGCTGAGATGTCTCCGTGAAGCACTAACAGCTCCAGACCCTGAGGCTCTGTTTCAGGCATCTTCCAAAATGGCCAGGGTAACTGACTCAAAAAGCTTGTGCGGATGTTTTAGTGGCGGGGCACTATTCATTTCACATTTAAGCTTTTATGATGCCTTTCCGTACTTGGAGTGAGCTGTGGGAGCGGGGCATTCATTGCTAGTAACCAGCAAGATGCTTTTCATAGATGTGTGCTATGAATGCCATGTAAAAACCAGATTCCACAGAATGTTGCACACACATGAAAATACGCACGCAGCTGCGCACACATGTACCTATCCAGCCATCCATGAGAAAAAACTGTGTTAGTGGAACATCAAGCTGAGAAACCACCCAGTCTTCATTCTGTCACTTTGTGGG
The DNA here is from genome assembly GCF_028017835.1 of Emys orbicularis. Classification (NCBI taxonomy): domain Eukaryota; kingdom Metazoa; phylum Chordata; order Testudines; family Emydidae; genus Emys; species Emys orbicularis. Next base: position 4,495,338 of record NC_088701.1, on the reverse strand, counting down.
TTTGCCTTAGCCTATATTTGTGTGCATGCCTCTCTTTACTTCATTTTATAGTTGTAAAAAGATGCAGTGTATATAAGAGAATACAAACTGGAAACTTACCTCCTGCATATCCAGTACAATGTTGAGCTAACTGTGCAACAGAGGCTTTGCCTCTAACCTGATATCATTAGTGTAGAATACAAAAATGTCGTATATAGACTATAGAGAGAATTGTAATCACAAATGGCTCGCTAGACATGAGGCTAATTAACAATTTGTTGATGCATATATCTTTTCATAGAGATATTAGGCCTCCATTTTTAAAAAGCCAGACATCATTGCAGTCTCTCCTGTTTTTGATTTGTTCCCAGGTTGTTAGTGAGTACTTTCCCTCAGAACAGGCCACAGACTTTATTAAGGCCACATTGGGTGGTATGTTGTCTGCCAGCCCCACCTGTGCCACGGCAGCTGGACTGTGGATGAAGATCATCCTGAAGGAGTGTGGAGATGCCATGCTGGACAAGGTAAAACGGGAAACGAGAGGTTTTCTGCCTAAACTCTAGGCTTTTAGCTCTTTCCCCTTATGTGTAATGAACAAAAATCTTGCTGTTTCTCCCCCTCGGACATAGAGTCGATTCCATCTCTGTTCCTACCCTAAGATAGGCAATGGCAGAATCAATCGCAGTAGACAGAGATAATCCAAGGGAAAAGGAAGATGGTTGGTTATTTATTTGTCTAGCTTGTTGCCACAGTATTCAGCCAAGAAAGGCTTGAAAAAACAGACTCTGGGGAAAATACAACAAGACAGAATGACTGGCACTTGGAATCATCCAGTTCTTAGGAGGCCTATGGCTAAGGGCTACCTGAATAAAAATAGCACTGTGGTCATTCCCAGTCAATCTGGAGCCTGGGCTCTGAGACCCACCCTCTTGCCAGGTTTCAGAGCCTGGGCTCCAGCTCAACCAGGAACAGCTACACTTTTACACTGCTGTGGGATTTTGTTTTGCTGTGTAGACGTACCCTTTAAGAATAGAAGGGGGGAGGGAGGGAGAAAACTATAGTGTCTTTGGGATCCACTATTTATATGCCTTATTCTGGAGCCCAGTGCGTTAGGGCTAGATGAAAGGAGCACTCCACCAATCTTCTAACAAGGCTGGTGAAAGGTCTCAGGACAGGGAACCCTCGCAGCAGAACTGCCATGTTTGCACAGTGTTTTGAAGATGTGAAGGGCTAGGAGTGAATATGAGAGGTCATCACCTGTTCATAGTCCCAGGTATTTGCACACTGTGTTTAAAGCACTTGCATATTTTGTGCTTGTGGTTGTTTATGAACTCCGCATTCTTCGAGGCAAATGGTCAGATTTGGCTGCTTAAATCACACCTGCAAAATGTGGGCAAGCAAAGCCTTCTTTTGTGCATGCGAACTGGTTTATTTAATGCATAGCTGGGCACCACCACATTAAATTACCTGGTATGTATATGTGTGTGTCAGTGTTAGTTTTTACAGCCAAGTGTGGGCAATTTTTGTGGGTTAAATTTATGCAGACATATTTGAACATTTGTTTCTTGAAGTGAAGAATTTCTAAAAAAGCAGCAACTGGCTAAATGGCTAAATAAAGGTTTTGATTCTGTAGAATGAATGGCGAGAAAGAAAAAGGGACATTTCTTTCTGGTTTTGTTCCTTCCAGGTGCCAGATATCCTGGTTATAATATATAGCCACATGCCTACTATCCAGGAGGGCAGCTTGAGGCAGTTCCTGGTGGAGGCGGTGTCCATTTTAGCTCACCGTGACCTAGAGACAGTGATCTCCAGCCTCCTCGGCGAACATCTGCCGATGGACAGGTATATACCGCTACCTATTGCATTCATCTTGGTGAAACATGGATCCCACAGCTTTACTGGGAGATGTAGGGCTTTATTTAAGCAGCAGACAGTTTGGGATAATTCCTAAAGGTTAATAGCCTGGGTCTTTCTGCAGGAAGGTTCAAGAGCATGTTAAGGTGGGGTGCGGAGAGAAACTAAGTGTCATTCTGTTTCCATTAATTAATAGCTGCTTTGATATCCTAAAGACCTATCTTTACTGGTATAACTGGAGTGTATTGTTGGAAACATCTACCTCTCTAGACACCTGAATTGACCTCACTCTGGAAATTAGCAGTGGCTGTTGATTTCCTGGTAGCATGACAGCTTCAAGTCCAAATCCCTGGCTGATTACAAAGAATAGAGCCAATATTATCATCAGACCTCTGCTTGGTATCAGTCAGGGTGCGGCTGCTAGAATAGAGTTGCTGTCCTGGGTAATTAAAACTGGACTGGAAGCAGATCCATCATTTCATTTAAAGATCCCTAACTGAGTTATCAGTGCTGGAATCTAAGACCATAAGAACGGCCATACTGGATCAGACCAAAGGTCCATCTAGCCCAGTATTCTGTCTTCCGACAGTGGCCAGTGCCACATGCTCCAGAGGGAATGAACAGAACAGGTAATTGTCAAGTGATCCGTCCCCTGTTGCCCAGTCCCAGCTTCTGGCAAACAGAGGATAGGGACACCCTTTGTGAAGGGGACATAGGATGGCCACGAATATTTGGTCTCATAGTTGTATGTCCAGTGTGGCAAATTGCCGGCACTATTATGTTGCGTCCCACACTTTCTCCTCTTGTGGGGGTGCAGGGCACCGTTTCTCACCCCTGAACTGGGGTATCAACTGTCCCATTAGTGTCCCAGAAAAGGGGAGTGGAGAGGGAGGGACCTGGGCCCACCCTCTACTCCAGGTCCCAGCCCAGGGGCTCTAGGGATAGCAGTGAACCACTTGAACTAGCGATTCCTTCCCCTGGGCTACTTCCCTCTCCGGCCCTTCAGCTTGTGGGGCTTCCTGCCCGCTCTCCGCTTGGGCCAAGTTTCTCCCAACCCCTTGTGTCTGTAGAGTCCCTCTGCTCTGCACAAGCCGGGTTTCCCTTTACCTAGGGTCTTGGTCTTCTGGCCCGCCACAGCACTTCTCCAAACTGCTTCCTCCAAACTGCTCTCTGCTCCAACACCAAACCACTCTGCTTCAACTCCTCCAAACTGCTCTCTGCTCCAACACCAAACCACTCTGCTTCAACTCCTCCAACTGGCTGATTGAAGCAGGGGGGGTTTATCAGGTGACTGGCTTTAGGTGCTCTAATTGGCTTAATTGGTTTCAGGTGCTCTAATTAATCTGTAGCAGCCTCTCTTCCCTCTACAGGGACTAAGGCTCTCATCATCCTGGGGCTTACATATCTCCCATCTATCACTCTCCTGCTGTCCTCTGGCCATGCTATATCACACCAGTTAGTAGGAATATGGCTTTTCCTTCATCAACTTGCCTTCCAAACCCTAGATCTTTGTAGCCACATGTTCATGATTCCATATTTACTGGAAAATAGGAAAGCAGGAACTGAGGTTGGCGCTCTGTGTCCTGTCCTTCTGAAGTCTAGTATTAATGGTGAGGCTGCAGTAAGACTAGGTCACTTAACCTAGTTCTGTAACTGGAAACTCAATATTTAAACACGAGGAGCGTTAAAGGAGGACAGTACTCCTAACTTTCTCATCATTGGCAAGGAGAAAATTTGGTCTTTACTTAAATATGACGTATTCAGTCTGAGCCACAAAAGTGTCCAGGGGTCACATGTAACTTCTGTTAAATTGCAGTGACATCACTGAGCTGTGGAGATCTCTGGGGGGAGACCCCTTGCTTGCCACTCAAGTGCTAAAGATCCTGATAGACAGGATAAAGACTCCAACAAGACAAGAAGGCTGCATCACCTCAGAGACTGAAATCGACAGGGATTTGGCAGCTGCTGAACCTCTCTCAGTAAGTAAAGACAGACATGTCTTTCGGGCTTTCCTCTGCCCTGTGACAATCCTGCTGATGGAAAGCTAGAAGTGTGGTATAATATTGCTGTGTGGGCACTTCTCCTCTGATGTACTGTTTCCCTGAGTCCAGCTCTGCTGCCTGTGGAACAAATACGGCAGTTTTAGAGTACGTGGCTGATTTACTTCATAACATCTGGCAATTAGCAAGTCTTTGAACCAGGTTTCTCACCGTGCTTTGCAAATATTCCTTAGGACCCACAACATGCCTTGGTAGGTCATCCACATTTGTACAGATGTGGGAAACTGAGCCACGAGTTAAGCGAGTTGCTCGCAGTCATTCAAGTTACTGGCAGAAGTGAGAATTTCATACAGCAGATCTCAGAAGGGGAGAGAGGCTGTGATGGTGTTGGGAAGAGCTCTCAGTTTTTACCATTCTCTCCTTTCAGGCAACATGTGCCATCTCTGAGGTGGTGTCAGCACTGGAGTCGAGCAAAGCTGTGCAGGAGCTGCTCCCAGAGTTGTTTCCTGTTCTCCTGCAGCAGGTCAGCCGAACCCTAGGACAAGAGATGCCTTTGCCCAGGAGAAGCAGCGGGATGCTATTCCGAGAAGACCTACAACCTACTGAGGGCGACCCTTGCCGGTAATTAGAAGGAAGGGAGAGAAACAAAGAGAATTCCAATAGAGTTGTGTGACACTCCCCAGGAGTTCCCAGGGTTACGAGGCACCTTACCATCACCTGCCCTTAGAGTGAGGAAGTCTTGTCTGTGCCTGATGTGGGTCAGTTCCCTGAAACGACCAGGCTCTGGCAAAACAAACACTGCCATCCAGGCCTCCTCAGACTCTTTGTACAAGTTAGTGATAGGCACACACCAACCCCCGAGTCTTCTGACCGTTCCATATAGTGTCCAGACCTTTATCCACTGAACACCCACAGAATTACCAGGCCTGCTGTTCCCAATGGAACAGTACACACCAGTTTATTACTTATACTTTAGACTCTATACTTTATTACTTATACTATACAGCAAAACACACAGCACTTAGATATATTTATAGTGCAAACAAGAACAGAGATGATCAAAGAACAGAGATTCCAGTGATAGTGAGTAAGAATGCGAGCAAAAAATGGTTACATGTAAAATGAAATCATAACATGCTCTTAGAGACTAAACTTAACCAACAGCTTAACCTCCTGTCTAAAGATGTTTCTCACCCAAAGTTCTCAACCACGCCTGATAGCAACCCCGCTGTCCATATCACTGTCCATCTACTTCCTAAGTGAAAGATGCCAGGGTGTCTTCTTTGTCCCCCAAATATACTAGAGCACACCTTTGATGTGTACCCCAAAATTGGGTCCCCACCCCCTGTCTACTTCCTGTTACTTTTCTTTCTTTGAAGTTCTCACAGTCCTTCTGAACTGAATGTGAACCCTACATGCTTAATTTACAGATAAAGAAACAGATGGATAAACATTTCTTCCCTGAAAGAAAACCATTTTTTCACCTTTCCTGGTGACTAGTCCCTAGACACAGATCATAAGAATGTAATTTTCAATGCATATACATGACTCTTTACACCGCATCTGTACATGTGTTTCACAATGATATTGGTGACATGGGCTTTTATTTGAGACTCACATGGCAATCTTTTAGTGAACTAGAATGTACATACCAGACCACTCGGCACCCACTCTGTGCCCCTCGCCAGTTAACACTAAGAGATTCCTGAGTCATCAGTTGACTTCAGCTCTGATAGCCCATTAATGTACATTTCCCACCAATCTCACAACATTATTAGTTTCTATTATTGTTGTGTTTCTTTATTCTGTGCCAACAAGGTGCTCAAATTACAGACTTCAGGGTTTTATAATGTCTCTGAATTTTCCTAGGAAACCAGGATCTAAACTCTGTTCACGGATGGGCAGTGGCTATAAAATAAACATAAGTACTACTTCACACAACACATGGTCAACCTGTGGAACTCATTGCCAAGGGATGTTGTGAAGGCCAAAAGTATAACTGGGTTAAAAAAGAATTAGATAAGTTCATGGAGGACAGGTCCATCAATGGCTATTAGGCAAGATGGTCAGGGATACAACCCCAAGCTCTGGGTGTCCCTAGGCCTGACCGCCAGAAACTGAGACTGGACAACAGGGATTGGATCACTTCATGATTGCCCTGTTCTGTTCATTCCTTCCGAAGAAGCTGGCATTGACCACTGTTGGAAGACAGTATACTGGACTAGATGGACCATTGGACTGACCCAGTAAGGCTGGTCTTATGTAGTGGCCACAGTGAGTCAGGTTTTCAAACATGGGTGCCTAAGCTTTGGCCACAAAACTTGAATTTGTTCACATGGATGGGTACCTAGCTATGTGATTGCTGGCGCTGCAGACACAAGTGTTCTGCTCCTGCTGTTGGCCCATGTGCAGGCCTATTTTAGGTATCTATATGTGAGGGGTGGTGTGCTGTGCCCCGGCCTCTTCCATGAACACAGACTGCGCTGAGTCCCTCCAAAGTGTTCTTGGGATGCCCGCTCCTGAGATCCTGGTGGTAAGGGCTCTGATGACTGTTTGACCCCAATGGATGATCTTAAGTCACCTTTACTCTTGACCTTTGTTTTCTTTCTCCTCCCTCTTGTCTCTCAGGGGACTTCTGCATCCTCACCTTCTCTGTGGCTTGTACTTTCGTGTCTAGGTTCCTCCAGCCCCTTTACGTATATTTCCTCTTTACCTGGCCCTTCAGGTTTTGTTTCCACCCTCCTGAGCCTCCATACATGCCTTGGTGTCCCTGTTAGAAAGGGATGCCAGTCCATGCCCAGTAGAAGGCAGTGGGGCAATCCATCCACTACCCCTACATGTTTCTGCCTAAACTTCGCCTTGATTTCCAGAGTCACCTCTGCCATTGGGCAGAATTTATTGTCCCCATGTACATAGTCAGTTTTGATCCTACCTCTGGGAAGTATCCAGTGGGGTTTCACTAACTCCTGCCCGATTAACAAACAGGATGAAGCTGTGTCCATTAGTCCCTTTGGTGGCTCCTCCCTACCCATACCGATATGGTAGGTACTTTCTTTTTTCTTCCCTGCCTGGGAGTCTTATCCCAGCCACAAAACTGTGCAAACCCACAGTCCATTTTAGGACAGTCTCTTTTTAGATGTCCTTCACGTCTATGTCGGTAGCACACTGTAGGCCAAGCTCCCACTACAGTTCCTTGAGGCGCCTCCCTCTTCTTCTTGCTGCCCTTCCCAGCTGGAGTCACTCTGGTCCTTCTCCAATCTAGTCCCTTAAACCACTGACTCACTCTGGGAATGTCTGCCTCTGCAAATTCCTCTGTCACTTTAACTGTGGGGTCCAGATTAACTGGCTGGCACCACGTAACCCATGCTCGGGTATGCTCAGGGAGACTCTGAAGAAACTTCCAGAATCATGCAGTCCATGATCTCCCCCACAGTTTGAGTATCTGGCCTTACCAATGAGTGGCCCAATCTTTTAATTTCTGTCCAAATGCACAGAGGCATAATCCCTCAATCCATCTTTCAACTCTCCATTTCTGGCAGTACTTTTCTGTGGACAGGCCCCACCTAGTCCAGCATGGCTGCCTTAATCATGTCATAATCTCTTGCCTGCTAATCACTAAGACCCATATATGTGCTTCCCCGGTTAAATAGGGTGTCAGTTGAAGGCCCCACATTGTTCTGTCCCTATGAGGTCTCACTGCTGCTCCTTTAAGAGTAACCAAAAACACATCAGGGTTGTTCGCAAGTCCCATTTTACAGAGTCTGATCTCCTGTGCCTGGTTTCCATTTCCTGTCACAGGACTGGCCAAACTTTGGAGGAGTTGTTGCCAGACCTGGGCTTGCTCCTGTATAAATTCCTGAAGGCTCTTTTGCTGTTAAACCTACCAGGCAAGCAAAGGCTGTTTTTCTGCATGGTGGGATTGTTGGAAGGTCTGTAGTGTCTTCTACACCAGCAGTTCTCAACCAGGCCGGTTTTAGGGAGTCTGCTAAGCAGGGCTGGCATTAGACTAGCTGGGACTTAGGGCAGAAAGCTGAAGCTCTGAGCCCAGCCAATACATAGCACCTTTATATCGTATCTCAACTTTCTAAACTCTTCTCCAAAAGTGGGGGCTAAGGTGTTTCCACTAGGAAACCTCACTTTGTCAGGCTCTCCTAGCTTTTTGTCTTTCTGTTTCTCCTAGCGTGACCAGACAGCAAGTGTGAAAAATCAGGTCGGGGGTGGGGGGTAACAGGTACCCATATAAGATAAAGCCCCAAATATCGGGACATCTGGTCACCCAAGTTTCTTTCTCTGTCTGTTCCCCTCAAAGAACTCCTGCCCATGTCCTTTTATACAGTTTCCCTGTTAATGGACTGATTGGTTCCTTGACTGACTAGCCCCAATCTGACCTCGTAATCAGGTACACCTCTGTCCAATTAGGCCTTCTGTGAGGAACCAAATTAGTACTAATAGTGACCAGAGTGCTGACTCAAGTGCAAACCCTCAGCACTCTGTCACATCATATCTGGAGATATGACCCCAAAATGTGCATTAGTGATCACCACACTCTATGTCCCCAGTGTTTGGGTCCTGATCATGTATCTTTTCCATATCATTGTACTCTGCTAGTGCCCATACTCCTTGCAGAAAGGGAAAATGACTGCAAAATTTTGTCCCTAGCAAAACTAGTCATATGAGCTGTATGAGACTGAAACTTACCTCCCGGCATCAAGTCCTTCCAGGGACACTGGTGTCCAGGATATTGCCAATGGATGAACTGTCTATGAACAGCAGACCTGACAAGTAACCGGGGCTTCCTCGCTCTGTTCAGGCTGCACCTTCCTACTGAATGCTGCAGTTCTGTGCCTCTCTTTCCCCAGGCTTTCTATCCAAGCATTAGAGGCTGTGCTTTTCAAAGCTGGGAATGAGAGACTGGTGAGAGCGCTCAGGGAGCAGAGAACACAGAGTCTGCTTGAAAACCCCAAGACTCACCATGAGGGAGTGTGTCTGCTGGTGAGGTAAGAGATCTAGGAGGCATGATTTTATCCTTGGGAATCAGTAGCAAATAGAGTGGCTGAGAGGGAACCTCCAGTTTATAGCTTTGTGGGGGGTGCCCTGGGTGGAAACACCCAGCTCCCATTCTTAGATATCAGTGCTGTATGCTCAGAGCAGCTGAGTTTTTGAAGTGTGCAATCTACCCCATAAGCGGTTTATTTTGTCTTCCAGTGTTCTGCTAAGATCTGGACTAATAACACCTGAGATCTTACAGAGCCTCCTCCCCTGGGTGAATTCCCCAACAGAAAACCTCCGAGTCACCAGCACAGCTTTCCTTGCCCAGGTAAGACACAGAGTTCTGAAGAGCAGTTTCACCATTAGACTGTTGTCTCATGTTTGCCTTTCTTTCGGGAGTTGTACAGTTCAGTTCATAGGAGTAATTGTCATTTTAGATAGTAGAATGGGTCCTCCTTTATATGGAAACCTCACAAGGAATTTCATTACACCTTTCTGAGTCATTCTCTCTCTGATATTTTTATTGCTGTCATTGCTTATGCTAGCTACACAACCACTGGTGCTGGCTGAGAGAGATACAGACAGAGTTTGAATTCCTGGACCTCTTCTGCCAAGTCCTAGTGCTGATACTAACCAACAGCTCCTGATTTTGGTTTAGCTCAGCAGGTCTTCTGAATGAACCTAGTGTCCTAATACTATAAAACAAGCAACATACAAATACATTCACATCTATCTTAGGTTCTCATTACTGTAGTATCTGAGTACCTCAAAACTCTTTAATGTCTGTATCCCCACGACACTCCTGGGAGGTAGGGAAGCACAATGATTCCTATTTTACAGGCAGGGAGCTGATGCACAGAAGGGCTAAGTGACTTGCCCAAGGTCTTTGAGGGAGCAGGAAATTGAACCTGGGTCTCCTAAGTCCTGGGCTAGTGTGATAACAGCTGGACCATCCGCCCTTTCCACAGCCTTCCTCTAACATCGGCATCATATTTCCCACTTATGCTAAGCAACTATCTTAGGGGCTCATCTGGTTCTAAGAAAAACAATCGATCTGTGCCTGTGATGGGCTGTGCCTGGGCTTTGAGGCTCCTTACAAGAGGCCCCGTGGTCCTACTACACCCTGCCCCAGGAAAACAGCCACAAATCTGGGTCTGACTAGAGGGGACTCATGCAAGCAGCCAATCAGAGCCCATCAGGCTCAGCTAAAAGGAGCTGCAGGGCCTTAGCAGGTCAGTTCCTGGCAGGACCTGGAGGGGCAAGAAAGGGTGCTGCTCTCTGGCCACAGAAATTCAGGGGATAGCCAGAGTTTGATTCTGGCAGCACTTGCTTAAGCTGGATTTGCAGGAAGAGGGTCCCTAAGAACTTTAACCCAGAGGTGAGGGTGAAGCTAAAAGTGGCCGGTAGGAAGAAGCAAAAATGAACTGAAATCAAGCAGTGCCTAGCTACTGTTTCCAGGGTCCATGGTTTGGAACCCAGAGTTATGGGCAGGCCCTGGTTCCCCTACCATCTACAGTGGCATAAGCCCCACGGAGGGGACAATGCTTATGGAGAGCTTGAACAAAGGGCAGAATTTCAAGAACCCAGAGTTGGGGCTGGAGACCCTAGTGAGGGCAATGGGATTGTTCTTGACTACCCCAGAAGGGGTTCATTTGGACTTTGGGATGCAGCCAGAGGCCTGAGACACAGAAGACTCACTGAGGTCGGCTGGCAGGGTGCGCCAGGGGTGAGAAAAGGACTGTGGTACCAGACCCAGCCACTAAGAGGCTCTCAAGAGGTGAGTGGATCCCTATTATAGTGCCCAAAAGGAAAGCTCCATGTTTTAAGACTTTTCTCATTTGTGTGGAATAATAAAGTTACAGTGTCTTATGTGCCAAGTATCAGAGGGGTAGCCATATTAGTCTGTATCCACAAGACTGTGGCTGTAGGAGGACTCCTTGTTGTTTTTAGTGTATTCCATGTCTGCTCAAATTATATTCCCAATCTTAATGATCATATTGGGGCTAATGGACATGTTGATTTTATTTCAGCTAATGAGTGATCCCATGCTCAGGGAGAAGAAGTTCCTTAAGTCTGTATTGAGCATCTTGGAAGAAAGGACACATGATAGGAACAGCATTGTCCGCCAGATGGCTGTGAGAGGCCTGGGAAATTTAGTCTATGGGGCACCTGAGAAGGTAAGAGAGATTACTGAATAGAATGCAGCATAACTAGAGAAACCAAGAGAGAGAGTTGTTCAGAGTTTACAGAGGCTGCACAAAATGCACTAGGCCAAATTCTGCTCTCTCATATACCCTAGTAACCTCTTTGCAGTAAATATAGAGCAAACTGGATCCTTTGGTAAACTGGGCATAAGTCAACCATGTGCACTTTAATATGACCATATGTAAATGTATACATCTGGGAACAAAAAATGCAGGCCATACTTACAGGATGAGAGACTCTATCCCAGGAAGCAATGATGCTGAAAAAAACTTGAGTCATGGCAGATAATCAGTTGAACATAAGCTCCCAATATGAAGTTGTGGCTGAAATGATCCTTGGAGGTATAAACAGAGGAATCTTGAAGAAGAGTAAAGAAGTTATTTTCCCTCTGAATATGGCACTCATGTGAGCACTGCTGGAATACTGTGTCCAGATCAGGTATCCACAATTCAAGAAGGATGCTGATAAATTAGAGAGGATTCAGAGAAGAGTCGCAAGAATTATCAAAGGATTGGAAAATATACCTTTAGTGATAGACTCAAGGAGCTCAATCTATTTAGCTTTACAAAGAGAAGGTTAAGGAGTGACTTGAGGACAGTCTATAACTACTCACATGGGGAATAAATTTTGATAATGGGTTCTTCACATTAGCAAACAAAAGTATAACAAGATTCAATGGGGAAAAATGAAGCTAGGCTAATTCAGACTGGAAATAAGGCATACATTTTTAATGGCAATTTTAATTAACCATTGGAACAATTTACCAAAGGTGGTGGTGGATTCTCTGTCACTAGCAATTTTAAAATCAAGATTGGATGTTTTTCTAAAAGATACACTCTAGTTCAAACAGAGACTATTTCGGGGAAGTTGTATGTTATGCAGGAGGTCAGACCGGATAATCACAATGGTCCCTTTTGGCCTTGGAATCTAAGTAACTAGGAATCTAATAATAGGATTACACAGGTGTATTATGGCACCAAGTTGGGCTCATTGTAGCTAGCACCTGGTCTGAAATATAGCTATAGGTCTCTGGGGGGGAGACGGGGTTGATGAAATTCCCACAGCTTCATAACTGCTAAAGAAAACTTATTAGAAGTGTGATCAGTGATAAGTGTTCTTTAATGTCATACGTTTGTACAGGTGAAAAAGTACAAGAAGTTTCTTCTGGACATACTGATCGGGGCCTTACATGACATTTTCAGTTCGGAAGTCATTGGCGAGAGCATGAAAGCACTGGCCAAAGTCCTGAAGGAGCTGAAAGAGAAGGACATAGGTTCTTCCTTCAAAGACCTCACCCAACAGATCCGGACTTACTTTGACGATGTATGTGAACAGATCTCTCCAACCCCAGTTCAACCGATCTTGATTAGACTCCATCCACAATGTGTGATGTGGACTCCCTGGGCATTGCTCATGTCGGAGTGAAGAGATTTTAGGCCCCAGGGAAGAGAGGTGTTTTACGGAGGAGGAGAACATTAGGAGGATGGGGATGACATCCCTGCTCCCACAGTCTCACCCTTCTATTCTTCTTTATTGCCACTGAGAACCTCAAAGAAAGTCTGAATACTAGATTAGGTAGCTAGATAACCATGAAATGGAGGTTACAGAGTACAATGGAGAGTGTTGGGCCTGTTCTATACCATTTTTATGTGAGAGGGTTGGAATGATCATTCTGTTTTGCACAGAATTTAGAGATTTCAAATTTGGGTTTTGTTCCTATTTGTGGGAACCCCTCTCCCCAAAGTTCAAAACTCTTTGTGAAACAGAATTACTATTCTCAACCTAGCTCTATTGGAAGCGTTGGCCCAGGGCAGTCTTCTCTCAGACTATCCCGGTGCTGGGAACCCAGGAAACTCTGGGAGCTAGAGGTGCCAGGGAGTTGCAAATTTGAGAGCCAGGACTCCCAGAGTCCCAGAAGCTGGGGGCCTGGAAGCCCACGATCCCAATCAGCCTGCTAGATTGGCTGCTACAGAGCTGGATGGGTGCACTGGAAAGACACCAGGCAAGTTTCTAAGGACCCCTACCTGGCTTCCGGAGGAATTTCATCAAAACTGAACTGTCTCTAAAATATTTTGATGAATCAGCAAATTCGAACAAAAAATTGGTTAATTACCGTTTTTCCGACTAGCTGTAGTTGGAATCACTCTACTTTAGCGTAGAAGAGATGGCTGTGCAAAGTGCATGATGTGATTGTCTCTTAGTTACTAACTTGCGGGGCTTTCTTGGCTGTAGGAGGATGATGCTCTTCGCTCAATGGCCTTTGTCCTATTTGGCATCCTGGCCCGGCTGCCAAAGAGAAAATGGAAGACCTATTTCGCCGACCAGGTTAAAAAGAGCTGGGTCACACTTCTGCTGCACCTGCAAGACCCAAACCCTGAGGTTTCAATGGTAAGACCGACAGTGACTTATTTACTAAGGAAAAGGAATCTTCCTCCCAATGCCAGGGGACCTCTGCTATTCCTGCCTGCTGTGGAGGCCCAAATTCTCCCCTCAGTTCATTGCCCTCCTGCTGAGTCAGTTCCAGCCAGGTTGGTCCATGGCTGCCTCACCAGAATCCAGGAGAGGTCATGGGTCTGACCCCGACAGGTGTCTGTTCCTGTCTGTCTCTGCACCCCAGGCCCCTGCCTCCCCAGAACAGAGAGACCACAGCTATGCCTGGTGCAGCAGCTTTCATCGGTATATCTGTTCCCAAAAGACATTGATGCTACCTCCAGGTTTCAGTTGAAGCTCTCCCATCTATTAGTCATTCCTGCATGTTTTCTGCCAATTACATCTAGATGAATCCCTTTTTTTGATCCTGGAATAGATGAACAGTCACGCAGATGAGTTCCCTTTGAATGAACATAGCACTCGGTAGGGAACAATTCAATGGTGCGACACTCTTTTTCAGGAATGCAGAGCTACGTTTCACCTCTGTTTCCCATTTTTGGGACTGAAGAGACTCCAAAGTGCAATTAACGAGCACCTTGGTGGCACAGCCAAGCTGAAGCCTGAACAGCTCCAGGTGGACATTTGCAGATACCTTGTGAGTGAGCTGTTGAACTGTCTGAGATTATTGACTGGAGTGGTGGTGTAGAGGTGGGGGGGGGGGGATGTGTGATGGATAATGTAAATAACTGTAAGAGTGGGATATATGACTGAGGGTGATGGGAAATGTAAATCTGCCACAGATTCCCATTGTTCCCACTTCTACCCAGCCACCTGTTCTCTATCTTATTTACCTGTGGTTCGTAAAAGCATGTGCTGGCAGTCAAAGGGCACTTCTAGCCAGAGAGAGCTCATGTGTCCTTGATTCCCTCTAGGCCAAAGAGAATGCAGAGCTGCTGGAGAACTTGTACAAAAACACCACCATGTACTTCCATAGCAGCTGGGAAGAGATCCGGGCAGCTGCAGCCAACTTAGCTGGTGAGAGATGATGCCCAGTGTCCCTTTTGGTATTTCCATTGAGGGAGACAGAAACAATCCCACTGTGCAGCGCTGAGCTGCCATTAATCTCTCTGTGCCTCAGCTTCCCATCCATAGATGGAGATGTTAATATCCCTACCTCCCCAGTGTGGTGGATTAGTTGCTATCAAGTGCTTCGGGATCATTGCAGGGAAAGCGCGGTGCAGTCATTTAGTAGTAGAGGCAGGGACATTGTCACGTAGGGCATGGTTACACTTTGAGCTGGGTGTATAATTCCCAGCTTGATGAGACGTACCCGCACTAGTCCTGCATGCTAAAAATAGAGAGTAGTTGCGATGGCAGAAGCAGCAGGAGGTTTAACCACCCCAAGTATGATCCCATCCAAACCCCAATGTCTATTCTCAAGGTGGCTAGCTCCTCCCACTGCTCGTGCTGCATTAGCTACATTCTAATGTTAGCATGCTATCGCTGTCAGAGCCAGTGTGGGCATGTCCCATTGAACTGGGAGTGATACCCCTAGATCAAAGTGCAGACCTACCCACAGTGTTGTTCAGTGCTCCTCACTGCTACTTCATCATTGGGAGGCATGCAGCCCACCTCCCCATAGCACCTGCTGTTTCAAGTTCCTGGCCACACCACCTTGTCAAGGAAGCATTAGGTTCCTCCTCTTTGGCCCTGTGCCCTCTTCACCCTAGCACACCCTTGTGAGACAGGCAGGCATTGTGGCCTACGTCTCACCTATCAGTCACCTTGTGAGATCCCTGCTTAGAACTCACTTATTCCTGGCCCCAGTCCTTTGCTCAGACCACTAGACCAAGACACTATCTTAGTATGTCTCCAATAACTGACAGCAGTGGCAAGAGGAACACAGACTGTTTCAAGCAAATGGGTTTTATGGAAACATTCTTTTTAAAAAATGTCTCTCTCATTCTCTTCAGTGTGGACTCTAAACTGCTCTAGCATCCTCTTGCCCACAGCTCACCCTTAGGCCCACAGTAGGAGACACCAAAGACGTGTCTAGGGGCTGCTAATATCACTTTGCACTCAACAAGGGAAGGTTTTATTATTATTGTTGTTATTTATTTTACATTGTGTATTTAGGCATCATCCTGGAACACACAGACAGGCAGCGTATGAAATGGCTGGACCTGGAATATCTGCTGATGTGTAAGTAATAAATACAGCTGAAGTCCTGTTCATTAGTGAGTTCTAAAGGAATTTAGCTGGCAAGCAGCAGTAACCGATACCACTGGTGCAAAGTGCATCAGCCACACAGCAAAGGACAAATTCACTCTTGCCCAGTAGAAAGTCCGCTTTAATTTTCCCTAAAGGAGGAAGCTGCAGAAGGTGTGATATGAGTCAGTACATCTCCTGGTTGTCCTGGCAATGCCCCCTCCACAGCCAGTGCTATCCACTCTTTGGGCTTTATTGGCTCTCTGTGGACTCCCCAGGTGAGAAGAAGTTGTAGCCACTTTCTGCTACCTCAAATTTCCCACCAGCAATTTTTCTTCCAGTAGGTGCCCTGTATCATGCATAAACCAGCTTGGACCTGGCCTCTGTTAAATTCCAGGTTTATTTGAGCTCAGGCAGTGTCTCCTGAATAGAGATGGAAAATAAACTTAAAAGTGGAAGCTATTGAAACAATGGGCCTTCTTCCATTTACAGCAGAGTGGATGACTTTCTGATAGAGTCAGGGTCTCCCCCCAGTTGGGAGCATGGAAGGGACCGAGTGGAAGAACCTAAAGCTTTGTTTGTATTGGAGAGCTGCTGTAGTGTGGTATTCAGAGGTAATAAGTCTCCAGCTATTTCAGGCAGAGGTGACTATATGAAAAGTGAGGCATATTCATCTCTCGTGTATTTTCCATCCCAGTAGAAGGACTGAGCCCAGTCTCACATTTTTCCATGTGATCATTCTGCTCAGGTAGTTCAAGGTTCTGTGATCACACTGAGCTGTGATTTGACAGTCTGTTCACTAACATGTTGTCCTCTGTAATTTCAGCTCTCCAGGTCCTACAGAAAGACCCAAGTCCCACTGTCCAGCTAGTGGCAACTGACATCATAAGTGACATCTCTTCTGTTCGAGTGATTGGGGAATGAAGCGGAACGGAGATAAACAGAAGAAGGCGCTCCAGTAGTATAAGGGCCCTACTGTCAATCGAATGTTAACCCCCACCCCTTGCCCACCGGTCACCAGAAGTCCCACACCCATGGGGTATTACTTCCGGGGTCAAGGCGGACACATAACCAGAAGCAAGATGTGTCATGTGGCCCCTCTGAGAACTCCTCCCACTGCCCTCTACCAATCAGAAGGGGTTTCAGCCACTGGGGACCACCCCAAGAGATTTGACCAACTGGGGGGAATTCTGGGGTGGGGTGACCCATCCGGAAGTGTTTCATGTGACCCCTCTAAGAACTCCTCCCACCACCCTTTACCAATTGCGATGGGTTTTGGCTGCAGAGGACCGCCCCAAGAGGAGATTTGGCCAAAATAGGCCAGGTTCTTGGATGGGGTGAACCGCCCAGAAGAGGGTCATGTGACCCCTCTTAGGACTCCTCCCAACGCCCTCTGCCAATCAGAGTGCAGAACCATCACCCCATAAGTCCCAGTACCGGGCAGAGGAGGCAATCTCTTACCAAGAAGACATGTTTTAGAAATTGTGGAAAGGCTGAGAGGAAACATGGACTCCTCTACCACCCCCATGAGAACTTCAGACTTTGGTTTAGCCCCGAGGACCTTTGGACTTGTATGGAGAAAGTGCTACAGCAGTGACAGTTCCAAGGAGGGCCCTTTGACTCCACCGTTGATAGATACCTTGGAACCCGACCCCGAAACCCAAACCAATGAGTGTGACGGCCTCTCATTGTCCACCCCCCTAAAGTTGGAAGAGGATCATGGCTTGGGGGAGTCACCAGCGGACAAGGTGAACGGGAAAGACGTCGCTCAGGTAAATGAATGATTAAGAAGCGACGGTTGATCATGGGGGTGTAATGGGGTTAGGAATCGACCTAACATTGCATAAATCTAAAAACAAGCAGTGGGGTGCTTACACTGTTTTTTGTCTGAAAATCTCTCAACAGCTCGACGATGCCTTTCTAGAAGCCTTTGAGAACTTACACAATCGGTAGCCCTGTGGGAGTAAATATATCATGCATCAGCTGTTTTTGCTCCTGTCTGAGACACAGATCTCAAGAGGAAAATCCAGAAAAGGACAAAATAGAAGAATGAACCAGATCAGACTCCCTCATTGTAGGGGTCATAGCATCCATTTTTACAGGCGGCTGTAAAAGGTTGTGTTAAACCAGGCAATGAATAAAACTTATTTAAATGTGTCCATATGAATGTGTCCCCCTCCATACTTGTGTTAGTAAAAGATGGTACCGGGAACAGTCATGTCTTCACCTATGGCTCTGTTAAAGAAAATATATTACACCCCCAGGGAAGTTGGGAGCTTGGCGCGGTGAATCCTCTTTTTCAAGTGGCCAAAAAGCATAGTAAAACTTTAACTAGAAGACAGGTAACAGCTTGGCTTTCAGACCAGAATGCTTACACTTTACACAAACTGGCTCGAATACAGCTTCACAGGAAGGATCGGGGCTGATGTACATTAAAAGGAGGAAGAGAAAGAGAAATGTATCATACCTGCAACGCACTGGTCCCCCAATACCCTTTAAAAGAAGGGCTTTGGTGCGCAGGGCCAGCCATAAGCAAAAGTCCAAGAGGAAGCCTGGGCGAAAGAGAAGACGCTCTCCGCCTGGTAAAAAGAGATATTTTAATCAACATGGCTTTTGTTCACTGCGGGTCTGAAGCGTGCACCAAATCCGAACTAGACTTGTTTCAAATAGCCCCTACGCAGACCAGCATTGAGAAAAGCATCTACATTGAGGTGCTGCCTCTATCGGCTGTTTCGGAGTCTGCCCCCATTGATGTTTTTATAACAGGGAATGGCATCGATTATATGGATTTAAACAACATGCTGCTGTATCTATGTTGCAAGATTGTAAAAGGAGACGGAACTGAACTCGCCATGGACGCCGAAGTGGGCCTGGTGAATTACCCCGTGGCCTCTGTTTTCAGTCAGTTGGATGTCACGCTTGTAAGCCAAAGCAACAACTGTTACCCTTACAGAGCCTTTATAGAATCGGTGCTCAATTACAGCGACGACACCCTTGACACGCAATTTTCCGCTGGCCTGTTTTACAAAGATGCTACCGGACAACACGAAGAAACAGAGTTGGATGGCGGGAATCTAGGGTTTGTGAGGCTTGCAAAGCTGACGGCCCAGAGCAGGACGGCAGAGCTGCTGGGTCATCTATGCAGCGACCTGTTTTTTCAAGAAAAACTTTTCTTGAACGGAGTGGATGTGAAAATTAAACTGACGCGCAGTAAAGACGCCTTCTGTTTAATGGGCAGTGCAGGCAAAGGCTTTAAATTGCGTATTATATCAGCATCCCTTTTTGTGAAAAAAGTACAGGTGGCCCCGAGCGTTCGTCTGGGGCATGCAGAGGCCCTGCTTACCCCTAATGCTAAATATCCCGTGGACCGTGTGGGAATGAAAGTGTTTAGCAACCCCGTGAGCAGCGGGGTCAATAACCAGGAGAACCTGTTTTGGGGACAGTAATCCAAAATGCTTGTCCTAGGGTTTGTGGATAATGATGCCTTTAGCGGAAGTTACACTACAAATCCCTTTCATTTTAAACATTATGATATTAATTTTGTGGCCTTGTATGTAGATGGTGAACAGATACCAACCAAGCCTCTGCAACCAGACTTCGAGGCAGGACGCTGCATGAGAGAATACATGAATCTGGTACAGACAGCTGGTAAACACATGAAAGGTCATTCTCTGTTAATCGACCGTGAGGAGTTTACACAGGGTTACACCTTGTTTGCCTTTGACCCGTCTCCCGACCAGGAATGCGCCGATCAGTATTCCCTGATTAAAACCGGGAACCTGAGAGCAGAAATACGTTTTGGGAAGGCTTTAACCGTCACCGTCAATATGATCGCGTATGGAGTTTTTGACAACGTCATAGAGATAAATCAGAGGAGAAACGTTCTGTTTGACTATATGTGAACATGGACACCGTGCAGCTCTCACATGTCTTATCAACGGACTCTTACACGAAAAAGAATTTCTTAGATGTGCTCCTTTGCGATTGGCTCCCTGGCGGCAGGCTGTCTCAGAGACCCCTAGCTTTGGTGGTCAACACGCATCCACACAACCAACCTGGTGAACACTGGCTCACCTTGTATCTGGCGGAGCATAACTGTGGAGAGTTTTTTGACTCATACGGGCACCCCCCAAACAGTGTGTTGTTTCCTAAAAGCATTATGAAATTTTTAAACAAAAATGCCACAGACATTGTGTTTCACAATAGACAATTACAAGACCCCTGCTCCGTCGCCTGCGGCTATCACTGCGTGTTTTTCTTATATCATCGTAGCAAGGGTTTATCTTTTGACTGGATTTTAAAATTCTGTTCTAATGACTTTAGTGCAAAATGACCGGATGGTGATGAATTTTGTAAAAACTAAATTTAAATTCTTGGGCATGCCTAGCCTTGCTCAAAACATGTTTCAACAAGCCCAGACATGCGTATCTTGCAATGATTTTGATAGCCATGTTATCCAATATTCTCAGGCATAACAATGTTTGTTTGGCATTATCCAACACATTTTTTATAAAGTAACTTTTCCCACAGTTGCTAGGTCCCACAAGAATTGCAGAAAAGAGGTGTTTCCACCTCATATCTATTTTAAAAGCCATAGGGCAAGGTTTTAAACCCTTCTCCTAGGCCCCTCTTGTTGTAAACTACGTTCTGTGTTTTCTTAAGGGTTTTTGTCTCTATTTGCCACTGATTTTTTGTTCTTTACGATAGAGGGCTGCTGCACCTCTATCTTTTTTGAGGTGTTTTCTTGCAGGCTCGTGCAATAGTCCAGGACTAGATCTTTCAAACTGTCAAAGTTGGTCTTTTCACAGTTTGCTATGTTCAGGGTAATAC
The DNA here is from genome assembly GCF_028017835.1 of Emys orbicularis. Classification (NCBI taxonomy): domain Eukaryota; kingdom Metazoa; phylum Chordata; order Testudines; family Emydidae; genus Emys; species Emys orbicularis. The sequence goes on along the minus strand of NC_088701.1, from coordinate 4,474,903 downwards.
CTTTGACTTTCATGCAGGCCTTTCTTCCCGACAGCTTATACCTGTATGTTTTCGGGCCTGCCAACACAAACTTGGTGTTGATCTGGCAGGACCTTGCTTGTGAGGTCCCCTAAATAATCCCGCAGAGGGGGATTCCAGTCACCCTCCCTTTTCACAGATATCACCGAGTCAGTGTCATGGTACAGGCACCGCTCTTGCAACCTGTCTAGCAGGCTGCATAGTTCTAAGCGGGCGTAAGCAGTGGTGAAACAGGCTATGAAAACATTGGTATTTCCAGAGACAGAGTACCGGTCTTTTGTGTGTTTCCAAGAAACGCACGCTGTTTCATCGTCGATAAACTCGCAGGATGAAACCTCGTAGTTGGGGGGAAACAGGTACTGAAAGAGTTGGTCAGGGTCTCTCACGATGCTGATGTTGGGTAGGTTTGTTCTTTGGTCGAATTTACCCCACAGCGAATTTTAAAACAGTTTAGCAATTTGGCGTTTAGCGGTGTTAAACCTGATCTCATGTTGGCATAAATGCATGCCTTCTTTCTGGTAGAAATCGTTAATGTACTTATTTTGTTTTTCTTTGTCTGTGCACCAGCTGGGATACCCTGAAGCCTCTTGTTTCTGGTGGAGGTGTAATTTTATGTACTCTGAAAAGAGTTCATCAGATTTTTCATTAAAATGCCAGTTTTCATATATTTTAGCCACTGCGTACCCCTTCGCTATGGCCGCGTTCAATTCCACTGTGCACCAAGTCCCCAGGATGGCCCTCTCCTTGTCAGTATGGGTGCACGTCTCCCGCTGCTTGGTTTCCACACAGGTTCAGCATAGCAGGAACATAAGCTTGCCACCTACTCTGACAGGTAACAATGGGAAAAAGAAGCCTCGTGGGGGGTACACTTTAACTTTTGCAATTCCAAAATAATTTGCAAGGGGTCCCAATTTGTCATATATTATATTGGGGTGTCCGATAGGGTATTCTTTGGTTTTGCTTACGAAAGGGTACAGGCTGGTAAAATCATAATAGTGGATTTCTTCCCCTATTATGGGTTAGGCTTGTAATATAGGCAGATAGCGTTTGACCTCCCCCCAAAAAGAGCATCCCTAGGCACGAGAGGCTGGGGCAACTGGGCTCGGTTTAAGAAACCTGCAAGCTTCCTGTCTGTTTCTTTCATCATCTGCCACTCGTGCTCCTAAAGAGTCCTCACTACAAAACCAAGTCATTTCAGACAGTCGGTCTTGAGCTGCATTTTGTAATAAAGAAACTCAAAAGTTGTCCCCGTCATAGGGTTTTGTGCTTTTTCACAATGACAGTGACACAACCGTGGAAAAAAACAACTGTTGAACTCAAAGGCTGTGTGTACCCCGTCAACATTGGCATAACCGTCTAAAAAGTAGGGGCCTACCTGTAGTTCCCCACCCTGTAAAGCATGCCGTATATGTATATTTTCTTTGTGAGAGGTATACAACAGCCACTGAATAGCTGGGGTCGAATATCTCTTTTTCTGCCTGTGATAGTTATCTGGAGGGAGAAGAGCTACCATGTTAGGCTCCAAAAACATAAACCTATACATAGCCATGCAGACACATGCCAGTGTTATGTACCGGAATGGATCTATACACAGTTTTATCTCAGTGAATGTACCAGGTTCTGTCTCTACTATATCTCCCTTCTCCGTCATTTTCATAATCTCTTTTCTGTATAGGATACAAGCCTGTCTCAAAATTTTGACATCCTGCTGACAGTTGTACGCGAGCTCTTGCTGCAAGTCAAACGTCTCATACCTGTGGTCCCAATATCAGTCGAGAAACTCTGCTTTTTCCCTGGGCATCATGCTTTCTACACCATAGTGCTCCACACCGGGCATAGGCCCCACTTAATTTTGATTTTCTCAAGTGTTTAAAAAAATGTGGAAAATACCCTTTGCACCTGTGGGAAACCCCATCGCCTGTGGGAGCTTGCTAAGCTTCATGGGCAAGAAGTTTAAAGAGAGTCTATAAAACGAATGCCCAGGGCCTTAACTTCCACACACATTAGTTTACTACCCTGAGTGATCAGTTCTAGGCACATCTTTTCCTTCAGTAACTGTCTAACGATGAAGTACGCATCGTAACCTTTGGAATTGTGCGCTAGGAATGTGTAGTCCTGGAACTCTTTGCCAATAAAGGTCTTAACCATAGAAAGACACTCATCGTCCTTAAATTCCCAGGACTTTTCCGGCTTTAGGGACATAGTGAAAATGTAATTGGGAGTGTGCAACCCAGTCTCCTCCGTCTATTCAAAATCATAAAAAAATATATACTTTTCTGAGGATTCAGGCTGTCCATAAAACAGAGGTGACTTCTACATCACCAGCGATCAAAGCCTGACACTGCTTACAGCGCCTCCCTTTACACCTGTGCCGCTTGTCCACGTAAGACTGACACTTATCACACAAAGTTTTAGACAGGCATTTGACTAGTTTTTTTGATGCACAGTCGATTTGTCTGTCTAAACACTCTTTGGACTGACAATATAGTCTACAGCTAGGACACCTCAGCTGCATGCCCACGCTGTCTGAGTATGTTACGCTCAGGCAGAGGCGGCAACGATACCTGCAAGAGTGGTCGTGACTGTACACCATGTGGCAAAACTCACAATAATTTTTCTCTCCGAACAACTTTTTCACATCCAGAACCCCATAGTAATGCTCATCATGCAACAGGATGAAATAAGTCTTGGGGTACACTGGGCCCCCGTTTTAAAAAAGCCCCATCCACCTTTCGCCGCATACAGCACCACCTGTATGTTGACTCCTAAATGCTGCTCAAACGTTGCTACGTCACTGAGCATAATCTTTTTTTGATCTGACCACCCCAGTTTCTAACACAACTTTCTCGCCCCCGCTAACAATTCCACGTCCCTAGGTTTACGGTCGGACATGATGGCCAAGAGCCCACCTGCAAAACACAGATTGGTACCCGTGTAAGTCAGGTCTACTGAACATTGTCTCTTTTTATGGATGATTTGACTACTGAGGATACTCTACAAATGCCCCGACCCCTGGTTTTTACAACGGTCACAACGAGGCCCAATGTCCCATCAACATGCAACTCTCTATTGCTCTGTAGCAGCTTTGAGGTCTGATTTAAGAAATCCTCAGCAGAAAGCTCATCTCTAGTTCTTCAGACCAAAAACAAAGGGTTAGTTAAATTACGGCTCTCTAAACATAGCTGAACATAATCATCAGGGCCTACCCTACCATTAACGTCATCGAGCACTAACTGTATTCCCCTGTGTATGGCTTCAACAACCTGCTGAGCTGAATTTATTCGCTCAAGATTGACAAAACGAAATTCCGCACAATACACCGACCCCCCCCCCCAAATCTAGGTAATTCATGTTGCCAACATCTCACTCTCTCCATATACAACTCTGCATTTTCAGGGTTACTTGGGGGTTCCTCTACGGGACCATCAGTGGCATCTTTCTACATCAGATGCTATTTGAGAGTCAGACTCCGAGGTGCCTCCGTGAGGGTCATCGGGAGTAGATGGGGACCCATCTAGAGAGCCCTCTGGGGAATTTTCTAAACCAGACTCTGCGTGAGAGTCTGATTCCACCTCCCCGTTTTCAGACAAGCCAGTTTGAGAGCCTCCAGTAGGGGGCATCTCTTTTTGTTTTTTCCCCCTCATTACCTCTTTAGCCCTTTTTAAAATTTTTACAGCGATCCTGGCCTGGAACTTTTTGGCAGCCATTTGTTTGTCCACCCAGCACTGTCCCCCCTTTTGTTTACACCCGAGCTGATGTGTAGCCTTGAGGGTGCCCCTTTTACCCAGGCCCCTTTCCATAACTAGTCACACCTGCTCAGAGCCACCCTTTGGAAAAATTGAAGTATTTTTCAAAAAAAGTCACCCGCCAAAGCTTTTGCATTTTTGATGTGGTTTCCAGCCCTCCTTCCTTTTAGGCCCCCTGAAGATACAGCGTTCACCAGTATTCTGAACGAAGCATCATATTTTTCCCAAATGTTTTTAGAATACCGTTCTTATAGAACCCCCGAGGATACTGCGTCCATCAGTTTTCTGAATGAAGCATCATACTTTTCCCAAATACTAGACTATGGGGGAGCTGTGAGGAGCTTATGTTGTTGGGGGAATGGTTTGTCAGTCCTTGGTTTTTTATTCACAACCCCTAGAGCGCATGCTCCGGATTTGTGACTTTGTGTGTGTGTTTTTGTGCACGTTCACAACCCCTAGAGCGCGTGCTGCAGGTTTGTGAATGTGGGTGTTTTCGCTCAGTTTTCTCAGGGCTTGGTGTAGTGGTGGTCACTGAGGAACTGGAGTGGTGTTTGCATGGTTGGTTTTTACCAGAATCTTTTGTTTTGTCCTTGGGTTTGACGCATATGAGGTTTGGACTGCCCTGATGCTTCATCTGCACTCTTGTGCTGTTTTGCCTTGTTAAAGGTCTCAAAGCAGATTTCTGGTTCTTTGGCAGTTCTGGTGGAGGTGTCCCTGTAGCTCTGACTATAACATTGTCAGGAGAGCTGCACATGCCTGATTAGGGGGGAAGGAACATATTACAAAACTTAACTTTACCATCTTTCTCACCCACACCTTTGCATTTACTTAAAATACAAAACCTCATACATTAACCAAACTAATAAACACTATATATTTACTGGGCTTCATCCATCCATCAGTCACTGATACTGGTGACATTTTCTTTCCAGCTGTCTCTTTTCTTTTTCTTTTAAGCTTGTTTACCCTCTGGTCTAAGGGTCTCATGTTTTGACTGTACTGTGGAGCAGACAATATTTTTATTATAAATCACATGAAACTGTCTTGTAAACTTAAGAATAAAATATTTATTTGGGTGTTTTTCTATTTAAAAAGTCATAGCTTTAAAACAAAACAATCCATTTCAGGCTGTACAACAAACAGGAGTTTTGAGTTTATTTCTACCACTTTAAAACAAAAAACAACAAACCCACATTTTTTTTTTAATACACCTCATTTTGCAAAATAAAAACCAAACTGCTTTTAAAATCAACTTTTAAAATCCAGTTTAAAACCATTTTGCACAGAAAAAAAAAAAACCCCTCTTAGTTTGAAACACACCATTACCATCAGTTTGCAGCCATATACTTAAAAAAACCCACCTATGTTTTACACACACACACACGCACACACACAGTTAAAAACACAGTTTGCAACAAAATACTGTTCAATAAATCCACATGCATTTAAAAGCCAATTGCAGAAAGTTACCTTCTACTACAGGATAAAGTGTTGCAGGCACATACTTGTTCTGATTTCCCCCATGTGTGTTTGGGCCTTTGGATTAAAGAACAAGCAAAAATGTTTGTTAGTATTACCCCCAAATCCCTATACAACCTGTGTAATACCTGAAGTTATTAAGCAAAACTACAGTTAAAATGGTTTTTACCTTGGCCTGGTGATGAAATGCAATTTAAAGTTACTGGTTCCATGCTAAACACTGCAATAAACATAGGCATCATTATTTACTAAGACAACATGGCCAACAAGTGATATTATATAATATATATTTTCAGAGTTAAAAACAGGGAGCATCCCTCCTCTTGCAGTCCAGCAGCCGTTCAAGAGAGTTTCTGTTGAAAAATACCTGAGGTTTTTATGCCATCCTAACCCTTTCTTTCAAACAGACTTCAAAATAGTAGCTAACAGGTTGATTTGATTGCTACAACTCTGAAATAATAGATACTTAAGGACTTTAGGCCCCCTCCCTAACATTCCCTTTTGTGATCTAGGGTAGGGGGATTAAGCTGTCTGCACACCTGAGCTGCTTTTGGCTACATTTTTTTCCTTTTAGTTAAAATACATTTTTCTGTAGGGCCTTCTTACAGTATTAAACAGTAAATCCCCAATCCTTAGTGTAACTGCCCCATTCCCAAGTGGGGACCCTTTGCAGATATCAATACATGTCTTTGGGGCTTGTTTTTTTAAACATGTTTCTTTCATGCTTAAAGTTTGGGGTGGGGGTTTGAAATAAAATGGTTGTATCACAACCATAATAAGCACCCAGAACTTTTAAATGTTTGATTGTCTTTAGAGCAAATGCTTGTTCTAAAGCATGGTGAAGGTTTGTGAACCCTTGAAACATTTCAGTTTTGAGTTAGACGCTTGTGTGTGGGTTGTGTTTTTTTTGTTTTTGTTTTTTTTGGTAAATATATTATTTTAAACATTTAATGGCATTGAATTGCTAGAAAGAGTGACCCATAGCATTCAAACAACTCCTGGGGTCATATTTAAACTGTCCAATAGAGTACTGCCAACTTCTGGGACATTTTAACTGTCTAATATCGCTCTACCAACTCCAGGGGTTCTATTTAAACTGTCCAATAGCATCTGCGAATTCCTGAGGTTTTATTTCATTTCATATTAATCAGAACTTGCCCACCCACCTCCCTTACTATGGGTGCACACCAATCACATTTATCCCTATGACAACATGGGTATGTAATCATAATTACCTTCGCTGTTCAGTGGGGGTGTGGTTAAAACCATTCAGTTCAACAGGATGAGTCAACTCTATTGTACTCCACAACATACATTTCAGCTTTTTGCTGTAAATGGGTCTCTTTTACACAAAGAAACGAGCTAGGTTCTCACAAACCATTTTTTTTTAAATTGAAAAGACATACAGCTCCTTGAAAACAAACCAAGATGTTCCATCAAAACTTTTAGCTCACTTAAGGACCAGAGACCTTCTAACAGAAACACAGATAGTCACAAAGCCCTTTTCAATAGATTTTTTAAAATTTACAGCTACCAAGTTTTATATTGCCTGTTTGTCCCCTCACCATTCTCTAACTTAATCCTTTTAGATTTCTTACAAATAGTCTTTTTCTTAAGCAGGGCTCTGTCACTTTTTGTGCGGACCAGACAGTCAATATAACACTGTAAGCAGGGATCTTCCAGTTTGGGCATTTTCTTTAAAATGTGGCCAGGGTCTCCACTGAATTGCACAGCATTTATCAAGGTCACCCCTTGCGCTAACTGTTCTTGGGTTAGGCACAGACAGTGCATAGCATAACCTATGGCAATAATAGTGTTCAATAAGCTTTCCAAACACAGCTCAGCACACACAGGCCCCGGAGTTTGCAGTTTACATTCATTGAAGTCCAAGTCACACGGTCATGGTGCCGTTGGGCTGGCGCATCTATGACACAGCCCTCACAATCTTCAAAAAGCTTTTCCCTAAGACAGTGATTAAGAATGGCATAAACAGCAACGGGTACAATAGTCCGCATAACTTTTTTACGCTCACGACGTGGCACTGGCTCAGCGAGTTCTATCCCAAGCCTCCTCCTAAACTCCTCATAGCCATCATCCTCGGAGTTCATCTTCACTGCTTGATGCAATGCTGACCAGGGCCTCCGGGTCCTCTAGAAAGGCATCGTCGAGCTGTCGAGAGATTTTCGGACAAGAAACAAGTGTAAGTTCCCACTACTTGTTTTTAGATTTACACAACCCCAGTTTCCTAACCCCATTACACCCCATCATCGACCGTCACTTCTTAATCATTCATTTACCTGAGCGACATCTTTTCCATTCACCTTGTCCACAGGTGACTCCCCCAAGCCATGATCCCCTTCCTCCTCCAGGGTGATGGACGACGAGAGGCCACCATGCTCATCGGGGTGTCTCATGAGCGGTTGGGCTTCGGGTTCGGCTTCTGGCATATCCATCAATGGCTGGGCCAAAGGAATCCCCTCGGCTGCTCCCTCATCCTCTTCGGAACTGTCGCTGCTGTAGCGCTTTTTCCACACAAGTCCAAAGGTCCTCAGAGCTAAAACAAAGTCCAAAGTTCTCACGGGGGTGGTAAAGGACTCCCATGTTTCCTCTCAGCCTTGCCATAATTTCTAAAACACGTCTTCTTGGTAAGAGATGGCCTCCTCTGCCCAGCGCTGGGACTTATGGGGTGATGGTGCTGCATTCTGATTGGCAGAGGGCATTGGAAGGAGTTCTTAGAGGGGTCACACGACCCTCTTCTGGGTAGTTCACCCCATCCCAGAACCTGCCCTATTTTGGTCAAATCTCCTTTCAGGGCAATCCTCTGCAGCCGAAACCCATCGCGATTGGTAGAGAGTGTTGGGAGGAGTTCTTAGAAGGGTCACATGAACCACTTCCGGCTGGTCACCCCACCCCAGAATTCCCCCCAATTGGTCAAATCTCTCGGGGTGGTCCCCAGCGGCTGAAACCCCTCCTGATTGGTAGAGGACAGTGGGAGGAGTTCTTAGAGGGGTCACATGACACACCTTGCTTCCGGTCATGTGTCCGCCTTGACCCCGGAAGTAATACCCCCATGGGTTGGGACTTCCAATGACCGGTGGGCAGGGCTTATTGGGTCAAGGTGTGGGGTTAATGTTTGATTGACAGTAGGGCCCTGTGGCGGGGCCAGGCTACCCCACCTTAGCCCGGAAGGAGTTAAGCCCCAGGGACTGACAGCGGAAGTCCTGCCTCCCTGGGCGGACTGGGCATGCTCCAAGTGCTATAGGAGTATAAAGGGAGGGAGACCAGCTCATTCTGGGCTGGAGCCCGTAGGAGAAGGACCTGCCGGGGAAGCGCCTGCCTCGGACCAGCTACAGCCGTTGGCTGCGCCGGGAAGAGACGCCGTCCACGGCCCGCTGGCGCCCCGGCGGTTGGAGGAGACCCAGGGGATGACCGAACCCGCCGAGTACCAAGGACCCGACGACTCCTGGGAGACCCCAACGGAGACTCTGGTGGGAAGGGACCCTGGGAGGGTGACAGAGTGGTATCTCCCCCCCTCCCCCGGGGAAACTCAGCGTGTTTCGGTTGGAACCCCCCCGCTGAGTTGGTGAAAAAGCCCTACGCTACTCTGGTCTACTGGGGCTGTCGCACCCCAATGACATGGACTCTGGCCGCTAGGCCACACTACCCTCCACCCGAGGGTTGCTTCTGGGACTCTGGCCGCTAGGCCCTACTGCCCTGTAACCGAGGGCTGGGTTACAGACTCCTGCCGTCAAGCCGCGTCCCCTTGAGGAAAAGGGGACGTCACAGACTCTGGCCGCTAGGCCCTACTGCCCTGTAACCGAGGGCTGGGTTACAGACTCCTGCCGTCAAGCCGCGTCCCCTTGAGGAAAAGGGGACGTCACAGACTCTGGCCGCTAGGCCATACTGCCCTGGACCGACGGACTATTTGACGGACGGTGGCGGATAGTCCACACCGCTCGCAACCTTAAGGGCGTGGACCGTCCCAGGCCCTTATACTACTCACTCCCGCTACCCAGAATTGGAAGAAGAGAGAGGCAACTATAATACTGGGCAGTATTCGCCATTGTCCTACTGCTCAGATGCTGTAAGTGAGAGAAGGATGAGGCCCTGTAAAGTAGCCTGGGCTGATTTTTATTACTCAAAGCGTTTTTATTACACATCAGGACATCTAGTCATTCTGCTGGACATGCAGCCTCTGGACAAGCTCAGTGATAAGCATGTACATTATACTGCTTGCTCAGGGGTCATTACTATAGTAACTGCCAAGTACCGGCCCAGATCCTCAAATGCACCTGAGCTCTAGACTCTGGGTTGTTCTAAATTATGCTGTCTTGAAACAGCCATTGCTGCACTGGAGATTGCTGTAGCACAACGCACACTGTGTGTGCCATCTTCTGTTTCCAGCTCACACCCCATATACTTGGGTGGGAAGCTAGGAGTTGGTGACATACAGCCAGCTACACTGGCTGTACACTATATATGCTAGTTCTCTGTGTGTTAGGGATTTGCACCTGCTGGGGAATTCCTAGCTGCCTCTTAGGGCAGCTTTATGGCTACTTTGTCCTGCTCCACTGCAACATAGGGCAGCAAAAAGGTGACTTTACAACTGACCCCACCCCTATTTATGCACCTACATGTGATTGTTAGGAGTCAAAGTTTAGGTATCCAGGTTTGGAAAATCCAGTCACCTGGCATAAAGTTGTCTGATGTCAACCAAAGGACAAATATGCCTATAAACATCAGTCCCCTTGTTTTTCAAATATCTATTTTAAACACCACAATGCTGATAGAGATTTAATCAGCACGGCTGCAGGTGGCTATAATGAGTATTTAGGCATCTAACTGCAGATTTTAGTGCTTAACTTTAGCCACCCAAGGCCTTTGTATTTGTATTGCCCAATCCTATGAGTTGCTGAGTGTTCTCAAACTCCCACTGATGTTATTGGGAGATAAGGATGCTCTGCCCTTCAGAGAAAGCGCTCAGCAGATAGAACTCATCCTCCAAAGTTAGCTACTATGATCCTCCACCTCACAGAAAAAGGTCACTGAATGGTCAGGCTTCTAGTCTCCATCACCACCTCATTCTCCAGTTTACTGTCCCCCTGGGTTCAGGGCCTGTGGGGATTCACCAGGCAGCAGTTAGCAGAGGAGGGCGAAAGGCAGAGGGAGTCTGGGATGTTCTTGCTTATAGCTCTCAATGGGGAGACAATGTTCCTGTAACAGTTGAATATTGGAAGGAAATCAATAGAGACCCCTGCTGAATTGACCCATTCCGCTCATTCAAAAGCGACTATATTAAGTAATATGGGTTCCCCTAATCTTGTAGTGTTTCCTGTTTTGGTGATTGCTTTCTATACCGTATCCAGCAGCTTATTCCCGGTCCATGTTATCAGATTGGTATTCCCTAGTATTCGCCACTCTGTTTATGTGTATTAAGGGGCACTGGACAAATACTCATGACTCTTCACATTTCTTTTTCAGGTGCTGGCCAAGTATCTCACAAAGAAGGTCATATGTAAATAACCCAGCCCCAGATTTTGGATTTTCTGTGCACACATTTCCTACTAAACTGTTTGAAGTATCTGTTTCAATTGCTCAGAGTCCTGATTTCTTCTTTCAGAGAAATTGGGGCTTCCTGCATGTCCACTGTAACCATGATGTGGGGGCTTCCTCCCTTACCCTTTCTCTGCAGAGATGGAAGAAGACCTCGGTTCAGTGCCTCTCTGGGGTTTCTAACCACTCTTCCAGGATCCCCACTGTGATGAAATGGGGGATTTTCTTATATTTTTGTGGTTTTCCAATGGTTTGCATGCAGAGGGAGTGGGACTCAGTGCCCCTGGGTGTTACTGGTTTAACGAGGTGAGGGGAGAGGGAGTTTGTTGTTACAGAGGACCAGAGAGGGAACTTGGGACCCCAGCCGATGGCCTGGAGGATGGACACCCCAGTGACCGGTGACCTGATGACCCAGAGACCCAGCTCAGGAGTCACAGCCGGTTCTAGCCAGTGGGAGGACAATGGGCTGTGAAGAGAGGACCCCATGACCCAACCAGCCGGTTCCAGCCAGAGGAGGGCAGAGAGAAAGGAGGCCCAGACGACCCTGTTTACCTGGAAAGAAGACAATGGACAGAGGGGGGCTTGGGGCCGGTGATCTCAGATGCAGCTGGGAAGCAGGGGGGCTCTGGGCTGGAGAGGCGGGGCAGGCAGAGCCCACCTGGATGCAAGGAGACTGGGATGTACTGGGCTGAGGGAGGTCAGGCCTGAGGCCCTGAGTGTTTCCTGTGTTGTGTTCAATGCTCAATAAACCTTCCTGTTTTACACTGGCTGAGAGTCACTCCGGTGTAGAGAACAGGGTTGCATCGTCCCCTTCAGGGGGAGGGAGGCCCCGGGGGGTCCAGAGCGAGTGGACTCCCTGAGGGGGCCCACGGCGAGACAGATGTGTTAAGGCTCAGAGAGGTGTGGCTCCAGGAGGTGGAGGGGCCTAACCCTGAGAGAGAGTGGACCCCCGAGAAGGGATGTCTCACTGAAAGGGGTGCCCCCCTCACGGACCGCACAGGGCCACGAGTGGGCACGATCTGTGAGTCCGTGACACCCACAAAGCTAGATCTAATCCCTGTAGTTAGTGATCTGGGGTCTGGTTCTTAATCATATTCTCATCTTTGTTTTTCTGGGAATTCAGTGTTGCTGATGAATTCTGGGTTGTAAGTGGAATGGACTGTGTTCTGGTGAGTTATCCTCCCTCCTGTCTAGTCTATTTCTGGGTCAGAAGGCTATCTGTAAACCGCGTCTGTTTACTTACAGACTTAGGATAGGTGCCTGTAATAGTGGGCGAGGGAAGGCATCTCTGCTTTTCTAAGCCAAGTCCCTGTTTGTGTACTGCAAGACTTTATCCGAGAGGAACCATTGGATTCCCTAGCTTCCCCCACTGCACTACAAGGGAACGACTGTCACTGGGTATCTCTGATAGGGTATGTCCTGCTGTGCTCACTGGTCTTGTGATGTCTCCGTATCAGGGACCAGCTCATTTTGTTAATAATTCACATTGGACTAGAGCTGGGTGAACGCTGCAGGGTCAGTTCGCTGTGGGGCTCACCAGTTAAACTCCACAGTTCAGAGAATCCTAGAAATGTAGGGCTGGAAGGGTCCTAGAAAGATCATCCCGTCTGGCACTATACTTAGACCGTCCCTGACAGCTCTTTGTCTAATGGGTTCTTAAAAACCTCAATGATGGGGATTCCACAACCTCCCTTTGAGGCCTATTCCAGAGCTTATCTATCTTTATAGTGAGAAAGTTTTTCCTAATAGCTAACCTAAATCTCCCTTGCTGCAGATTAAGTTGATTCCTACTTCCAGTGCACATGGAGAACAGTTGATCAGGGTCCTCTTTGTAACAGTCCTTAACATATTTGAACCCGGTTTGAACATATTTGAGGTTTGGCTAAGATAAAGAGGCACCTGGAGGAGGGAAAGCAGGTTACAGGGGTATGTGTGCAGCTTTCTTGGGGTGCCCAGGCTCTGAGTCACCTTGTTACCCATCTGGCGAGAGGAAGATTTTCTCAGGGAGCTGATATCTAGTCAAGCATAACATCACCGGTGTGTTAGCCATCCTACCAATCTCCACAGGGCTCTGCCAGCCCTTGCTCTGCCTTGCACGGTAACAGTAGTTGCACCGCAGCCCCCAAGTCCCTCTGAAAGTGTCCCCCAGTAGCATCGGGTTACTGTCACAGGACACTCACAGAAATTACCAGGGAACAGAATCCAAACAGCTTGATTGGTACAGCTCAAGATCAGATCGTTTATAACCTCGCAGCAATGAGATATATGTATAGTGGAACAATCCTAAATTTATTATCAAAGATTTAGATTTAAGAGGTACTGAGTCAGGATAATGGAAACAGAACTGGTTACATATAAAATGAAAATCATAACATGCTTCTTAGAGTCTACATTTTACCTTAACAGGCTAAAATCAATTATTACAGTATTTTTTTCACCTAAAGCAATCTCCCAGCAGCATTAACCAACATGGGATCCAACTTTCCTGAGGAAGGAGACAGGCTTTTTGCATGCTGTTACCAGATGTGCCCGTCACTTTGGGGTAGGCTCATTGATTAGGGTTACTCTTCTGGGGGAGGGGGGTCTGTAATTCTATCAAGGTGCTGCTTGTGTCACTTGTGTGTTCATATGGAGCTCTACTTCCTTCTGCAAGTCCCCTCCCAATGGAGCTACCCTGCAGGACCTAGGTTCCCCAGGGCTGGGTTCCGCCAGCCCTAGAACTAGAGCGCCCCCTACCACATTGGCTGGGAGAGTGCATGCAATGAGCCAGTCAGCTGAGCCAGTGTCTCCTCCAGGGAGAGCGCCCCCTACCACCTAGGCTGGGAGAGCACATGCAATGAGCGGCGAGTCTGACAGCCCCAGCTGGCACCCACCCTGGGCTGGGACGCCCCCATCCCCAGAGCACCCGGGCTGCTCTCAATCCAACACCTGCAGCCAGGAAGGGGTTGAAGTCAGGTCAGCCCAGGTGAAAACCTGAGTCCCATGGAGGGGTCAGAGGCAGCTGGTCAGGTCTTGCCTGGCCCCTCTGGAAACAGCACGGCTGCTGGCCTGGACAGCGCCCGCCCAGAGCACTGGGATGCCTGAGTCATTTTGGCTGCAGGAAGGGCATGGACGAGGCTGAGAGTAACAGGGCTGCCCTTTACCCTGGCGTGGAAGGGGTTAAACACAGCAGGGAGAGTTGGTCCCAGCTGTGCCCTGGGCTAGGCGGAGAAGCTGGGGTTCCCCAGCCAGGGTCTCCAAGCACCCCCCAGCACAGGCCTCACTCTCCTGTACAAGGCCCGTGCGGCCTCCACTGCCATCCGGCCAATGGCAAAGTCCATCTGGCGCACGAATGGGGACATGCGGGCGGCCACAGTATGGGCGACACTCAGCACCACACTGGGCTGTTCCCGCATGATCCTGGGGAGAGAGCGGGCAGCTCGTCAGTGCACAGGTGGCCCCGTTGCTGCCAGTGCGCTGCTGACTGCAGCCGCCCCCTCCCTGAGTCCCCCACCTCCTCTGGAACAGAGCCAGCCAAGAAAACATGGCACCAGGACAGATCACAGCCCAGGGCAGGAGAATCCAGGCCCATGCAACAGGGGCACGATTGGAGGACTGGGACATGGGGCCTTTCCCCTCTAGGGGGAGGCAGCTCCAATCCAGCCCAGGGCAGGGGACTGGCTGGTTTATGGGAGTGGGGAATGGGACACGGTGCCTTTCCCCCCTAGGTGGCACTGGCCCCAATCTGACCCAGGCCACCAGCCTAGATGGAAGTGGGGTGGGAGGTGGGCAGAGCCTGCCCACAGGATGTGGAGGGGAGGGGGACACCAACTCGTAGAAGTCCGACGTGGAGATCTTGAGGAAGGTGCAGTCACGGTTGGCCTTGATGGTGAAGATGAGGGGCTCCCCGGTCAGCACAGCCAGCTGGCCCACCATCTCTCCAGGCTGCGGCAGAAAGAGGCACACATCCTCCGCCTTGTCAATCATGCGCTGGTAGACGTGTAGGCAGCCCCGCAGCACGAAGTGAAGGCTGACGTCCTGTTGGGGGATGGGGGCGGAGGATAGAGAGGAACGTCAGCCCCAGCACCAGGGTGAGGGGCAGGCCTGCCCCCAAGGTGCGCACCCACAGATAGGCGGCCAGGAGACCTGGGGGACAGCCTACAGCTCCGGCTGAGCCTGAACTCTCTGGAGCACCCCACTAACCTTGGCAGAGCCACAGCCCAGCATAAATTCCCCCAGCTCCATGGGAACCAACCCCTCCCCATTCCAGCTGTGCGGGGGTTTAATGTTTCCTAGGCCTGAGGCCCAGCATCCGGGGGGGGGAACGAACGGAGGGGGGACTGCCATCCCACCTGCCCAATAGGCATGTAGCCCGGGGGGGGGAACGAACGGGGGGGGGTTGCCATCCCACCTGCCCAATAGGCATGTAGCCTGGGGGGGGGGGAACGAACGGGGGGGCTGCCATCCCACCTGCCCAATAGGCATGTAGCCTGGGGGGGGGGGAACGAACGGGGGGGCTGCCATCCCACCTGCCCAATAGGCATGTAGCCCGGGGGGGAGGGGGAGCGCACAGGGAACCTCTGGCGAGGGCGCTGCCAAGCTTCCCTCCCCGCCCCACCTCACCTCCACCTCTGCCTCCTCCCGTAAGCGCGCTGCATCACTCCTCCTCCACCTACCTCCCAGCACTTGCCGCCACAAAATAGCTGTTTTGTGCCCTGGTTTGTACAGTCTGCCCTGATGTTGGCACACACGTTCGTGAGCCACTCCAGGCAGCTTGGCAGCCCCATGACCCTGCTCCTCATGCAGCCATCAGCACCGGTGCAGAGTGGGTGAGGTGCCCCCCCCCGGGCAGGCAGCATGTCCTGCCCACTCCACACTGGGGCTGCTGCAGGGCAGTGGGGATCAGGCCCCAGCTGCCAAGAGACAACAGCAGCACCAGCTCAGAGCACCTGCTACCTGCTTAGCTTGGGTTAGCCCTGAAGGTCGTATTGGTGACCCCTTTCACACAGCAAGCCTATCAGTGCAATCCCCCCTTATAAATTAACCTGGTCCCATCCTGGGAGAGTTCCACTTACCTGAGATATCAACTGGCATGGAGATGCAGCGGCTCAGCAGTGGCACTGCAGAGGGCTCCAGGGACCCCAGCTTGAGCTGATCAGCTGTGAGGGTGACACACACATCCCGTTACACACAGCGAGCACACGGAGTCCAGAGCCTCCCCTGCCCTGGGTCGGACCCTGTAGCCAGGCCACCTCCAGGGGCAGGATTGGTGACGAGAGCCACTCCACAGCTGTCGTGGCATATGGAAGGTGTGGACCAGTTCCGTGCAAGGGGAGTGCCCGGGCCTCCACCCCGCTCCCTGCAGCACAGCACCCTGTACTGAGCCCTTCTGCACCCTTGACTTCTTTCACCCCTGTCCGGTCCATGCCCAGCTCAGTTGATCTGAGGGGGAGCACAGCTGCTGCGTTCCCCTCCCTGAGCCAGGGCAACCCTTACCCAGGTCCTTGGCGCTGGCATCTGGCTGCCTCCAGAGCTCTCCTTGTGGTGGTCGATGGAGGAGACGCTGATGACGCGCTTGCTGTGTCTGACAGGGCTGGTGCGCGAGGCATGGCTGGGCTGGGGGAAGAGCCGCAGCGGCTGCATCTCCTCCATGACACAGCTGTCATCAGCACCAGGCCAGGCTGGGCAGTGCCAGCCTGGGGACCAGCCACACCCACCACTCAAGGCCAATAGGGGCCATCAGGCAGGGGGCAACACCTCCCCCAGCGAGTCCTGCCCCCACCCCAGAGCAGAGCTGAGGCAGAGGGACGGGGACGGGCACAGGGACGGGCACAGGGACGGGGATGGGCACAGGGACGGCTTGGCTCCCCTCACTTGGCTGATGGCCCAGGAGGGAACATGCTCCACGCCAGCAGCCGCATGGCTTATGTGAGGGAGACCCGTGTCCACGGAGCTGCGTAACGTGGGAGGGGCCAGATGTGCCACTGTAGACAAGGAGAGCGCAGAGCCCAGCTGAGCCCAGAGCGCCAGGTGCTGCCGCCACACGATGGCCCCGCAAAGCTTGCTCTCGGCTCCTGGCTCCCTGGCAGCTGGGGCACAGGGGGTCACAGCGCTGGCCCAGTGACCCATCTGAACGCTGGGCTGGTTCCTCTGGCATCAGAGGATGGACCCGGCTGTTCCCACAGGCCTTGGCTCTACCCTGAGCCAGGTGCTCCACCCAGCAAGGCAGGGAACGCTGCTCCAGCAGCCAAGTCTGAGAGCAGAGCAGGACTGTGCCAGGGGGAGGGGCTGCTTGGGTGCAGGATTCTCCACCTCTCCAGAGCCGCCAGGCCGGGTGTTAAGGCCTCTCACTGTGACTTGCTGCCAGCAGGGGGCACCCTGCCAGGCCCTGCTCCATCCCTGCTGCACAGGGATCCCCCCCTTGCAGACACAGGGGCTTTGCTCGGGGGGTTCTAGCTCTTTCTGTCCCCTCCCCAGCCAGGTGCCGGCCTCCAGCCCCGCTAGTGGGACCAGGGTTTGGACACTGGCCCAAGTCTGGCCCAAACTGCCATGGGCAGGAGGGACCGGGGATGGGAAGGACGAAGGTTCTGGTGCAGGGAGCAGGACCCACCACTCCCGTGGGAGGAGCTCCAGGGCCGGGCCCATCACTCCCGTGGCTGAAGAGTTCATTAGTCAGCCCCAGGTAATTGTGCAGGGCCAGGAAGGTGACCCGCTGCAGACACACACGATGATCTGGAAGGGAAGGGGAGAGTCTGAGCGTGCGGCACAATGCAGGGGAGGGGAGGGCATCAGCACATGGGACGGGGGCCGAGGCCGCACTCACCTGCACCACCCGCACCAGGCTCTCGGGGAACTTCTCGAAGACGGCAGAGAAGGCCTCAACCGGCAGCCGCAGCATTGTGGAGTCCTCGCCCACCCGCGCAGACACGGTCCGGTACGGCCGCTGGTGCCCCTGTGTGAGAACCCGAGTGCCCATGGGTCCCTGCACCAAGGCTGGGGTGCCCCCGCCTCCTCCTTCGGGTAGAGCAGCCTACCAGTGGCGGGCACTGCCAAGGACAGCCAGGGATCCGGGGGGTACCCCACGGCTTCAGGCCAAAAGGTCCAGAGAGCAGCCTAAAACCACGTTCACCCGAGCCCAGCAGCCAGCCAAGGCCGAGATCCAGGCCCTGTGGAGGAAAGGTTCATCTCCTCTAGACTTCGTGTGGGGCAAGGTGGCAAGCACAGGGCAGGGTGATGGTGGCATGTCACCACCTGGGACCCAGGCTGCAAACCCATCACGGGATGAGGGGTCAGGTGGGCTTAGCACACACATCCCACAGGGCCTTTCTGGTGTGGGAATCTGTGACCAGCTTCCAAGTCCCTTCTGCAACTTCCCTCCAGACTCCTGCTGGGGAGGGCTGTGCGTGCCATGCAGGGGTAGGAGCTCATCCTGAGGGGGGAGCTGGGCTGGGCTGCAGCGGCTCATGCTGGGAGGGGTGGGGGGGAATTGCCCGCTGAGGGGGCTGTGCAGAGGCAGGGGGCTGTGTATGTCGTGCAGGGATGGCGGCTCGTGGGTGGCGGGGAGGGCATCTGTGCATTGGGATGGGGCTGTGTGTGCTGTGCTGTGCCGGGGCGGGGATCATTCCACCGGGGAGTTGGCTCATTCTAGGGGCCCCTGTTCTGCCCTTGCAGCTGGAGCAGATGCTGGAGAACACAGCCGTGCGTGCCCTGAAGCAGCTGATTCTGCTGCACCGGGAGGACGGCCCCAGCCCCTCCCGCACCGTTGAGTGGCTCAACATGCGTAGCTGGTGCTCAGGACACCTTCACATCAAATGCCCACGCCGTGTCTTCTCCCGCCGGAGCCCCAACAAGCTGGTACTGTCCCTCTTGTCCCCAGGACCCTCTGGGCTGGTGCAGCATGGTGCCACACGGCGAAGCTGTCTGTGCTAAGGAAGACAAGACCCCATGGGGGTGGGCACAGAGCTGTTGTCTCAGAAAAGACCCCCAGGCCAGTCTGGTCCCTGTGGTGCCTCTGCTGCTTTCCATGGCATTAACCTGGGCAGAGCCTGATGCCAGCCTGGCCTAGGTCTGTGATGGCATCAGACCTCTCTGGAGGGGTTTAAAAGGATTAAGGGGGCAAATCGCAGCGGGGGGGCTGTCAGGGTCTGAGCAGGGGGCAGAAATTTACTGGCCAGGGAGGCTCAAGCTACTGTAGCTAGCGGCAGAAGAGGGGCTGAAGGGGAAAACTTGGGGGTGGGGGGTGGGAGCCGGGGTTAAGCCCGGGGGGGAGACGCTGCCACACACTGCCCCCGCCCCATGCGCCATCCCCGCTCCCATTGGCTATAGTTCCTGGCCAATAGGAGCTGCAGGGGCGGCACCTGCAGACGGGGCAGCGTGCTGAGCTGTTTGGCTGCGCTGCCATGTAGAAGCTAGAGGGGGGACATACTGCTGCTTCTGGGAGCTGTTTGAGGTAAGCGCCTCCCGGAGCCTGCACCCCTGGCCTCCTCCTGCGCCCCAACCCCCTGCCCCAGCCCTGATCCCCCTCCTGCCCTCCAAACCCCTTGGTCCCAGCCCGAGCACTCTCCTGCACCACAAACGCTCATCCTCAGTCCCACCCTAGAGCCCACACCCCCAGCTGGAGCCCTCACCTCTCCTCCCGAGCACTCCAACCCCCTTCCCCAGCCCAGAACCCCTTCCCGCACACTGAACTCCTCATTTCTGGACCCACCACAGAGCCTGCACCCCCAGCTGGAGCCCTCACCCCCCCCCCCGCACCCCAACCCCCAATTTCGTGAGCATTCATGGACCACCATACAATTTCCATACCCAGGGGCCAAAATGTTTGCCCACCCCTGGTCTAGTGGTTAGAATAGGGAAATGAGAGTCAGAACTCCTGGGTTCTAACCCTGACTCTTGATTTTGAGTGGTTCCTAATTTTCTTTTCACCCACATAGCTCGGAAGACACTTGGCATGTTCAGTGCCCTTTACAAACATGGTCACTGCCCTGGGAGGAAGACAGGACTGTAAGCAGACTCCAAAGTTCCTACCAATAGGCAGGGCCGGCTCTAACGTTTTTGCTGCCCCAAGCCACGACCGCAATCGACGGCAATTCGGCGGCAGCTCTACCGCCGCTCCGAGAGGGACTGAGGGACCCGCCTCCTAATTGCCGCCGAAGAGCCGGACGTGCCGCCCCTCTCCGTTGGCCTCCCCAAGCACCTGCTTTCTGCATTGGTGCCTGGAGCCGGCCCTGCCAATAGGTATTTACCCATTAGCCACATGAAGACAGGATCAGGGCAACTCCTGGCTGTCATTTCCCTTCTCAGTCCATTGCACTCTTACAAATAAGGATGTAATACACTGGCATTGCGGGTGTGGTCATGTCACTCTCTAGTGGCTGACCCCCCGGATTACTACAATCGCTTGCTCATTACTCATTGCTAAGCTTAGACCAAGTAGCAGGAGATGTTGTGTGTTTCCCAGCTGACGCAGCTAAGACAGTGGGTGAGCTGTAAGGCCGTCCAGATGTTAGCAAACTGGCATGCAAATAATCCGATCTGCAAATACTGGGGCATGCAATTAAGCACAGTGGTATGACATGCCAATAAACCAATATGCAAAAGAAATTGGTATGCAAATCAGCAGCATGCCGCAAAGCTAATGGGGTTCTTCCAGCTTTACTCTGAGCGCAGTAACAGCAGCTTCTAGCCCCTGATACTAAGGCACTGCCTTTCACTGAAAATCTCCATAGGTTTCCCCTTGTTTGCAAATTGCAGCAGGGACCTGTTGCCCAATAAATCCTTCCTCGGTCGAGTATTGAACCCAGTTCTTTATCCAGCCGAGATCACAGTCCACCCATGTGTTTGTTCAATAACATGCACAGGTTGTCTGTGGGTTGGAGGGTCAGGGCCATGTTCATCTGAATCTATCTAATATTAAATTATTCAGTGTGAAAGGTGGAATTTTCCAGAAGCCTGTGTCTGAAATTCAGCAAGTGTGCCTAGAAGCGTGCAGTCCCCGGATATTTCACGCAGCAGCTACAAGGTGGCTCGCTAATCCTGCAAATCGCACGTATTGGGCACGCTGCATTTCTTTTATGTTCTTTCTCTAGCAACTTGTGGCAAATAGTATAAAGTGCAGATCTTAAACTGCAGTTTGTGGTGGCCAACTCAGGCTAAACTTACTGTTTTGACATTTATTTCTATTTTCCAAGTCGCACTGTTTGGCTTTCGTGTTTTCACGTTTCATCATTGCTCGGAGATGACTAAGGAGGGTATGACACAGGTGTATAGAATCGGGACTGGTGTCGAGAAAGTGACTAAGGAAGTTGTAACACAGTGCGCACTCGCTGCTGTGGTGCCTCCTGCTGGCTACCTCGGGAATTAGCTCATCCTAGCCTCAGAGCACCTCCTGTTTTCGCTACTTATCTTTTCATTATCAATCTCCACCACTGTAATTCAGACCCCACGTCCCTCCTGGCCTGCAGTGCCCCTTCTCCTGGGTACCGCCCCGCAGCAGTGCACACACACTTGGGCTTCTCCTCTGGGTCACCTAGTGAACCCCAATCCCTTAAGCTCACCTCGCCTCAGTGACCCACTGCCAGTCTTCATCTAGCCCCTTCCCTCAGGGGCAAACTGCAGTCTGAAGTGGCCACTCATCATCGGCCAGGGAGTTGGGCCTGCAGCCTCTTCCTTCCCTGGCTGCCTCCCCACAGCCCTAATACCTCCTCCGGCCCTGACAGGAAGACCTCTGCCTGGGGGTTTGCCAGGCTGGAACTCCCCGAGCTCCTCCTGCCCTTCTCCAGCACTGCACTGTCTAAGGTAGCCAGGCCCATCTCTCTCCAGTGTGGTCTGGTATTCCCTCTTTTATACTTGCTTGGCCAGCTCTGATTGGCTGCCTCCCGCCTCTTTCAGATTGGCTCTCAGCCCCAGCCCCCTCCAAGGGCTGGCTTTTAACCCTTTCTAAGCCGGAGCGGGGTGACCGCCCCGCTACAGAAGTGTTATTTACCCCTTCACATAACACAAGAACCTGGGGTCACACGATTAAATTCATAGGCAGCAGGTTTAAAACAACCAAAAGGAAATCCTTCACACATCAGGCAGTCAACCTGTGGAACTCATTGCCAGGGGATGTTGTGAAGGCCAAAACTATAAGGGGTTCAAAAAAAGAACTAAGTTCATGGAGGATAGATCCATCAATGGCAATTAGCCAAGATTCCCAGGAATGCAACCCCATGCTCTGGGTGTCCCTAAGCCTCTGACTGCCAGATGCTAGGACTGGATGACAGAGGATGGATCACTTGATAATTTCCCTGTTTTGTTCATTTCTTTTGCAACATCTGGCGTTGCCTACCGTTGGAAGACAGGATACTGGGCTAGGACCATTGGTCTGACTCAGTATGGCCATTCTTATGTTCTTATCTTAATAATCCTCTTTCCACTGCTGGGAAGTCATCGTTAGGACAGAAAGGGCAAGATTAACCCTTTCATTGCACGGCCACTCATCCCCCACCAGTCCTAGAATAGTCAGAGAATTGCAGTATAGTACAGCCTGGCAGAGTGGTCACGGTCCAGCCTTTCTCTGTCTTCCTTATTCAGATTGTAAACAGTCTCTCATCATGAATCCGTGCAGCACCTGGCACAACGGGGCCCTGATCTCAGCTGGGGCAGGGGCTGTCCCTCACTCAGTTACTGTGCAGCACCTGGCACAATGGGGCATTGATCTCAGCTGGGGCCTCTAGGCACTGCTGTGATACAAATAATAACAAATATTCATTAATGAGGGCACAAAATCTACTTGCTCATTGATAATGGGACAACTAATGACATTTTACCCGCCTGTTAAAATAAATTTGGAAGGCTGGTGTGTGGATTATGGATTATATATTGTATACTCACCCCCAAATCGAGACCGGATACCTTTCTGGAAGGTATATACTTTAGTGGGTCACCAGTTATTGGGCTCAATAGAGGGGTAACTGAGTGAAATACAATAGCCTGTGCTTTGCAGGAGGTCAGACTCCATGATCAGATGGTCTCTTGAAAATCTGTGCGTTTTGGACCAGATATTGCCTCAGCTAGTGTAAATCGGTGTCGTTCCACTGACGGGAGTGGGGGTAAACGGCTTGACATCAGCTGAGGACCTGTTCCATTCAATACTCAATACTCATTCAATACAGTAACTCCACTGAGACCAGCCTGTGATCTGACCCTGAGTGTATAAAGTAACCCTTTGGGGCAGGGACTGCATCTTGCTGTGTGTAGGTACAGCACCTAGGACAGTGGGCCCCCGATCTCAGCTAGAGTTACCCTAATACCAGGCCACAAACACGACTTGCTCCCTGTCACCCTGATGGAAAAATTAAAATCTTGCTTGTAAAACAAAGGGCGAGGCTGATTATTACAGTAGATTCAAGTCTTGGGCCTTGGGCTCACACACGGATTTGGGGCCAGCGCCGCGGCTGGTGCAAACCAGCATTGCTCTAACGAAGTCAATGGAAGTAGGGCCGTTTACGCCAGCTGAGGATGTGGCCCTCAGGTTTTAAATGGAGCTAATGATGGCAGCATCTGCCCAGCTCTGTATTTGTTATTCATATAGCATTAGCACCTCGAGGGCCCAGCATGCTAGGTGCTGGTCATACATAGCAAGGGGCAGTGGCTCTGTCCCAGAGAGTCATCATCCAGAGGCAATGCTAGAGGTCACACCGCAGGTCAGGGGCAGAGCCTGGAAGAGAATTCACATCTCCTGGGTCCCAGGCGACTCCCTTAGCCATGACACCACGTTGCTTTTACTTTCACCGCTCCCATTCTATTGAGCCCTCCTTGGCCTCGCCAGCCATATGGCATTGTCACCGCTAAGACTTGTGACACCCGTTGTTAGGTAAGCCCAGTCGGCTGTTTAGCCATAAGTAAATACATTGGAACTGGATGTCTTTGGATATTGTCCAGACTGAAGCCCTGTCCAAATACCACTGTCATGGAAAGAAACCTGTTACTGGAAGGCAGCTGATAACCTGCCCTCCCCCATTAACCCTTCACTGGTTTGCTTTTACCCAGAGGAAGGAAAAAACAGACTCTGAGATGAGTGATCTCAGTGGGGCTAGGCGGGTTCATACCAGGGGAGGATCTGGCCCAGAGATATGAAGGTCTGGTTCATCAAGGAGGTTAATCTCTAAAAGGCCAGGTACTGGATTACAGGGTTATTGCAGGTGAAGACCGATAGGTTAACCGGTGCCTGTGCAAATTGCTGTTTCGAGCTTCAAAGCCACCGAAGGGATTTTGATACCCATCTGCCATTAAAATGTGTCTGAAATTCCTACATGGCTTTGAAGATGCCAACCATGATGTATTGTTTAGGGGCATAGGACCTGTCACACCGGATCAGATCATAGGGTCATGGCCAAGCATGGCCATTACCAGACATTTCAGAGCCAGGTGCAAGAAACTCTACTATGGACAATTATAGCCTGCGTGGGGAGGGGACATTTCCTCTTAACACCCATTGCCGTATGCCCTGAAGCAGGACTATCATGTGGCAATGAGTTCCACAGGCTAATTCCACATTATTATTTCCTTTAATCAGTTTTATGTTACCTGACAGTAGCACCCAAAGGCCTTCTTTGTGCTAGGTGCTGTGCAAACATACAGAGCAGGTGTAGATGATGGGTGGCTGAACATGCTGGTGCCCTGTCTTTATTAGCACTCCCACCATTGCTACCAGCAGCGTAGATTCCCTAATAGAGTGTAGCAGAGTCCTGGCCTAAGAGACAGTTTCTGCCCCAAAGGTTTTACAACCCAAGTGAGTAGGATAGACAGAGAGATCCACCCTTCTGGGGCTCCCTTCACGACTGGGACCGCTTTCCCTACTGAAACATCCCAGGACTTGCCCAAGGTAAAAGAGAGTCAAAAGGCAGAGCCAGGAACAGAACCCAGGAGTCCTGATTCTTAGCCTGCCCCCTCGTTGTAACCCAGTAGATCCCACTCCCCTCCCAGAGCTAGGAATATAACCCAATTGTCCTGACTCCCAGGCCCCCCTGCTTTAACCCATTTGAACCTATTCCTCATTCACAGCTGGGAGCAGAAACCAGGAGTCCTGACTTCCAGCCCCCCCTCTCCATGCTAGGCATGAACTGTGGTATTGATCAGAGCCCCACCATTCTGATCTGTGGCCAGCACCTTGGCGTGGAGTAAACACAACCACAGCCTCAGGTCCCTAATTCCAACTCCCCCCTTGGAAAGACAAATAAACCCTTGTGTCAAGGGAGTGAAGAAAATATCGTTTGTTCTGAACTTTTCAGGTTTCCTGGGCTCCTCCCCCCCCACTGACTAACCCGCCCAGCTGTGTGCACGAGGGCTCAGCTTACAGGCAACTCTGAGGATAAATAGCCCCGGAGGAGCTCCTTCTCCTGACCCTCCTGTCCTCACCATGGGGGGCTCTGCTCTCTGCCTGGTGGCCGTGTTTGCTTTCTACTTCCCGGCTGTTTCTCACAGCCAACTGTAAGTACCCCGCGCTTCTGCCACGGTGATGGGGATATTAACCTGTGTTTGTTACATGGCTGCCAATGGAAACCAAGCTCAATTTTCCTCTCTTCTCTGCTACTGTGTGTGGAGTGGGAACAGGCTGCAGAAATTCTCCTCCTCACCTGGTCCAACCCTCTTCTCCCTCACTCAGTTCCGAGGCTAATTTGGGGGTTTGGAGGATGGCATTTTTTTTTAAAGAATAAACTGGATTTTGAGCCTCACTTGATCTACGTGAACCAGGTGTAGACAGGGAGTAACTCCATTGAAAACAATGGGGTTGCACCCCCCTGAAATGCACTGAAATCAGTGGGGTTGTCTTTCCTTTGGCTTCAGTGGGCTTTGGATCAGGCCCTAAAAGAGACCAGAATCAAGTTCTACAGGGCCACATCTTGAACTCCTTGCTCAGTGTCTACATCGCCAAGACACCCAGTGGGGCTAAATTCTATTTTCAGTGTATACTGGTGCAAATCTGGAGTAACTCCACTGGCACTGGAGTAACTCCACTGGCTAAGGGGATTGCTGATGGTGCATGAGGCAGACCAGAACCCAGTTCACTTCCAAGGGGCTGGTGGGATTCCGAAGCACAGTGGTCCACAGCTTGGGCACTGCACTGGAAGTCAGGACTCCTGGGTTCTATTTCCAGCTGTTGGAGGGAATGTGCCTCGCAGGCGAGAACATGGGAATGGGAGTCAGAACTCCTTGGTTCTACCTGACGCTCTCACAAGGAGGATATCCGGGAGACATCTGGGTTCTAGGAGGGGAATGAAGTCTAGTGGTTAGAGCCGGGTGGTGTGACTAGGAATCAAAACTGCTGGGCTCTATTCCCAGCTGAGTCACTGACTAGCTGTGTGACCTTTTCTGTGCCGGCCTCTCCCTCATCTGTGAAAGGGGGATCATGACACTTACCTACCTCTGTAAAGTGCTGCGAGATCTATGTCTGGCGAGTGTTTCGAGTGTGATCTTGGACTAAGCTTCTATTGTTCATCTGACTGATTGGCTGCCTGGCATGGTTACCACCTCCCGGCCTGTTCATGTCTGTGCTGGGGTGGGCAGATGAACAGCCAAGAGCCAGACCAATAGCCCATGTGCTTGGCCCTAAAGCTGGGAAGGGATCTTGTTGCCAGGGGGTGGCAGTGATAAAAGGGAGGAGGCAGGAACAGGTAGTTTGGTTTGATTTGGTGCTGTCCCCTATGGCCAGGCCAAACGCCTGCTGAGCCAGTGAGAAGCCAGAAGCTGCATGAGAGATGCATTGATCTGTCAGGATGACCCAACTCACCTATGGAGGCTGGGTCACGTTCACACCTTCCCCATGGTGCTGGAGCAGCTGCTGTCCGGATGCCAGACTTCGGGGTGATAGACAGACAGGATGTGGGGCTGGGTTTTGCAGCTAGACCCCACTGGGAATGCACCACGGTGGGCTGCAGGCCAGATGCGCAGACTTCGGTGCAGCTTTCCCCAAAGGGTTCCAGAGATTTATGAAACCTGTTTCTGAGCCTGGGCCAACTTTCAGGAAAGGAGGAGGGGGGGTTCCCCCAGGAGGGAGAGAGGAGATTTGGTAGCCACCGTGCAGCGCTCACTCCAGGTCTCAACCCTGACCTGCATCTCTAGGATTTCTAAGAGGAACATCAGGGGCTACCTGGTCTATTTTGACAGCGCTCTGGTGGACGGCTGGTACCAAGCACACGCCCTGCTTAGATGCTCCTGGTATTGCCTGCGGAGCAGATGAGCAGTAAACACGGCCCATGCTCGACGACTCCCCAGCGCAGCATGCTCCTCTCTAGGCAGGGTCAGGCCGTGCAAAGGGCAGCGCATTCCAGAGGGCTCCGTAACAGGGTCACACATGCTGGCTGCAGACCGTACGATGGCAGTTGATGGAATGCAGGACACAGTATCGCCCTCTCCAAGGGGCACTGGGGTCAGCACTAGCTCAGACGGGAGAGCTCCTTCTACTGAGTCCCCCACCCTGCTCCCTGCAGCACAGCGCCCCCTAGCGCCGCACTGGGGTATTGGGGCCAGCACTGACTGCCGGGGAGAGCACCCCCTGCTGAGCCCCCCAGCCTGCTCCCTGCAGCACAGCGCCCCCTAGCGCCGCACTGGGGTATTGGGGCCAGCACTGACTGCCGGGGGAGAGCGCCCCCTGCTGAGCACCCCACACAGTGCCAGATTAAATAATTCTGGGGCCCTGTGTGCACTATGGAAATGGTGGGGGAGTGTGTGACCGGGGGAGTTGGGTCCTATCCCTAGGGAGTGGGAGGACCTAGGAAGGTATTGAAGAGTGATCCCACCCCACAGTTACCCCACATGAGTCCCATGGGGCTGGCCTGGCTCCCTGCTCCAGCCCATTGGCTGTCACCATAGTGCACCGGCAGGGGTGGGGCCTCTGTTCCCATTCTGGTCTGGCGCCATTGGCTCACCTGCCCCAAACTGGACTTCGATGGGCCCAAACAAATAATCTGGCAGGCTTTGTTCACCCCCGCCCCGGGTGGACAGGCACCCCTGGAGATGGGGGCCCAGTGCAAGAGCACTGAGTACATGTGGGTTAAACTGGGGCTGCCCCCCCCAGCACAGCACTAGCATCAAACTGAGGCATGCAGATCTGTACAGCGTTGGAAGACAGCGCCCCCTACTGAGCCACCACCTAGCTAGTTGCAATGCAGCACCCCCAGCACCATGCCAGGGCATTGGGGTCAGCACTGACTTAAAGGGAAGAGCATCCCCTACTGTATCGGTGTACAGCGGGGCATCCCATTTCAGAAAAGTGGCAACAGCAATGTCTTTTATGACAGAGGATCAGGCCGGGGGACACATCCACTCACAGCAATTTTCAGTAGGGACAGGAGTGCATTATGCCCTGAACTTTTCACCTACGTGTGTGTGTGTGTATATGATCTTTATCTGGTATGAAAAACTCAAGTCCAATCGTCCATCACCCCAGGGCCGGCTCCAGGGTTTTGGCCACCCCAAGCAGCCAAAAAAAAAAAAAAAAGATGCGATCGCGGTCACGATCTGCGGCGGCAATTCGGCGGGAGGTCCTTCGCACCGAGCGGGAGTGAGGGACCGTCCGCCGAATTGCCGCCGAATAGCTGGACCTGCCGCCCCTCTCCGGAGTGGCCGCCCCAAGCACCTGCTTGCCAAGCTGGTGCCTGGAGCCGGCCCTGCGTCACCCTTCCTACTGGAGTGACACACAGACAACTTGGCTGATATTTAGCAAAACTTTTTATTTCCCTCCAGGCCTACTTCCTTGTGAATTCACAACACTGTGGGTGATGTAATCAGTCAATTATTTCTCCAGGAAGACAGCAACCTTGCTTTAACGCCATTGCCTGAGCGGGGATTTTCCAGACAGCCTAGGTGATTTAGAGGCAAAGTCAACTGGACTTGGAAGGGCTTGTCTCCATGAAGAGTTAGTTCACAGCAAACTGAGGTGGAAATCTACCCCCCACTGCACACTAACTGTCTGTGAGGACACTGTTAATGTGTACTAACAGTTCCTTAGTGCACTTTGTCTTTGTGCACCTTGGGCCCTGCTGCAATTTTTAGGCACCAGCCCGATCAGAGCTAGCACCTGTGTGCCCTGGTCTACATTTAACATTTAGGTCAACCTAGCTACATTGCCCAGGGGTTTAAGCAGCGCTGTAGTTAAGCCAACCTAACTGCCGGTGTAGATGCGGCTAGGTTGATGAAGGAATGGATGGTGCATTATCTACACCGACAGAAAAAGCCCGTAGTGTAGACAAGCCCTATGTCTATCCAAATTGGGAGTCACGCCTCCCAGCGGCTGTGTAGACATACCCCTAGGGGCAGGAACTCTCTCTTACTCTGTGTTTGTACCGTGCCTCAGTCGCTGTTGGGATTTCAAGATGCTGCTGTAAAGCAAATAATAAATTGTAAACCGCAGTAACAAGCTTAGTATAAACCATCCTTGGGGATGTGGGAATCGCAGCCAGTGGGGTTTTAAATACTGAATGAATTAATCACATCGACCTTTTTGCCATTCACAGCTACTCCCTGATCACGCCCAACGTCCTGCGGGTGGAGAGTGAAGAGAAGGTCGTGGTGGAAGCCCATGGTCTCAATGCCCCAATTGCGGTTACAGTCATCGTGCAGGACTTCCCGCTTAAGAAAAACATCTTATACCAGGTCCAAACCGACCTCAATCCTGCGAATGGGATGATGGGCACAGCCGTAATAAAGGTGGGTAAAACCCCAGCCTCAGGTCATCCAGTGAAACAAAGGGTATCATTTTCAACAATGACCCACTCATTTTAGGAGCCTCCAGTATTTTGGCTCCCCAACTCTGCAATACTGAGACGTTCAGACCCCGTCCAGGTTGGATGTCATTCTAAAAGACACACTCTAGCCCAGCATGAAGTTATGAGCAGGAAGTGCTGGCTGAAAGTCTATCGCCTGTGTTATCCATGTAACCCCTTTGGGGTTTAGAGAGCATGGCCCCTTTAAATCTTTTTCCTAGGGGTGCGGGGGAGAGTGAGAATAAAGGAGGGAAACTCCAGGGGATGACTCTGGAGCTCAGAGGGAGAGAGAGCAGCAGCAGCCCGCAGGCCCTCGCAAAGGAAGCAAGAGAGAACCTGCCTGAAGCCTGGGAAGTGGGAAGGACAGGGCGGCCGATCGGGGACACCCCAGGACAGGAGCCAGGAGGAGCACTGTGCCAGGGAGGAATCGCCTGAGAAGGACAGGCGGGAGCTGGACCCAGTATCATGGCTGCCCAGAGCTGCATGGGGCTGTGAGTACTGGGGCTTGGGACTCTGCATTGGGAACAAGGAGGGAGGCTGCAGCTAGTTAAGTGGGGAGGTGGTTGCTCTGTGTGGCTTTGCAGAGAGTGGCAGAAGAGGGCACTGGAGGGGTTTGTTGGCGGAAAGTTCACTGGCGCCAAAGACGACCAGGAGCACCCAAGACTCACCACTGGACTGGAACTTTGCGCAGGACTCCTGAACTCTGTGTGCAGACACATTGCTCGATGTCTGCCCTTCCAGACTATGCTACCACTGGGCCCGTGGGGCCTCGGCTTGGATGCAACCCTGTTTTACTGCTCCCCCCTATATTTCTCCTTGTTGTTTTTCTCCTCTCATCCCTCTGTAAATAAATATTTCCCTTTGTTATATCCATTGTACTTTTCCTGTGGGTGGGTGTGTTCACTCTGGGGGGGTTGGAACAGGTGCCCCTGGGGTGGAAGGGATTTCTCCTGCTGCATTCCTGCGCTCGCCTTCTCTTGGCCAGAGCTGCCTACAGAGCAGACTCCATCTTGGCCACGAGGGCGCTAAAGTTACATACATAGGGCCCTACCAAATTCACGGCTGTGAAAAACGCATCACGGACCGTGAAATCAGATCTTCTCTGTGAAATCTAGCTATTGGAGGGGAGGAGAAGGGGCAGGGCTGGGGGTGCCCCAGACGGGGGCCTCTACGATGTCCCTGGCTCCAGCTGTTAGTCCCCTCAGGGCTGGGAAGGGACGAGACTTACTGTTGCCCTGCACAGCTGCTCTCTGGGGGGAGATCAGACCCACCTCTGGGGACCTCCCTTGGCTGTAGGAAGCTCCATGGCTGGGCAGCAGCTCCAGAGCTTCGTGCAGCCACAGGAGGTTGCCAGAGGTGGAGGTGGGTCCGATCTCCCCCGTGCTGCTGGGATCGCCCCAGCCAGGGGAGGTACACAGAGGTGGGTCTGATCTCCCCCCGAGGGCCGTGCAGGGGAGAAGGAAGTCCTGTCCCTCCCCAGCCCGGCCGGGACTAGCAGCTAGGAGCCCCTGGCTGGGGTGCTCCCAGAAGCATGGGGGAGATCAGACCCACCTCCACCTCCGGGAACCTCCTGCAGCTGCAGGAAGCTGAAGGCAGTGCAGAAATGAGGGTGGCAATCCTATGATTCCCCTACAAGAGGTTTGCAACCCCCCTCCCCCCCCCCCATGAATCCCTTTTGGGTCAGGATCCTCACCCTGAAATTTCAGATGTAAACAGCTGAGAACATGAAATTGACTAATTTTCAAATTCTAGGGCCATGAAATTGACCAGAATGGACTATGAATTTGATTGGGCCCTAGTTATACAGGAGGTCAGACTAGCTGATCGTGTTGGTCCCTTCTGGCCGTAACATCTACGAATCTATTAGTGATGGGAGACGTATAGCTAACTAGTCAGATAAGCACTGTGGGGGTCTCTCGTTGTGGACCTAAAAACTGAGGTGCCCCTAGGGTGACCAGATTTCTGGATTTTATAGAGACAGTCCTGATATTTGGGGCTTTTTCTTATGTAGGCTCCTATTACACCCCACCCTCTGTCTCGATTTTTCACACGTGCCGTCTGGTCACCCTAGGTGCTCCAAATTAGGAGGTAGAAGAAAATGTTGAGAGGAAGGATGGTCTAGTGGTTAGGGTGCTAGCTTGGAACTCAGAAGACCTGGGTTTGATTTCTAGCTGTGTCATAGACTCTCTGAGTCCTTGGGTAAGTCACTTAATTGTCCTGTGCCTCAGTTTTCCCATCTGTGAAATAGAGATAATAGTACTTCTTAATTTTGTGCAGGGGAGGGAAAGGGGCATGCTGTGAGGGTAAACGCATTAAAATTGAGGCACTTGGGTAATAATATACTGACATGTTAATAGGGGCCATATAATAACTTAAATAGATAAACTGAATCACAGGGAGATCTGACATCAAACAACATTGGACAGATAGTAGTTCCGTTGCTTAAAGCATGACTGGGAGATACTCAGGTATTGCGGTGGTGGGGGTGGTACAAGAACCTGTACTGAACAAAACATGCAAATGACATGATTTTGTTCATTTTTTGGCATTTTCCATTGCAAATAATAAAAAAAAAAGACGACAATGAAATGGTTAAAGTCACAAGAGTTTTGGTGAATACTTTGGTCTTAATTCCTGTTAACACGTCAAAGCTAATTATTGGTGTCTCAGCTGACTTGTGAGCTTCTTCGTTCAATGCACCGAGGTTCTGAGGTCAGGCACATAACCATATGCACTATGGCTTGTTTTTGCACTGCCTGGGAAACTTGCTCAGAGCTTGCCAAGTCCTGTCCCTAGTCTGCGCTGGGCACAGCAGCATTTCTGGGTGGGGTTCCCTGGTGGAGCAGGATTCTCGTTGTGAGTTGATCCAAAGTCCTGGCCAGGAATGGAGAGTTGGGGGGACAGAGGGAAGGTCTCCAAGGCTTTGTCTTCACTACCCGCCGATCCGGCGGGTAGCAATCGGTTTTTCGGGGATCGACTTACCGCGTCTAGTGAAGACGCGGTAAAATCGATCCCTGATCGCTCTGCCGTCGACTCCGGAAATCCACCTCGGCAGGAGGCGGCAGCGGAGTCGGCGGCAGCGCGGCAGCGGTCGACTTTCCCGCGTCCTCACCACTAGGTAAGCCGACCTAAAATACGCAACTTCAGCTACGGTATTCACGTAGCTGAAGTTGCGTATCTTAGGTCGGAACCCCGCTGCAGTGTAGACCTAGCCCAAGATGTTACAGTTTTAGGGGAGCACAGTAGGAATCGTCAGGAGCACATCAGTGCAGTAGAACTGACTTCAGCAGGGCACCAGGGGATGCCCTTTGGTTAACAAACATTCCATATAACAGGAGGTGACCGGACAATGGGTACAGGGCTGTCCAAATGGTCTGGCCTGACTCACTGGTGGTGACCTATGCTGACTGTGCCATCCTGGGTATTCCCCAGTGAGGAGACCCACCATCTTATGGTAGGTGTGTAAGGTGCTGCAGGAACGGGCTAGTAAAAGTCCATGATTTCTTTCCATGTATAGCTTAAGTGTCATTAACTCTGCAAAGGTCTTTTGTGTAGAGCATCCCTTGTGGTGAATAAAAGCAGGAAGAACTCGTCCATGCTCTTCTTCTCATGCAGGTTCCCACCAAAGACATAAAGAAAGATTCCAAACGAAACCAGTATGTTGTGGTCCAGGCTAAGTTCCCTCAGCACACCCTGGAGAAAGTGGTTCTGGTCCATTTCCACAGTGGATACATCTTTATCCAGACGGATAAAACCATCTATACACCCGGGTCTACAGGTACTGCCTTCCCCTGGTCTCTTCTAATGGGAAGGGGTGGGAGATGTTGATGTCATGCCATATCTACAGCAGGGCTCCCGGGTCATATCCTGTGCATATTGCTTTGCTTATTGTCTAGTTGAAGACAGAGGAGAATTGGATCAGAGACTCTGCCACCACCAATTTGCAATATTTCACCCTTCACCATCATCCTAGCTGGGATGTCCCATTGAGGGTTAGATACTGAAAGATGGGTGGACCACGGGATTGAGAATGGGCGATGGAACTTTTGAAATCACAGTGACTGGTTCTGCTCCATCTTGTACCAAGATACATGTCCCCATCTGACGACCGTCCCAAAGCCTGTGTGAAATAGGGGCTGCTAATCCCAGCCCATTCAGAGCAGGACAGGTCCCTGCAATGACAAAGCCCGCCCACCTGGTACGTAGCGACAGGGGAGAAAAGCAAGACAACGCCCTAAAGAAAAAAGCCATGGAG
The DNA here is from genome assembly GCF_028017835.1 of Emys orbicularis. Lineage (NCBI taxonomy): Eukaryota > Metazoa > Chordata > Testudines > Emydidae > Emys > Emys orbicularis. The sequence continues at coordinate 4,441,127 of NC_088701.1, read as the reverse complement.
ATCTCGGACTGTAGAAAGAGGCTATCATGAAACAACCCATGATGGGGGCTGATGGCTCAGATCCTCCATGGAGTTAGGCACCAAACTCCCGTTGGTTTCAATCGGTTAACGACGTCCCTCTCTTCTCTCTTTATTTTCTCAGTCCTCTACCGGATCTTCACCGTGGGTCACAAACTGGAACCAGTGTCTAAGACAGTGATTGTGGAGTTTGAGGTGAGGTGGCTGTTCTGAGTGAGCCCGTGGGGGGATAGGTGGGTTTAGCCACTTGTCTGGGTAACGCACAGCAATTTATTGTGACTGAGGAGGATGCATAGACACAATTCGTGTAGCAGCAATGTGGTATGGCCAGGAGAAAAGCAAATGATTGTCTGAGGTCCCTCCTTGCAAACCTCTGGCGTCCAAATTCTCCCCCAGTCATTAGGGAGGTAGCCAGCTAGCTCTTGGGGGAAGTCCCGCGGTTCTGCAATGGTGTTAACGCTTGAGGAAAGTTGCGTGGAGTTCTTTGGGAAGAGCCAGGCAGGTGCTTGTCTGGGAAGGCTGAAGACAAGGAGCCCCTGCAAGGAGCCCTTTGAAGGACGTGTAAAGTGGTGGCAGGAACAGGGCTTATAGCTCCAGGCGTTAGTCCTGTTAAGGCCCTTTCCACTGGGCTTTATGGTCCATAAAATAAAGTAAATCAGCTGCAATCCCCTGGGCAATAATCCCCTGGGGTTTTCCTCACCTCAGCCAGCTGGGAGTGGAGAGAACACATCTGTCCCTTCAGTTCCTATTTGACTCGGTTTCCCCTTTCTTTGACACTCTGCCCTGAGCAGCAGCATAACCAGCTGGGGCCTTGCGATGGGGAGCAGCTGTGGCTGGCAGAGCGACACAGCCCTTGGGGTAGCTCCAAGGTTTGCAGATAGCTCAGGGTTAAGCCTGGCGTCTGCAAGATTCTGCCGTGGAGGCTCTTCAGTCTTCCGAGCTTCTTCCTTGAGTTCTTTGGTGGCCTCGCTGAGCCAGGTCAGGAGAGATTAGTCGGTTTTTCCCGTGTCTCTGGCTAGTTAAGAAATTCAAACCAATCAGTGGAGTCCAGACTGTTACATGCTATTGTTGGAAGTATGGAGAACCCTCCACTGGCCCAGGAATGTAAACATGGCAGATGATGTTGTTAAGAGCAATTAACAGCATTTTTCTCCCTAAACTCTCAACTTGTTTCCTTTCCAGACCCCTGAGTCCATTATTGTCAAGCAGATTCCCATCTCCGCCCCCTTGAAATCAGGCATCTTCTCCCTGAGCCACCCCTTGCCGGAGATTATCAGGTAGATTGCCCTGATGTTACTATGCCTGGACGGAGCAGAGCTTTGCAGGAATTGGGCAGGGAAGCAGAAGGGATGATGTGGAGCTAGTTCAGGGGTTCTCAAACTGGGGGTCGGGACCCCTCATGGAGTCGCGAGATTATTACATGGGGGGTTGTGAGCTGTCAGTCTCCACCCGAAACCCCGCTTTGCCTCCAGCATTTATAATGGTGTTAAATATATACAAAAGTGTTGTTAATGTATAAGGGGGGGTCGCACTCAGAGGCTTGCTATGTGAAAGGGGTCACCAGTTCAAAAGTCTGAGAACCCCTGAGCTAGTTACTGTGTGTGGCCCATCAGCTAGATCATCTCCTACAGGCATTTCCAAGTGACATGGAGAAAAGAAACTCTCCTGCCACATACCCAGTCTTGGCATAATTTGATTTGTATTTGTTATAGTTTTGATGGATAATTATGTTTATTCGTAAGACTTTTTTTCCAGTTTCGATCACTTCAAATGCTCAGTTGTGCAAAAATAAATTATGGGTTTTTATCATCCCCCATTCTGATTTTTAGCACTTTAAATTTTCACAGGTGGGGGAAAACATGGTGGGCGGGATCTGACAATACTTGTTTAATGACAGTAGACACTTAGATTGAAAAAAGCAAAAAGCTTTATAGCCATTAAAACCCAAATTGTCAACATCGTATGGCCAAATACACAAAGTATAAAGACTTAAATCAAACTGTAGTAAGTTCTCAAGCTGCATTTTTCTTGCTTTGCCTATCTGTAAATTTAGATATTATTGATGTAAATGTGTTTTTGTCGGTATGCATGTGCACAGTGAAATCAATGACACGTATCGATAAAAAACTAATCTTTCCAAGTCTACACAGACACCAGAATGAAGCTGCACTGTCTTCCTTGCCATTACTCCTGATTTATTCCAGAATATGTGGAGGCAAGATTAGGCCCTGTTGGCCTGTTTTTCAAAAGTGCTGAGCACCCTACCTCCCATTCTGTGGGATTTATGAATGCTCAACTACTCTGAAAATTATGTCAGTGAGCTAATGAGCGAGGGGCCTGATTTTGATATGGATCGGAGTTTCCTTAAGTTTGGGGTTGTTTGGATTGAGGGTTTTGGTCCAGGCAGACTGTAGAAACAAGTGCCGGCCACAAAGTTTAGATCCAAATTTCTCAAACCTTGCTGGCCAAAGATTGAGGGGGTTGTGGATCAAATGTTTTGTTCCAAGTCCCTATCTCTAGTTCTGGTTCATGAAAACATCAAGGTGCAGAAAAAAATGACTTGTATGAGGTTCCCTGTCGTTTCCTGAAGACGGCTTGAGTTCCATGTATGGCTCAGATTTAGCTTCAGGAGCCGATAAAATTACTGGAGAAACAAGTGAGCCAGGTGGGCCTTGCGAAATGTGTGTGTTAAGTGCATTCAGTGTTCCTTCTTATTTCCTTCCTCCAGTCTGGGAACCTGGAAGATCACGGCCAGGTATGAAGACTCCCCTCAGCAGACCTTCAGTGCGCAATTTGATGTTAAGGAGTACGGTAAGAATCCAGCACCCACCGGGCCCAGGCTCAGGGAGCGGGTCTGTCTCTACTCTCCTGACACCATCTTGGAGCAGACTCTCCATTCGGCTTGGCTTTGCTGGCAACCCACCCTCTCCTACAAGCTCAATTTTCTCTTCTTCCCCTCTTGTTTCTCCAGTGTTGCCGAGTTTTGAAGTCATATTGGAACCGTCTGAGAAGTTTTTATACATCGATGGCAATGAAGACTTCAGGGTTTCTATCACTGCGAGGTGAGTCTGTGAGCGGGTGGAAGGGATCAGCTGAGTGGGGTAGCAACCACAGGTTTTAGTGCAGAAAGAAACCTAAGTCTTGAACTCCCATAATGCACCGTAGCCATGATGGTCCCCTGCTCCTTACCATGGTGGATCATGGGAGATATAGACCAACCAAGGAGCTGGGCCTATAGAGGAGAATGGTGCATTAGGCCATAATATTCTGCAATAGGTTTTCTTGTGGCTTCTCTTCATAGAATCATGGAATATCAGGGTTGGAAGGGACCTCCGGAGGTCATCTAGTCCAATCCCCTGCTCAAAGCAGGACCAATCCCCAACTAAATCATCCCAGCCAGGGCTTTGTCAAGCCTGACCTTAAAAACCTCTAAGGATGGAGATTCCACAACCTCCCTAGGTAACCCATTCCAGTGCTTCACCAGCCTCCTAGCGAAAGTTTTTCCTAATATCCAACCTAAACCTCCCACACTGCAACTTGAGACCATTACTCCTTGTTCTGTCATCTGGTACCACTAAGAACAGTTTAGATCCATCCCCTTTGGAACCCCCTTTCAGGTAGTTGAAAGCAGCTATCAAATACCCCGTCATTCTTCTCTACTGCAGATTAAACAATCCCAGTTCCCTCAGCCTCTCCTCCTAAGTCATGTGCTCCAGCCCCCTAATAATTTTTGTTGCCCTCCGCTGGACTCTTTTCAATTTTTCCACATCCTTTTTGTAGCGTGAGGCCCAAAACTGGACACAGTACTCCAGATGAGGCCTCACCAATGTCGAATAGAGGGGAACGATCACGTCCCTCGATCTGCTGGCAATGCCCCTACTTATACAGCTCAAAATACCGTTAGCCTTCTTGGCAACAAGGGCACACTGTTGACTCATATCCAGCTTCTCATCCACTGTAACCCCTAGGTCCTTTTCTGCAGAACTGCTTCCTAGCCATTCGGTCCCTAGTCTGTAGCAGTGCATGGGATTCTTCTGTCCTAAGTGCAGGACTCTGCACTTGTCCTTGTTGAACCTCATCAGATTTTTTTTGGCCCAATCCTCTAATTTGTCTAGGTCCCTCTGTATCCTATCCCTACCCTCCAGCGTATCTACCACTCCTTCCAGTTTATTGTCATCTGCAGTCCATCCCATCCTCTAGATCATTAATGGAGATATTGAACAAAACCAGCCCCAGGACCGACCCTTGGGGCACTCCACTTAATACTGGCTGCCAAGTAGACATGGAGCCATTGATTACTACCCATTGAGCCCGACGATCTAGCCAGCTTTCTATCCACCTTATAGTCCATTCATCCAGCCCATACTTCTTTAACTTGCTGACAAGAATACTGTGGGAGACCATATCAAAAGCTTTGCTAAAGTCAAGGAATAACACATCCACTGCTTTCCCCTCATCCACAGAGCCAGTTATCTCGTCATAGAAGGCAATTAGGTTAGTCAGGCATAACTTGCCCTTGGTGAATCCATGCTGACTGTTTCTGATCACTTACCAATCCTTATCTCCTGCAGGTACCTATATGGGAAAAAACTTGATGGCAATGCCTTTGTCCTCTTTGGGGTGAAGGTGGATGATGAGAAGAGGAGTATCCCGCAGTCTCTCAAGAGAATCTCGGTAATTCCTGTTCTCGGCTGTGGGGGGGAGGGATTCACGCCTCCTGGGGAACTGCGTGGGTGAGGTCATGAAACTCTCTCTCCCTCTCTAGATAGAAGACGGAGACGGGGAAGCAACACTGACCAGAGCGATGCTGCGGGCTCGGTTCGCCAACCTGCATGAACTGGTTGGCCACTCGCTCTATGTCTCTGTCACCGTTTTGACAGAATCTGGTGAGCATCAGCAATAAGTGCAAAGCCAAGTGCTTTATTCCCGGGGTGTTCCAAACCGGTGCCGAGTGCAGTTCAAGGTGTTGATTTAGATGCATAAAGCCCTATCTGCGTAGGGTTCTGCAGATCTTAAAGACTGCAGGCCAGATTCTGATCTCATTCGCTCTGGGGTAAACCTGGTGTGAGGGTTGCTTCCCCCTCCAGGGTGCCACCTGATGTATTGGAGTACCACTGAGCCTGACTGTTCCACCAGCCTGGGCTCCCTTACACTGTTCTGCTGAGCCAGGCCCTCTCAAGCCTCCTCCAGCACAGACACAGGTAGGGACACGACCAGCTGCAGAAAGACAGACATTGAAATCAGCACTGCACGGGAAGGCTTCAGCTAAGGAATTTCCCAGCACTCAAGTGCACACCCCCCCTGGAGTGTAAACCCAAAATTGTACTGTCTTGCACAGCACAGAGAACTGTACAGCGTAAGCCCTGAAATCCGCCCCCTCCCTCAATGTGGAGGACGATATGCACAGCTTTTTGCTCCCCAGTTATGAATTCCACAAACTGGATTTAGAGAAAACAAAACCAAGTTTATTAACTACAAACGATAGATATTAAGTGTTTATAAGGGATAGCAAACAGATCAAAGCAGATTACCCAGCAAACAAAACAAAAATGCAACATAAGATCAGATACTAAAGAAACTGGTTACAAGCAGTAATTTCTCATCCTAAATGTTGTTTTAGACAGATTGCAGAGTTTTTTGAAGGCAAGCTGCTCTTGCTAGCAGCTTCAAACTCCAGGTATTTCTTTCACAGGCCAGACACACTCTAGCCTGAGTTCAGTCCCGTCTTCCCCAGATCAGTCTTAGGTGTTTTCATCAGTGATCTTGGGTGGGGATTCAGTGAAGAACCGACCCTGATTATCTCACTTCCCTGCCTTAAATAGGTTTTACACATGGTGGGAATCCTTTGTCTTCCAGTGTGATTCCCACCCTTGGCCAGTGGAAAAGTACTAATTTTATTATGGAGTCTAGTATCAGGTGACTTAATCACATGACCCTGCAGCCATAACTCAAAGTCCATTTGCAGCATCCCAGGAAGATGGGAGATTACCCTCTTCAAAGTCCTATTGTTCTCCCTAATAGTCTATTGACTTGTATCCAGCTAGCCAGCCAGACTGTTTGCATTTTGTCTGGTGAGCGTTGTCCAGGTGCAAACACTTTTGTAGTACAGATGTATAGTAAATGTTCCTAACTTAAGATACAAAAATGATATATGCATACAAATGCGATAATCATATTCAGTACATCATAACCTTTCCAATGATATCTCACAAGACCCATCTTGCATAAAACACATCTTAGTTATGCTGTAATCATATAATAACAATATTTCTATGAAGAATATGGGGTGTAGTGTCACACCTGGAGTAATTCCAGATTTACACCAGCGAAAGTAGCTTGAAACAGTTGGCCCTTTGTTTTCTGTGCATTGCACCTTTCCATTTCTAAGAGCTCTGGGTCAGCTCTTAGGGATGGTCTAGGCATACTTACTTCTGCCTCAGTGTGGGGGATGGACTAGATGACTTCTTGAGCTCCCTTCCAGCTCTACATAGCTATGATTTCTAAACGTTCCCTGCAGAGGGAGCAGCCATTCTGTTCCGAGCAGCTGTAACTTGTTAATGACGAAACTAGTAGCTGAAAGCCTGTGCCATTGCACGGGTCTGGCAATTGGGCCAAGTAATCCAAACAACCAGTGACATTACTGAATGCAAATTAGTAGTAGAGTAAAGGTGGTGATTGGTTGGTTGAGCTGTGTCTGATATCACAATGGTCTAGAACTCTTGGCATGGCACATGCCTTACTGGAGTTGTACACCAGCCTGATAAAGTCAAAATGGCTGGGGACTTAAAAATTGACCTGTAACGGACTTCAAATCCTGGTGACGATTGAACCTGGTGATATTGTAACTAAAAAGAGCCCTTCTCTTGTTTGTATAGCTGCTTCCATCACTTCACACAGACGCAACAGACGTTCTAGGCTTCAGAGTGGTACATGGACAGAATGAAAGTCCTGGAATCTTATTATATAGATACACACACACTGTGCTCTCTCTCTCTCTCTCCAGAGACTTTGTTTTTGTTCTTTCTTGTTGCTTCTTTAAAAGCTAAAATAAGTAGTTTTAGCATGAAAGGGGCTGATTCTGTTTTCACTGCTATAGTGCCACTGACTATAGGGGAGTTATTCCTGATTTATACTGGCATGAGAACAGAATCAGGGTCAACGTCCTGCAGTAATGCCAACCCCTAATGTGCAAAAATCACAAGTCAGTCCTCCCACTCCCAAAATCAAGAGATCATATTAAAAAATCATGAGGTTTTTTTTTAAAATAATGAACTTTGGGTGCTTTTTCTTTCCCTCCTGGCTTTTGAGGTGTTAGATCACACTTGGGACATGTTTTCAAGCTTTTCTCTGCAACCAGGAGGGTTAGAAACTTATTTCTTCTTTTAAACGACAGCTGAGATTCTCATGCCATATGGTGATTCTAGCAGCTGTGGCTTGAAGACAAGGAATTAAAACAGGAGACTCATGATCAAATCAGAAGAATCAGCAGCACTGAATCAACGTCTGACCATGGCCTATTCCTTGTGTTTTACCCTTAAGGACAAAATCTGTATTGCCTCGCTCAGTTTTAATTGACCCATGGCTTCTCTCTGCAGGCAGCGACATGGTGGAAGCGGAGAGAACCGGAATTAACATTGTGACGTCTCCCTATCAGATCCACTTCACAAAAACACCCACGTACTTCAAGCCGGGGATGCCCTTTGAACTCATGGTAATATCTCTTCTTCTGGATCATGCCCACTGTTGCCTGAGGTGTATAGACAGGAGAGAACTATGAGTACTAGGGTGATGAGGGTGGTATAAGAACTTAGACCAGAAACAAAGGGCCACATTCCGATCTCAGTTACAGCAAGCTAATTCCAGTGTGACTCCACTAAATGCAATGGAATCACTCTAGATTTACACCAGACTAACAAGAGCAGAGTCTGGCCCAAAATCTGACAGCAAATACAGGGTGTGGAATGGCACCTAGCTACAGGCTTGGCCCAAAATGTGCCCTGGGGTCACTCGTGTACTGCGGGATAATATTCCCTGGACTGTGTTAGTTGCTGGGGCTTCAGGCTTTTCTGACTGTAGAGGGGAATTGGGCACAGGTGAGGAGTTCCAAAGAGGGGGGGCATTTGCAGAAATAGGGGGCAGAGGGACCATTGCGGATAGGAGGATGTGGGGGAATTTCAAAAGTGGCACTGACAGAATGATTCTTCTCCCAGCGAGTTAGGCTGCATTACAGGGGGAGAAATATTATGCTCCTAAAATTCGGAACCAATCAGCCTCAGTCCTCTTGTCCGCAGAGAATATGGTTTGGGGTCCCACGCTCCTCTGGGGCTGAAGGGTTTGTGAAGGGAATTTAGTATTTTTCTGTCAGCAGGCGCGTAAGACTCTAAATTAGCAGAGAACTGAAGCAATTACCTTTGGCTGCAGACCAAAGGTGCATAAACGTGTAATCGATGACCACAGTAGTGAGCAGGTTAAGTCCCTTTCTTATCTGGATATTTGCTTTACATACAGTGGTGAATGGGATAAACATAAAAAGGAGTCAAAGGGCTGAACCATAAGATCCATGCAAGTAGCTGTTTGTTTTTCTTGTGTGCATGGGGGTAATTTAATTGCACAGGCTCCCTGAATGCTTAGGGCTAACCTGGATGCTCAGATTTTGTGTGGAAATTTGGGGCTGGAAAGATCTTAGGTCCGAGGTGCTGACTTTCTGATTTCCCGGGGGTGCTCGACCCCCCGCTCTGTCCCAGGCCCTGCCCCCACTCCACTCCTTCCCCAAGGCCCCACCCCACATCTTCCCTCCCCTGCTCTGCCTGCCTGCTCCTCCCCCTCCCCCCCAGCACCTCCTGCCCACTGCTGAACTGATCCTCAGCGCTGGGAGGGAGGGGGAGGAGCTAATCAGTGGGGCCTGCCGGTGGGTGCTGAGCACCCACTTTTTTTTCCCCATTGGGTGCTCCAGTACCGGAGCACCCACAGAGTCAGTGCCTATGCTTAGGTCGTTAGAGGTAGTGCAAAATACATTCTTGGGGAGAATACTTGATCTTCTTAACTAAACCCCAGCTGATTTACATAGGACAGAGGTTGCTGAATATTGTACATCAGCCAAAGCCCAATATGTAAGGGTTGGTGTCAGAGTAGGAATGAATTTACGTCGCCTACCAAGGTTATGTTTGGAGCAATAGCGTAATAGGTTTAAACCTTTAAAATGCCCTTGGCTTTTGCAAGGCCATTGATCTCTGCAGTCTTGAGGGGTTCAGACCCAGGTCTAGTCAGCACTCGAAGGATATGTCTAGACTGCAGTCACGGGGTGCGACTGGAGCTCTAGCTGACATCGCTGAAGTAGCTTCCATCACCTAGCTTGGGTCCAGGAACAGTGAAACCGCGGCAGCGCTAGCTATACAGTCCCACCCTGGACAATTACTCACGGGGCTAGCCCGCGCTGATGCTCACGCTGCCTTGGCTTCACCGTTCCAGGACCCGGGCGAGTGAGATTAAAGCTAGTGTGGGTACGTCAGCTCGAGCTGCGTTCACACCCTGTGACTGGGTAATGCTGACAACCAGGGTCTGTCGGTGGGCAGGATCAAACCTGGGATCTCTGGAGCTCAATACATGAGCCGCTATTGCATGAGCTAAAAGCCACATGGCACTTAGCTAAGGCTGTAGTAGACTCATTCATCGCTAAGTGATTTAGGTGCCACTAGAGGAGCACAGGGCACCTCAGCCAGCCGGCACGGCGTGCGTACAACTGCAGCCTAGACATCCCCTAAGTCAGAGTGTGAAAACTTTAATTAACCTCAGAGTTGAAGATATTTGTAACCAACTGGATACGACAGATGTTAGCGCAACAAATATGTCTCCCTGGCTCCCTTATTTAAAGAGCATCCATAGATTCAAGAAATATTTGGAAGTCTTGACTACCTGGCTTGACTACTCCAAACAACTCTACTCCCATCCACTTCCTGTGTGTTAATTGCCACTTGAGAAATAAATGGCTATCTCCAATCTTGGCTCAGAAGCCTTTTGACTCATTAGCTCAAAAAGCAGAATATTTGTTGGCAGTGATCGTGTTTTGGTTAGATGGGCAGTTGCCTTATTTGCCTGGGGCCAAAACAAGAAAAGACTAGTGTGACATTAATTTCCTCTCTGGCCTACATGAATCAATTTATTGTATTAATTTTTGTATATTGTTTTGTTGGGTATATAAAAGTGTAAACTGAATTTAGGAGCAGGGTTGAAGTTGTGGTTTTTATATTTTTGTATGCTTGTAGTTTTTAAAATGTGTGTGCATTTTGTGGTGTGATACAGCAGATCACTGAGGCCCCATTCCTCAAAGTTATTTAGATGCCTAATTCCCATTGAAATCCATGGAAGTTAGGCACCTAAATACCTTTGAGGCTATGGACCTGAGATGCTGTACATGCGATTTGATTTGAAGTTAGGATGCAGGGAGCGCTGCATCCCTTGTTTGATGCATCCCTTTTTGATCGTGCCTCTCAGGTCTACGTCACAAACCCCGATGGCTCCCCAGCCCCCCGTGTCCCAGTACAGGCCGAAGGATTCCCGTCGACTGCGTCGACCCAGGGAGATGGAACTGCCAAGCTGATTATAAACATGCCCGGGGATAAGCAGCAGGTTCCCATCACGGTGAGTAACCTTCAAACACTGAGGCTGAGCTAAGTACTATATGCACCCAGAGGGCAATGCCCTGTTGGTGGCGTTCACTCCCCTCTCATGCACTAAGCAGGAGGATAACTGAGCTCTGTGCATTCCACCTGTGCCTGGGGTCAGTTTCCTGTATGCCATTTGGTTTTGGAGATGCTCCGATCACCATGTAACCAATGCTCTATCGTGGGTCCAGAAGAAATCCCAGAAAACATTGACATGGGCATAGGCAGGTCCAGATTAGTCCCCTTGCCACACTGAAGGTACCCACCATGCAGCAAAGGAGCCTGTGGACAGCGTATGGCTACTGAGTGTGAAGACCCTGTGAGGTGACACCAGGCTCAAGCTGCAAAGCCCAAGAGAACACTGGATCTATCTGTGTCCGGCCGCTTCAGGAGAGAGTCCCTCTTTATATTCATCTCCCCCCTCCTGCAAGGGGCAAGGCAGGCTCCTCTGTTCAGGGACATGTTCTCTGACAGTCCAGAAATCTGGAGTCCCAGCAGGACTGTGCTGAAGCCACAGGCCAGTTAAAAGTGGCACTTGGTGTTTCCCTGAGGTGTCATGCCTAGAATGGCTGTTAGCAGCAGAATCCACCAACAATGGCGTCTCAGGGAAGCTTCCTTTGCTATTGCTCGTGGTGTGACCCAGCGTGAGGGGCTATAGACCCTAAGCTCACTCCCAGATTCAACTAAGATTTTATCTCCACCGCCCCTGCAGGTAAAAACTGCCCATCCCAACCTCCCAGCAAACCGCCAGGCCTCTAAGTCCATGGTGGCTGAAGCCTATCAGTCCCAAGGAGGGTCTCAAAACTATCTCCATCTGGCGGTGACGGCTTCTGACCTCAAACCTGGAGACAACTTACCTGTGAATTTCCACCTGAAGAGCAACAATCCAGCTGTTCTGAACCAGATCAAGTATTTCACCTACATAGTAAGTGCTGCGTCCCTGGGTACTGGGATCTCCTGGAATTTAAGCATCATCTGAGTTTCCACCTGTCCTTTAATATTCCCACTGCATGTAAGGAGAACCTGTAGCAGAGAATTCTTCCCGTCAGGCAGTATATTCATTGTGTGTGTAGCAGAGTGCGGCAGGGCCCCCTTGGCTTCTGCCTCTGCTAGGTTCACAAAGTCACTCTGAGACCCTGGGTTTAGTAACCACGGTGCACTGGTGCACTTTATTCTCAGGCTTGTTCCCACCACTGTTTCACCATGAACAAGTAACCCTCACTGTCTGCAGGCAGGAGGGAGGGGGAGCTACCTCCCTGCTTTCATTCCCTGCCTTTTTCCTTTTCTCCTGCTCTCCCCTGGTTTCCTTCCCCTGAGATTTTTATGCAGCCACAGTCTAATTAGGTAGCAGCTGTCTCCACCTCTCCAGTTAGGGCCAGGTTACCTCCAGCCTGTTCTAATTTGTTTCCCTAATGAGGAGTGGGCGTGACAGAGGGCTGAAGCTGCAACCCTTTGCCCAGCACCCTGTCGCAGTGTGAATTAAATAAAGTCAGCCATGGGGACGACCCCTTATCCACTTCTGGTTACTGACTCCAGGCCCTGTGATGATCAATAGAGCCCACTTCCTCCAGGAGCTGGAGATAGAACCCAGGAGTCCTAACAATAATCCCTCTGTACTCAACACTAAACCATACTTCCTCTTCGATCTGCAGATGGAACCAGGAGCCCTGACTCTCCCCGTGCACTCACTAGAGCAGGGGTGGGAAACTACGGCCCGCGGGTTGGATTTGGCCCCTCAGGGCTTTGGATCTGGCCCGCAGGATTGCCCCCTGTGGCCCTGCGGGCCCCGCATCGCTCTCAGAAGGGGCCGGCACCACTTCCCTGTGGCCCCCGGGCGGGGGGGCAGAGGGCTCCGAGCGTTGCCCTTGCCTGCAAGCACCGCCCCCCGCAGCTCCCATTGGCCGGGAAGGGGGAACCACAGCCAATGGGAGCTTCGGGGGAGGTACCTGGAGGCGCGGCAAGGGCAGCGCACGCAGAGCCCTTCCCCTCCTCAGGGGCCGCAGCGCTTTCTGGAGCGGCGCTGCGTGGGGCCAGGGCAGGCATGCAGGGAGCCTGCCCTGGCCCCGGTGCCCTCCTCTGCCACCCTGGAGCCGCTTTAGGTAAGCGGTGCCAGGCCGGAGCCCAAACCCTGCCTGCACCCCACCCCCCAACTCCCTGGCCTAAGCCCCCTGCCTGCACCTCGCACCCCTCCTGCACCCCAACCCCCTGCCCTGAGCTCCCTGCTGCACCCTGCACCCCTGTGCACCCCAACCCCCTGCCCTGAGCCCCCTGCCACACCCTGCACCCCTCCTGCACCCCAACCCCTGCCCCGAGCCCCCTCGTACACCCTGCACCCGAACCCCCTGTCCTGAGCTCCCTGCTGCACCCTGCACCCCTCCTGCACCTCAACCCCTGCCCTGAGCCCCCTACCGCACCCCACACCCCTCCATCCCAACCCCCTGCCTTGAGCCCCCTCCCACAGTCTGCACCCCTCCTGCACCCCAACCCCCTGCACTGAGCCCCCTGCCGCAGCCCGCACCCTTCCTGCACCCCAACCCCCGCCCTGAGCCCCCTTCCGTAGTCCACACCCCTCCACCCCAACCCCCTGCCTTGAGCCCCCTCATACACTCCGCACCCCCCTCTTCCCCAACCCCTTGCCCTGAGCCCCTTCCTGCACACCGCACCCCATCCAACACCCCACACTTCCTCCCGCACCCCAACCTCCTGCCCTGACCCTGCATACAATTTCCCCACCCAGATGTGGCCCTCAGCCCAAAAAGTTTGCCCACCCCTGCACTAGAGCAGGGATCTCCAAACTTTATGAGACGAGGGCCATATTAGATTTTTGAAGGGGCTTCGCAGGCCGAAGCAACTGCGAAAGAAATTAAATGTATGCAAATATATGCGAATATATGCAAAATCGTTAAAAAAACAACACTACTCTACTGTGTCAGTGTTGCATTAAATTCTAAATCAGGTATAAAAGTTAATCGATGCAGGTACTGTGAAATCACACAAAATATTTGTCAATACATTAAAAATCATTTCACATTATTTTTTTTATTTTTTTTCTAAAAACTCACACATTTGTATCATACGAATACTGTTTGGTTCTATTAGTGCTGTAGTTAAAATTTAACCATTATGAAATTGTTAATTTCCATCTTCTTTACTCCATTTATTGGAGATGTAATTAAGCATCTGGGTTGTATTTTTACTCTAAGGCAGGGGTCTGTGCCTGTTCGGCTGCAGCATCGATTCTCCCCTAAGTTGGCTCCCCTTTTGGGGGGACACTGGCTCCCAGAGCCACTCACCCCTCTGCACAGCTCAGCTGTGCTGCTGCCCCGTGTGAGCGGCTGCCGGCAGCCCCTCCCCCTGCCTGCTCAGCTGTTCGCTTCTCCCCTGTTGGTTGGAGGGCCGGACAAATGGAAGCCCCTGGCCGGATCCGGCCCACGGGCCGTAGTTTGGAGACCCCTGCACTAGAGCATATTTCCTCTTAGAGCTGGGGATGGAACCCAGGAGTCCCTGCTGTCAGTTCCCTGTTCTAAACACTAGACTTCAGTGCTACATTTTCAGCACAGAGTAGTAGGTCAACGCTGTTATTTTTACAGATGGACAAATCAAATAATAAAGTTGCCATATAGCGCGGATATGAAGTATATTTGGCGAATGGGGTGGGGGAAAGGAGGGGTGGTCTCTGTTGGTGAAACATAAACAATACTCAGATTTGGGAATCAGATTTGGTGAATATTAGCAACACTGCCATTACAGCCTATTCCTGCAACACATGGATTTTAGCTTATTTTCCTCTCTCCGCTCAGATGTAAATGCTTATCTGAAAAGTTGCAAGTGACCGTCTCTTACTAGTAGAAAACAGGTGGATGGGAAGATTCATGGAATCTGAATCACCCATTCTGCTAACCCTTGTGGCCTTTAACAATCCACGTCTCATGTTTCCCTGTTAGATCCTGAATAAAGGGAAGATCATTCATGTAGGAAGACAGGCCAGGCAGGTGGGACAAAATCTGTTGACCATGTCCCTGCCCATCACTCCAGACCTCATCCCTTCATTCCGCATCGTGGCTTACTACCAAGTAGGAAATTCGGAGATTGTAGCAGACTCGGTCTGGCTGGACATCCAGGACACTTGCATGGGAACGGTAGGTTGATATTCAAGTTGGCCTTCTACATGTTAATTCCAATGAAGGTGTCATTACGAGGGAGTTTTTCCTAGCCTGAAAGTGCCGACTGACTCTCAAAAGGGACTCTAAAAATGGCACCGTGGGGCTTCTCATTGACTGTTTCCCAGCAAATTCTGAATCAGATTTGATCAGTTTACACATACAAAGATGTTCCCCAGTCCCCACAAGCCAATGCTGTCAACCCACTCTGGGGTACGGAAGTCAAGTTGTGGTTCCTTCTAGCTCAGCAATAAAGACTCTGTGGATTTTGGATTGAAGTGGATGGAGCTACACTGACTTGCACCAGCTGAGTATCTGGCTTTGTATCTGCACCATAACTAGCCATTTTGCTGATGAGGTGGCCGTCAGAATTGATTCCAGCTCCCTCTCCCAGGGCTGGGCTCGTTCTTTGGGGCTAACAGCAGTAAGATGCTTATTTTTGGCCCATGAATTCAGCAGATGTGACTCCAAATGCCTATAGGGGACCTGACTGTGATGTAACTACAATGCTGAGCTGCTGTAACTCCAGTTAATTGCTCCTAATTTACACCAGTGTGAGATTAGACTCAGGCCCACAGAGCAGATCCATTACAGTTCAAACTTTGTAGACTTCTCAGGGCTGCCTGAGGGACAAAGTCACCTTTCCATCATGGCTGGAACAAAGGGACTTCATGGACATTGTGTCTGATTCTGCTCTCAGTTTACACCAGCATGAATATGGAGTAACATATTCTGAAGTCAGTGGAGCTACTCCAGATTTACACAGCTGCCACTGAGATCAGAACCAGGCTTTCGGATGCTCAAGGAACAAGAGGTCTTACCTCCTTTTCTCCCATGTTTTGCAAAGGACGGGTTCTTAGCTGCTCCCTCTGCTTTAAAACAAAACCTCTCCCTTCACTCTCTTTCATACAGCTAGTGGTGAAAGGAGCCAGCAACGAAGACAGGAGAATCCATGAGCCGGGAACTCCAATGAAACTCAAACTGGAAGGAGACCACAAAGCTTATGTCGGCCTGGTGGCCGTGGACAAAGGGGTCTACGTTCTGAACAAAAAACACAAAATTACACAATCTAAGGTGGGGCATGAAAGATGTTGGTTGTAACTTGTAATGTTTTATAGCGGGAAATGCAGCTCGGCTCTTACCCTTGCTCTACGCCCCAAAGCGAAGTGAGCCTTTTGTTTGCAGACCTGCTGCTTGGGGTGTGAGCTCCACTGTACTTTAACTGAGCTGGGCCAGGCCAGGTCAGTACTTGGCTGGGAGACACCCAGTGAAACCCAGGGTACTGCAGGGAGCTGTTCTGGACACACTAAAGGACACCCTGCCCTTGGGACAGTGTTGACCCAGATGGTGCTGGGCTGTAGGGAACTGTGCGGGTGATGCAGTAGGGGGCGCTCTCCCTTCAGAGGCAGTTCTCACCCCAGTGCCCATGGTGGTGCTGTACATCAGGGAGTGGGGGTGTGCTCAGTAGGGGGCGCTCTCCCTCCCCAGTCTGAGCTGCACCCAATGCCCCAATGCGGCGCTAGGGGGCGCTGTGCTGCATTGAGTGGAGTGGGGGCTCAGCAGGGGGTGCTGTCCCCTCCCAGTCAGTGCTGAAGCCAATGTCCCAGTGCAACATTGGGGGGTGCTGTGCTGCAGGGAAAAGTGTTAGTGACTCAACAGAGGGTGGCTTTCTTCTGAGTCAGCGCTGGTCCCCGGACCCTATCAAGGTTTTAGGGGACGCAATGCTACTGAAACTGCCATTTGTCAGCTGACTTATCAAACAGAGGTTCTGGTCATTAAATGTCCTGTGACCCTTTCAACAAGGGTCAGGGCCCTGGTGCTCTGGCTGAATTCTAATTTGGGTATTTAATTTCTCTCTGCCTAACATCCTCCTCTGTCTGGGTTCAACTGGCTGCATAATTCTTTCTTTCTCCTCCTAAAATCGGTTGTGTTGCTGGTGCAGAATGGCTGTTGTGCTCCATGCCAGAGGTGGCTGCATTTCAGTGGGGACTGAGTTGCAATAAATCCTTTACTTACGGCTCAGATTTTGCTTTCATTTACACTGCTGCAAACCCATAGCTAGTCAAAGGAAGTCAGTGGAGTTACTGCAGATTGCACAGCTGTACCTGAAACCAGAATCTGGTCACAGCCTGTATAATACTTTGGGATCATGCTGGATGGCACCGTATAAATGGGAAGTGTCATTGTTAACAATAATCTCTCAACCATTGTGTTTGCACCTCACAGATCTGGGACTCCGTGGAGAAGAGTGACATTGGCTGTACAGCTGGCAGTGGAAAGAACAATCTGGGGGTATTTACGGATGCTGGATTGGCCCTGGAGACGAGCAATAGGATTTCCACAGTCCAGAGAACAGGTATCACTCTATAGAGCTGAACGGTTGCCATGAGCGATGGAGGAAGGGAGGAAAGAGTCAGCAAAGCAAGGCACAGTAACCTACAGCGTGAGCCCGGGGTAGGGACATCAGTCTAGCAGGGCAAATCCCACTGGAACGGCCTAGGAATGGAAATGTTGGGGTTACCGTGGGGGATGAGAATAAGGTCCTGAATTCCCACTGGCTTCCCACCTATTAAAAGAGGGATTAATTTTAAGGATGGGATGGTTCCGAGGATGGGATTCAAAGAGTTTCTCTTCTAGACCACTGGGTTTCTCCCACTTCCAAAGTATCTTTCTTCCCCCTGGCCTGGAAGGGACAGGCAGATGGCTGGTGCTTCTCTCTGACTCTCTCTGTCCCAGACTGCAGGCTTTGGGGGGCAGCGCGCTAGGAAGGAGGAAGGAATGAAGCCTCCTTCTCTCTCCTCTCTTTCTGGTTGCCCTGGCTGGCTGAGCATCTGCCCAACAGGTCTTATGTGGCCGGGACAGGAAGGAGCAATATGTTATGTGGCAAAATGGCTTTTCTGGTTTTCTGATTTCCCCCTAAATCAACGGGGTTCCACTCATTGAGCCATAGACCATTCTCGGAAATTTGGGAACTGACCGGATGCGGTGTTCGAAAGTTACCCTGTTACATCCAGACAGAAATGGCAGTAAGTTGAGTGTGAGGCCTCACTCGGTGGGTGGGTTTTATTTTCTGTTTCTCACTTCCTTCTGCAGATCCAGAGTGTCCCCAGCCAGCAAAACGCCAACGTCGCTCCGTTCAGCTCATTGAGTATAAGGCAATCAAAAGTAGGTACTAATCAGGGGGTTTGCTGTCCTTGGTCAAAGCAAGCATGCGAAGCAGGAATGTGATTCCCTAGTGTGACCAGTTTCATTCTGCTACAGCCTCCTGCCAGCTGCATTTCTTGTAACATGAGATGAGGGAGTCTGGATAGACTTCCATATGAGGAGAGATTGGAACTGGTCAATTTATAGAGGGGATGCGATAGAGGTATAGAAAATAATGAATGGTAAATTGCTCTTTGGGGCACGGACCGTCTCTCTGTTCTGTGTTGGTAAAGCCCCCAGCACTGTGGGGTTCTGGGCCATGACTGGGGACCCAAAGTGCTACTACTATTCAAATAACAACAACAGGTACATTGTTACATTACCCATATAAGCACAAGGAGACACTCAACCCATCTGAATGGTTTCTAATTAAGAATTTATAAAAGGAACTATTTTCATACACGATGCATAATTAACTCATAGTGCTCACCACCACAGGATTGTATTGAGGCCAAGGGCCTAGCAGGATTCAAAAAAGGATGAGCCATTTACATGGAAAAGGAGGATGTTCACCATTCCATAGGATAGGATTTTTTAAGAAAAGCTATACATCCTCATGCTTCAGGGCATGAGCCAACCTCTGATTGGGGTCAGGAAGGAACTTCACTGTGGGCAGGTAATTCCACTGTGGGGTTTCTTGCACCTTTCTCTGAAGCTGCTAGTGCTAGTGACTGTTAGAGACAAGATACTGGATTAGAGCAGAGTGCCAGTTCCTATGTTCCTTCTTTGGCCATGTCTAGTAGTAAATTAATGAGAGAGAGTGAGGACTAGAAGAAGCTTGGTAGGAATGACCTTCTGGCTTGTACATTTCAGCGGCAGATTACCAAGACCGGAAGCTGAAGAAATGCTGTGAAGATGGGATGTATGAGAACCCCATGGGGCACAGCTGCGAGAAGCGGGTTGGGTACATCCTGGATACGGATGAATGCAAGAAGACCTTCCTCGACTGCTGCAATTATATCAAGACCATACGGGACAGGCTGCAACGGGAGCTCCACTTGGAACTTTCAAGAAGCAAGTACCAGGGTTTCAATATCACTCAGAGGAGCAAGACTGGGGGAATTGTTAGAGAAATAAGACCACGCCAACCCTGCTCATGTTCACAGATCTCCCATGGGGGAGATGGGCATGAATGCAGTGGCAGCAATTCTGTTAGTGTTGCACCATGTTGATATGGGGACCCAGATGAGTCAGGGTAATAACCTCTTCACAGGTCACCACTGAGGTTCAACCTTTGTTTCTAAAGCACAGTCCTCTACCACTTGAGCTAAAGGGGTAACTCCCCTATCTAGGAATAGTAGTAGGCTCTTACCCTTTGCAGAATATCCAGTAGAGGGCACATATGTAGCACGGAGCCAGTGGCTTATACCAGTGTTATAGGAGCCCAGAAAAGGCTAGCTCATGGGGAAACAGCAAGGCAGGCATGGAGAGAAGAAGCCAAACTCCAATTCATGCTTTTCTGGGCTGGCAGCATCAAAACTTGGCTACGTCGGTCAAATCAGGGATGCTTTCACATCAGTTCTAGAGCAGGCCAACCCCCGAATCCTTTCAGGTTTGCCCCCATCCCAATCAATGTCACAGCAAAGCCAGACGGTCTGTGATTTGATTCCCCAGGTGACTTGGACGAAGATTTCATGTCCGACGAAGATATCACCTCAAGGAGCCAGTTTCCAGAGAGCTGGCTGTGGCAAGTGGAGCAGCTGACTGAGCGACCAAATGAACTGGGGTAAGAGCATGTGGCCGTGTCACTCCCATTCATCAAAGGGCCACATTCAGACGTGGTATGGTGTAGCTCCCACTGAAGTCAGTGTCTCTCCACAGCAAGATCCCCAGTGGAGCCGGCTGGAGTATTTGTCATGAATTAGGGCCAGCATTCAGCAGCTGATCCATATTCATAGTCACTCCTAGATCTTAAGGCCAGAAGGGGCCATTAGATCATCTAGTCTCACCTTCTGTATAACAGAGACCAGAGAATTTCATTCAGTTACTCCAGTTTTGAGCCCATATTTAGGTACCTAAAAGAACTGGCCCAACTTCCAGAGGTGCTGAGCAGCCAGCGGTATCCCCTGGCTTCAGCCCTAATGAAAAACCAGGCTGCTGATTTAGGTGCTAGAATATGGATGTAGGTGTCTGGCTGTTTAGCATTGGCCTTTTATCCTGTTCGGGAACCATTCCTCATTTCTGTTTGTTGTTCAGGGTGTGTTATTGGGTTGCTGATGGTGATATTGATGGTGCTTTCTAATTGGACGGCTGAACCTTTTTTTTTTTTTTTTTTTTTATTAAAAGGTAAATGAAGTGATGGGTCAGGCCCCTCTCCACTGGAGTGGAATATAATTCCCCTGCTTGGAATTAGACCGGGACACTAGAACTAATATCCCTACCCTTGAGATTTTTAAAACAGATTGTGTCCTGTGGCTGGTGCAGAACTTGGACCACTGAGTTCCTCCTCAGAGATGGTTCTATATTTCAGTGGTTGGGTGAAGAAGGCTTTACCATGGATGTCAGTCCTAAGATAGAAGGTTCTAGACCGGGGCGGGCAAACATTTTGGCCTGAGGGCCACATCGGATTTCCAAAATTGTATGGAGGGCCGGCTGTGCCTCCCCAAACAGCCAGGTGTGGCCCGGTCCCCACCCCCATCCGACCCCCTCCCCCGCTTCTCACCCCCTGACAGCCCCTACGGGACTCCTGCCCCATCCAACCCCCCATTCCCTGTCCCCTTGTGCCCCCCCCGGGTCCCCTGCCCCATCCACCCCTCCCTGTGCCCTGGCCTCCCCCGGACCTCCGCCCCCGCCCCTGACTGCCCCCCACTGCCCCATCCAACTGCTCCTCGCATTACTGACTGCCCCCCCGGAACCCCTGCCTCATCCAACCACCCCTTCTCCCTGACTGCCCCCGGACCCCCTGCCCCTGACTGCCCCCCGCCGCCCCATCCAACCCCCCTCTCCTTCCTGACTGCCCCCCCGAGGACCCCTGCTCCCATTCAACCCCCCTGTTCCCCACCCTCTAACTGCCCCAATCCCTATCCACACCCCTGCCTCCTGACCACCACTCCCCGACCTCCCCTGCCCTCTATCCAACCCCCGCTGCTCCCTGCCCCCTTACCGCGCAGACTGGAGCACTGGTGGCTGGTGGTGCTACTGCCGTGCCGCCCAGATCATCAGGACAGGCAGCCACGCCATATGGCTGGAGCCAGCCACACCACCGCCCAGCACAGAGCACCGGGTCAGGCCGAGGCTCTGCAGCTGTGCTGCCCGGCAAGAGCTCGCAGCGCCGCCACCCAGAGCATTGCGCCGATGGAACAGTGAGCTGAGGCTGCAGGGGAGGGGTAACAGCAGGGGAGGGACCGGGGGCTAGCCTCCCAGGCCAAGAGCTTAAGGGCTAGGCAGGAGGGTCCCGCAGGCCAGATGTGGCCCACGGGCTGTAGTTTGCCCACCTTTGGTCTAGACCCTTAGCTGGGGAATGTCCATGAGTCCTAGCTCCTTCCTTCTGTAAAAGACTCTGTCTTTCTCTTTCCATGTAGAATTTCTTCCAAGACGGTGCCTATTTTCCTGAAGGATTCCATCACCACCTGGGAAGTCCTGGCTGTGAGCCTTTCAGAGACCAAAGGTGAGGAACACCCTAATGGGGAAAAGACCCCAGGCCACAATGGGCCTTGGAAACGTCACAGTGAGATGGAACAATCGAGGAGACAGACACATTTCAGGGCTAAAGTATAAGCCCCCCAGTCTCTGACCCTGGGTCTTTCCCCATTGCAGGGATCTGTGTGGCTGATCCCTATGAGATAACAGTAATGAAAGATTTTTTCATCGACCTCCGGCTGCCCTACTCTGTAGTGAGGAATGAGCAGGTGGAAATCCGGGCTATTCTCTACAACTATCGGGACCAAACAATTACGGTAAGCTCACCGCCTCATGGGGCTCTACAGTGGACCTGAGGTGTCAATGCTTTGACAGACAGTGAAACCAAAACAAAATGGTGGAAGGCTTGTTCTTCTAGGGCCTGATCCCTTTGGGGCTGGACACCCTTGTCTCCCATTGACCTTGTTGGGTGCTCAGCACCTTGAAGGATCAGGCTATGGAATCCACCCAGTTAAGACCATAAGAACGGCCATACTGGGTCAGACCAATGGTCCATC
Source organism: Emys orbicularis (assembly GCF_028017835.1). Taxonomy (NCBI): domain Eukaryota; kingdom Metazoa; phylum Chordata; order Testudines; family Emydidae; genus Emys; species Emys orbicularis. Next base: position 4,418,948 of record NC_088701.1, on the reverse strand, counting down.
TAGCCCAGTATACTGTCTTCTGACAGGGGCCAGTGCCAGGTGCTTCAGAGGGAATGAACTGAACAGGTAATCATCAAGTGATCCATCCCTTGTTGCCTATTCCCAGCTTCTGGCAAGATTGCATGATATAGAGGGAGATAAAAAAATACCCTTCTGTCTGCCATTCTTCTCTGGTTGGGCCTCAAATCTGTGAGTAGGTACCAGGTTCAGAGCTTTCTGCTGACTCACACCAGTAGCCAGACCAGGTGGGTCTCATTACTTCCACTCAGGAACGCCACAGGCTGAGGGCCTCTCTGAGGCAGGACAGAACTAGAGGGGGTCCTGAAGGGCCTCTCAGGAAGGAGGTCAGGATACAGTCATGTGCGTTGTAAGTACAGTCCTGTCTGTTATTTATTAAGATTAAAGGCAAACTCCAGTCAGAGGGTGCATTTTGGATCAATGCCCTACAGTGTCATGGTGTGCAGAGTAGACTGCCCGCTCACGAATCTCTGTTCTCTTCTCAGGTCCGGCTGGAGCTGCTGCACAACCCAGTTTTCTGCAGCGCATCCACTTCCAAGGCTAAATACCAGCAGATCCTTGACATCAAAGCCAAGTCCTCCCTGGCCGTGCCATTAGTGATTGTCCCGCTGCAACTAGGATCTCACGACATTGAGGTCAAGGCAGCAGTGTTGCGCAGTTTTGTGTCTGATGGCGTGAAAAAGAAACTGAAGGTTGTGGTAGGTATCAGGTGACGGGATGGGGGGGATGTCTGCTGGAGGGCAAGAGGCTGGAGGCTAGATTGGCTGGCTTCTGGAATTGGTGCTGTACCTTTAGCTGTTAAATTAACACCCTGCATCTCCATCCTCATCCCACTTCCTCCCCTTCCCTGTGGCAACTACAGCAGGGCTGGGGCTGGCCTGGTTATCTTACACTCAGTCCTCTGAGCCGTCATATAAAAGACCTAGGGTCAGTTCCTCAGGCCCAGGGTCTTGCTCCTTGGACCAGTGGGTGCCGGAATCAGTGCACCCAGGGAGAACCTCATATCACTCGGCAGAGAGAGCTGAGCAAAGGAGCAGCATTGGTGGGTTGTGAAGGGCGTCCCACTGGCCTGCCCCAGGAGATCACTGCAATGCTGGGTGAAAGGAAGATCCTCCACTGAAGATCAGGGAGTAGAAAGGTCCTTCAGGGAGGTCACAGAGCAATGATGGAATGAATTGAGCTTCTCACTTCCTCGCCCTGCCAGACTCTGTAGGGCAGATTCATAAGAACATAAGAACGGCCATACTGGGTCAGACCAAAGGTCCATCTAACCTGAGGTCAGATTCCAGACTCATTGGGATGGAGCCTGATCTCAGTTTCACTTGACCGCTGACTTCCAGTGGAGTCACTCCTGATTCACGCTGATCTCAAGATCAGCAAGTCGCTCACCTTTTCCTACTGCTCTTCATTGTCTCTGAATGCTACTGTGCTTACTATGCTCTTGTCATTCCTTTCTAGCCGGAAGGGATGAGGATGAGCAAAACAATTATGTCTGTAGTATTGGATCCATCTGCGAAAGGAGCAGGTGAGTAGCCGCACTGCATTGCGTTTACGTGGCGCCTTTCATCTTGAAGGTCTCAAAGAATTCCACAATCTATATCTAAGTGAGGGCATCTCTGTTTTTGGAGCCCTTGTATCTAACCCAAACCCTTAATCGAATCTGCAGCAAACTTCCCTGAAAAATTCTACCCTGGCATCCGATATTGTGTGGGAGATTTCAGAGGGATTGGTTTCGTGTTGGCTGAGATGGAGGTCAAAATCAGGCTCATCTCGGAAGACTAGAATCAGCAATATGCAGAGCAATTCAGCTGCCACTGAAATGCAGCCACCTCTGCCTGCCCCGTATTCATAGCTTCCTGATTCCCATCTCAGCTGCCCCCTCCCTCCCTTTGCCCTAGCACATCAGTGGATTGTGCAGGGCTTTCTATGAGCGTTGAAGAGTATTATTCAAGAACCAGCAGCAAAGCTCAGCCGGCTGGACGGATGGCATTTCACTGTCTCTTCTCCTTGTCCTTCCTTTTCAGGGGGAGTCCAGGAAGAGAAGGTGAAAGCGGCAGATATGGATGACAGGGTTCCAGACACAGAATCGGAGACCAAAGTCAGCATCCAAGGCAAGAGCCTCTGATTTGAAAGAGTTTTATGCTTTAGAAACAGAGTGAAGGGAGCAATGAATTCTTCTCTGATAGCCACATTCGCAGGAGGTGGACCGATTACCCATTTGGTTCTGTTACAACTGTCTACGTGCACTATCGAGCATTAATGGCCAAGATACAGCAAAGTCATTGTTGGCATGTGGCTAAGCAAGATGCTCACAGGAGAGATGTGTGCAAAGAAATAAGGAGCGCCCAGGGGGAAGCCTATGTCTCTGGACAGGATAGCCTAGTGGTTTGACGCCCAGCTTAGTATTTGGGAAGCCTGAGTTCAAGATCTTGCTTGGCCACAGACGTTCCTGGTGACTTTGGGCAGCACCCTTAGCCTATCTGTGCTTCAGTGCCCCATCTGTAAAATGTGGATAATAGCCCTTCCTTTAACCCCATTTAGCTTGACCAGCAAGGGCTGGTGCTTTCAGAGTGGAAGTATCCAGGTTCTATCCCTACCACTGGCAGGGCTGGAGTGAAGTAGCCTAGGAGGGCTTGGTGAGAAATGCTCAGAGCATTGCCAGGGCCTTGTCAGCACACAGGGCCCGGATCAATTGTTGCTGGGTTAGGATCCAACCTTCATGGGGTTTGGGTGTGCTCAGCACTGTGCAGGATTGAGCTCTCAATCTGCCACTGCCCGCAGAGAGGTCTGTCTGTCTCTCTGTCCCCACCAGCGCCTGCTCTCGGTGCTCGAATTCACGCCGTGTTATTTCCTTGGCCAGGAAACCCTGTGACAATCATTGTAGAAAACTCCATCGACGGGGCCAACCTGAAGCACCTCATTGTGACGCCGTCTGGCTGTGGGGAACAGAATATGATCGGCATGACCCCCCCGGTCATCGCCACCATCTACCTGGACAGCACCGAGCAGTGGGAAAGGATCGGGGTGGAACGCAGGGCAGAAGCCATCAAGTTGATCATGCGAGGTAAGTACTTCTCATGCCAGACAGCAAATCCCTCTTCAGGCTCGCATTAGGGACACAGGAACTGCCGCACAGGACTGGCCCCGAGGTCCATCTAGCCCAGTAGCCTGTCTCGGAGAGTGCCTGGTACCAAATGCTTCAGAAACCTCATGTTAAGCACATTGGGCAATAGAGAGTCCAGGGATCAGGGAGGTAGCCTGGCACTCAGGGGACACCAGTTCAGTTCCCTGCTCTGCCACACACTCTGGGTGTGATGTTGAGCAAATCGCTTAATCGCTCTGTGACTCCATTTCCAACCTCTGCAAATGGGGAGAGTCGCAGTGCCCTGCTGCACAGGGGGGTTGTGAGGGTAGATGGCAGGAGCTTCGCAAACTCCCACCGTCACCTGGAGCGTGGCCCTGCTCCCATTCTGCCCCTCCCCCTATGCGTCCACCCACGCTCCGCCCCGAGGCCCCGCCCCAGTAGGCCTCTTCCCCCCGAGGTCTTTCCCTTGCTCCACCCACATTCTGCCGCTCACTCCTCTCCGCCCCCTCCTCCCCCATCACTCACCCATAAAGCAGGAAAAAAGTGGGCAAGGCCATGTCTCCCTGGCCCCACCTGTTCTGGCGCCCCTGGTAGTTACATTGAAGATTGTGAGGCACCCCGGTACTATGGGAATGGGGTCCGGATAAGCCCCTAAAATAGAGAGAGAATCTGCCTCCCACATTTGGTCTCCTACTCCCTTTAGAGGTTGGTTTAAGACCTGAAGCATGAGGTTTAATATCCCTCCCACAATGTACGTTGGCATTAGTCATGATAACTCTGAATAGACCTTCCTATGCAGACAAAGGCCCAACCCCGTTTTCAGTTCTGCTGGGCTTTTGGGCTCCAGTTCATTGCTGGTCTATGGCTGTTGTGCAGTGGACTGGATGGTCGTGGGGTGGAGGCCACTCACCCACAGTTCAAATCCGTGTCAGGTTGGCACTTGGTAGCGAGGAAGGATAGAGAATCTCATGACCATTGAGAGAACTTGGTAGGTTTCAACAGGTGTCCCTTTCACTACACCGCGGGGTGTCTAAATTAGGTACGGCATCTGAACTACAAACATCACATCCCATAAGCTTTTACAATATGGGGAAACTGAGGCAGGTAGTGACTTGCCCAACATCACATCACGCAATGAGTGACAGAACTGAGAACTGAACCCAGGAGTCCTGACCCACAGAACCTTGCTCCAAACACTAACCCACCCTCTCCTCCCAGAGCCTGGCATACAACCCAGGCATCCCACCTCCCAGGTCCCCATACACTGTAATCACTTGGCCCCACTCCCACCCTGAAGGGAGGATTCATACTGGTGAGGAACAGGGCAGTGTCCATGCCAATCGGCTTCCCCACCAGACAGCTTTCTGCCTTTGCTTCCCTTGAGTTGCTGTGCTGTGTCCCTCCTGAGAGACGCCTGCAGAAAAAGGGAGAGCCACACAACTCAGACAGCCACGGCAGGGGTCACAGCTCTGACTTAGTTTGCCTTACGCATGTAAAGTCCTCATTAGAGACTCGCCAGACATTGCACAGCTCCTTCTTACTCTCCCTGTTTCAGGTTACACGCAGCAGATGGCTTTCAAAAAACCCGACTTCTCATATGCTGCTTTCAACGCCCGGCCATCAAGCACTTGGTGAGGACAGTGGGTTTTGCATCCTCTTGATCAGCGTTAGCCTGACCCTACACATGCAATGCATGAGCCAGAGCAAGTCAGTCTCCAGCCCAAAACCAGAGGGCAAAGGTTAACACACACAATGGGAAAAAAGTACCCAATCCAACTCCCACAGATGGCAATGGAAAGACGCCCAAAGATGAGATAGGCACCTGGCAGGATCTACAAAATCACCTGAGCAGAATAGGGGCTTAATTCCCTTTGAAAGTCAATGGGAGTTGGGTGCCTAACTCACTTAGGCACTTTGGTAAATCCCGCTAGGTGCCTATTTGCATCTTTAGGTGCCTAAATACCTTGTAAATGTGGCCCCCAGTGATTTCAGTGACAGTTCAGTGTGGGGCGAGCGGAGGGCTTGAGGGATTGGGAATGAATAAGGCAAAGATTTAGTCATGGGTATTTTTAGTAAAAGTCATGGACAGGCCACGGGCAATAAACAAAAATTCACGGCCTATGACCTGTCCATGACTTTTACCAGAAATACCCCGTCAGGGTGTCACACCCCTGACTAATTCTTAGCTGCTCCTAGGGCGCCACTGATCTGGGGGTCCCCGGGGTGCTGCTGCTCTGGGGGGTCCCTGCAGCGCCATTGCTCTGGGGGATTCCCGGGGGCTGACAGCTGGCTCCTGCTTCGGCGGCAGAGTCTGACTGCATCCGGCCGCCCGCTGTTCCGAGGCCCCTGGGGACTGCTCTCCAACGGCCTCCGGGGCTGCTCCTGGGCCGCTGCTCCAGCCGCTGCTCAGACTGCCCCCAGGGTGGCCCTAAGGCCTGCAGCTGCCTTAGTAATGAACTCCAGGTCCTTTCAGTTTTAGGTGGCTAATTTGTAGCTTGCTCAGACTAACCGTTACCATAGGCGCCAACTTTCCCACTCTTGGCCCCGCCCTGACTCCACCCTTTCCCTGCCCCTACCCCGCCCCTGTTCCAACCCCTTCCCCAAAGTCTCCGCCCCAACTCCACCCCCTCCTTGCCCCATTGGACCTCTTCCCTAAATCCCTGCCCCAGCTGTGCCTCTTCCCTGAGTGTGCCGCGTTCCCCCTCTTCCCCCCCCCCCCAGCGCTTGCTGCATGAAACAGCTGTTTCGCAGCGCAACCACTGGGAGCGAAGGGGAAAAAACAGGTACGTGGTGCGCTCAGGGGAGGAGGCGGAGGCAGAGTGGAGGTGGAGGTGAGCTGGGGCGGGGAGCTGCTGGTGGGTGCTAAGCACTCATCAATTTTTCCCCGTGGGTGCTCCAGCCCCAGAACACCCACAGAGTCGGCACCTATGACCGTTACCATTTTGACGACTGTTCATTGGCTTGTGTGAAGTTGAGTTTGATGACTCTCCAGTCCAGTTCCCAGTGGCCAGCTGTCCACAGCGGGCCCTCAACCCCACCATCCTGGTCATACCACTGCACGCGGCATGAGCTCGGCACATCTCAAGTAGAGCCAGCCGTAATAGGGAGCAGTGTCTGGATGCGCTTTCCCAGACAAGCGGTGACATTTTCCCTAGCTCCTGCTCACTCAGATTACCATAAACTGACCCACATGAACCTCACTCCATTTACTGCTGTGAAATGTCTCAACTGATACCTGAGTGCAGACGGTCCAGCTTTCACACTGAAGGCAATTCCGGGAAGGCAGGAGTGACCGTGATGTGATTGATTCTGCCCTCAGGCTGACGGCGTACGTGGCGAAGGTCTTTGCCATGGCTAAGAAACTGGTGCCCATTGAAAACCAAGTTATCTGTGGGGCGGTGAAATGGCTGATCCTGGAAAAGCAGAAACCGGACGGAGTCTTCCAAGAAGATGCCCCTGTAGCCCACGGAGAGATGGTTGTATGTGTTTCCTTTGACTTTTACACACCAATCACTACCCACCTCAATCATCACAGCAACTTCTTGGTTCATAATTCAAAGGGACATCTTATTGGGCTACATCCCAAAGTCTGTGCGCACACAGACTGATCTCCTGTCTCTCTCTCCCATCAGTGGAACAACCCAGTGCAGTTACTTGGGCAGCAGTGAATGGAGATTCAGGCCCAATGGGCCAGATTGTATCTATTTAGTCCTTAGTGGACTTCATGGAGTCTTTGGCACTTCTCCCTTGTTGGGGGTAAACATTCTGTTGGGGGTAGATCATTTTTGGTTGTGTTGTTGTTCGGGGTTTAGGAGTGGAAGGGGGGGTCATTGTTGGAGCTAGGGGTGTCAGGGTTGGGATTTAGAGGTGCCAGGATTTAGGGCATGTCAGTGTTAGGGTTTATAAGGTAAAAGGGGGTGTTGGTGTCAGGCTTTTGGAGGTGTCAGTGTCAGGATTTAGGGGTCTCAGTTTTAAGGTTTAGGGTAGAAGGGGTTGTCAGTGTCAAGGTTTGGGGGCTTCAGTGTCAGGGTTTAAGGTGTAGAAGGGGGTGTCAGTGTCAGGATTTAGGGGGCATCAGTGTCAAGTTTTAGGGGTGTCAGTGGTGGGGTTTAGGGGTCTCAGTGTTAGGTTTTAGGGTTTGAAGGGGTGTCAGGGTTTAGCAGAGGTGCTGGAACTAGGGGTGCGCGGGGTGCTGCAACAACCCCTGGCTTCAAGTGGTTTCCATTATATACAGAGTTACAGTTTGATTCAATGGTTCTCAGCACCCCCACTATAAACATTGTTCCTGCACCTCTGGTGTTTAAAGCTGTCAGTGTCTGGGTTTAAGGGGTCTCTGTGTTAGGGGTATCAGTGTTAGGGTTTAGGGCAGAAGGGGTGTCCATATCTGGGTTTAGGGGGTGTCCGTGTGTGGGTTTATTAGATAGAAGGGGGTTGGGTTTGTTATGTGAGTATTGTTCTTGTGGTGGGAAGATGTCTTCAAAGGGGATAGTTTTGCAGCATTTACTAAAGACACTTAGGCTCTGGCCTGGCCTGATGTTCCCTGGGCATTGTCTCCCCAGCCAACTCCCCTCGACTGAAAATGCCTTGTCCTCGCCTCTCATGCGTTTCGTCCCGGGCTTAGTGATTTGCATTGTCCCAGAGGAGCGCAGCTGTCTTGGTGATTCACAGGCCAAAGTTCGGTCTTTGATGTCACTGGGGCTTGATCCATTAACGCACGGGAAGCTGCCTGGGAGCTAGTGGTAGGACCTGAGCACCGGCCTGGTGAGCTAAATTCTCTCACGCTGGTTTAATACGAAGCGTCTCTATTGACTTGGATGGAGTTCCTCCACACTGACAAAGGAGTAACTGAGATCAGAACCTGGCCCATTGCACGACACGTGTTCGTTAGACAATGGGAGGTTCAGCGATAGGTCTAACCATGACTGAGAGTCCATTCTTGGGTACCTTTCTAGGAAGCATGTGTTCTAATTTCCTATGCTGAGGGCCTGGGATTAATTCTTTCTTTTCATGGTACTCGGGGGACTTTCTTATCCCAAATCTGTCCTTCGCTTCCCTTTAGGGAGGGTACAAGGGTGCTGAGCCTGATGTCTCTTTAACGGCTTTTGTGCTTATTGCATTGGAAGAGGCCAAGGACATCTGCAAGGATCAAGTCAACGTGAGTATCTCTGCACCGTATGTGCACTTCTATGTTCATACCCAGGTTTTCCCATCTTTCCATCCCCTATGAACCACGCCCCGTGGCATGTGGAATTTGCTGGGGAAGGAGCTAGTAAATCTGCATTTATTCATGCCATATATAAGCAAATAAAAAAAAAATTTCCTCTAAGCTTATACAAACAAAGCTTATGGGTCCAGAACATTCTAGGAGGTTAGTGAAAAATGAATCCACATACGGAATACCGGAAATGTTTTACTTCAAACATTCGATTTCCCCTTTTTCTTTAACAACAAAAACAGCACCCCGAGCCCGGCACCCCCCAGGTGGTCGCCTGGATTGCCTGCCCCTAAATCTGGCCCTGGTCTGTGGTATCAGACAGAAGCTGCAAAGAGGAGGATGAGATGATGTGGTGGGCACATACAAAGGGGACGAAGAGAATCTTAGGCACCGACTCCATGGGTGCTCTGGGGCTCAAGCACCCATGGAAAAAAATAGGGGGTGCCCCGGCTGGCTGCCGATCAGCTGTTTAGCAGGTCCCTGGGGCTGTCCACTGATCAGCAAGCGGCTGGCGGAAAGCGCGAGGGGGAGGGGATAGAGAAGAGGGAGTGGCAGGCTGGCGGGGGGGGCTTTGAGGGAGAGGGCGGAGTGGGGGCAGGAAGAGACAGAGGAAGGGTGGGGCCTCAGCGGAGGGGGCAGGGCAGGGACAGGAAGAGGTGGATAAATCATGCATGTGAATCGTGCATCAAAGTTGTGAAATGGGCTACAAATGCAATAAAAAATAAGGTATTCAAAATGTAACAAATAGAGGGGGGGGACGCCAAAGATGCTCTGGGGTGCCATTTGGGCTAGGGCTGGCCCTGCTACAGACTTTGGTCTCACTCCTGATGACATACTGCATGTGGTCCAGAAATGTCCCCTTTCGCTGCCTTCAAATATCTCACTTCCATGTCTTCATGCCTCCTCCATCTTTCACCAGCACAAAATTCACTGTGAAATTAAATAAAGCTGGAAGCCACATGAATTTATAATGTCTTAATGTAACCCACACAGCTCCTGGGTGTGGTGTTCTCTTCCCATCTAGTGGCACTGAGACCACTTAGCGAGAGATTAATGAGTCTGCTCTTGAGACTTCGGGCTTTTAGTTCATGCAGTAAAGGCTCATGCATTTAGCTCTGCAGGTCCCATCCTGCCTGCCGACGACCAGGTTCTGTTGGTGTTAGATTAACTTCAATAACTCAGGCATAGGTTAGGGATTTGTTACAGGAGTGGGTAGGTGAGATTCTGTGGCCTGCGTTGTGCAAGAGGTCAGCCTAGATGATCATAATGGTCCCTTCTGACCTTAAAGTCTATGAGTCTAACACCACCCAAGACCTCAGCCTAACTCACGAGTTTGATTTTCTTTTGTTTTCTTTGTCACCTCCTAGAGTTTGGAAGGCAGCATCAGCAAAGCTGCTGATTACTTAGCCCAAAGGTACCAGTCTCTAGTCAGACCTTACACTGTGGCTCTTGCGTCCTATGCCTTAGCGATGGTGGGGAGACTGGACACCGAGAAGGCGCTCATGAAAGCTTCGACAGGTAAATGAGGGCATCTTATCAAGTACTGGAAAGATGTGGCCAAGTCAGGATGGGGTTCAGGGAAGAGAAGCAAAGGAGGTTGGGGATTGGTCCTGCTTTGAGCAGGGAGTTGGACTACATGACCTCCTGAGGTCCCTTCCAACCCTGATATTCTAGGTTGGAGAGGGATTAATTTATGAAGAATGAATAACAGGCATAGAATTGTTCCTTTTGGCCAGATTTGAAATTGATTGGGCTGGGTGTAAATTCAGAGTAACTCTCGTGTGTTGAGTGGAGTTACTCCAGATTTACACCAATGTGTCTGAGATCTGGATGTGGCAGAGATATATGGTATTACTTGACCTCAGGAGGAATCGGAGAGCCCTGTACGTATATCTAAAGGATGTAAACCCCAAAGAGAAAGAGAGAGAAAAGAGTGGGTCAAGAGGATGTAACTGGATGAAACTGAACAAAGGGGAATTTCAGAGGATATAGAATAATATTGCCCGCTAAGAAAATGGAGTTTGCCCCATTGTTTGGGATAGTTAAAACAGGGCAGGACAAAGCTGTTGTCTAGATATAACAATGTTATGTTGAAAGGTGCCAGGTGGGTCTTTGATCCCCAAACGGTCACAGACCTTGGCCATGTCTACAATGCAGGGACTAGAGCGGCACAGCTACGGTGCTGTAGCTATGCCGGTATCACCCCCTATTGTAGACGCAGACTGCACCCATGGAAGGGGTTTTCCATCTCTGTAGGAACTTCACCACCATAGTCAACGGTAGCTAGGTCAACTGAAGCATTTTTCCATTGACTTAGCAGTGTCTGCACTAGGGGTTAGTTTGGCATAGCTATAGCACTCCGGAAGGGTGTGTGTGTGTAGATTTTTCACATGCCCTGAGTCACACAGGTATGACGACCTAAGTTTTAAGTGTAGACCAGGCCCTTGTTCAAGTTAATGGGTGTGCCAGACACTCTTTCAGACTCAGTGGAGGGAGCAATCAAGCCTCTTTCTGTAGTAGACACAGCTAAAAACAATGTAGGGACTGCCCAAGGCACACAGCAGGTCAACAGCTAAGCCATGTGGGCTGAGGGGTTTCCGTGACTGCAAACATAGGGGCTAGTATGTTGGTTTTGCACCCTGTGCTTTGGAGGCAGAAACCAGCTGAAAGCCTGGAGAAGTGTTATGAAACAAGGAGAGAGACATTGCTTGTTGGGCCTAGAACTCACTTCAGAGGCGGACTTGGGGATTTCTCAGCAAGTAAGTTGCCTGCTGTCGGTTTCTCTCATGCTCAGGGAAGTGGGACTTTCTGTGCACTTTCGTAAGCAATCAGGTTTACACCAGAGAACGTACCTGAGGGCTATCACCAATTCCTCATTGTAATTGAAACAATCCTCCAAGACCCCAAATACTTTGTAGCTGCTCGGCCTGAAAGGGGCAACAATCGGTTCGACTTACCGATCCTCCGTGCAGAAAGTTGGGGAAGGAGTCAGGTGATGGTATGGTCCAGTCAGATCTGCTCAGAATAAATGGGTGTCCTTGGGAAGAGTCCTTTAGCTCACCTTCTTTGCTGCTGCCTAGAGGGAAATCGCTGGGAAGAGCGGAACGCCCGCACCTTCAACATTGAGGGCACCTCGTACGCCTTGCTAGCCTTGCTGAAAATGAAGAAGTATGAGTTGACTGGTCCCATAGTCAGATGGCTGAGAGAGCAGAACTACTACGGAGGGGGATATGGATCTACCCAAGTGAGTATGATCCTTATAGTCCCGGGTATCCTTCCGAGACTGTTTTGTGGGAAGGCCTCCCATCAGAAGGGATGGGATTCCGATCACTTGAGTCATTGTAGAAAGCCCTGGGGAATGCCCAGTAGAGAACAATTCTGCATTGCCTGGGAGATGGGCAATGTGACCTATCAGGTCTTTGCCATTGTTAACCTAAGGCAGAGACCAGCACAGGAGCATGACCGAATCTTCTCACTAGAGGCTCCATCCTGCCAAGATGATGGGTGTGAGCACATGCTTCACTTTAAGACACTGAGTTGTTCCTGGGGAGTCAATGGGCCTTCTCTTCCCATGGGCAGAAACACACGCGCATCTGGACTCATTCTGGCATTTGTTTGTTTTTTGGCCATTGGTCAGGAGACAGGGTACCAGGCGTGTAGGACCAACGGTCTGAGTCCATATGACAAAGCCATTGTTGAATCATGACTAATCTGAATCGATCTGGGTTTAATCCATCTCTAAGTAGAACTGTAAGCTTATGTTTTTTTGGATTCTTTTTTTTAAATTGTGCTTACACGAGGCACTGGAGAGGATAAAAGCCCTACTGCTAGTGATAGCTAAATAAAGATGGAGTGTCCTCAGATATCCCTCCCTTCCCTGGAGTACGGGGGCCACTAGGAACTATAGGGTCTGTCTGTGTCCATCAGCCTCAGTTGAGAAGTCCCTTTACATTCCTTGCTACTGAGTCTTGTCTTTTCTCTACCTAAATGGATGCTACAAGCTCGGTTGGGAGCGGTCTATATTTTTGAGTCATGGGCATGTGTTCTATCCCTAACACTGTGCTGTGTGTGGCATAGATGTCTCTATATATGTAACCTACACACCTCCTGGGTATGGTGCTCTGTTCCCTCTAGTGGCATCGAGACCACTTAGAGAGAGAGATTATTGCTACAGCCTTAGCTAAGGGCCACATGGCTTTTAGCTCATGCAGGAGAGGTTTATGCATTTAGGAAGAGGTCCCACGTTCGAGTCCTGGACAAGCCCCCACTTGTAATACCGATAGACCCCGGTCGTCGGTGGGCGGGATCGAACCTGGGAACCTCTGGAGCTAAATGCATGAGCCTCTCCTGCATGAGCTAAAAGCCACGTGGCCCTTAGCCAAGGCTGTAGCAATAATCTCTCTCTCTAAGTGGTCTCGGTGCCACCAGGAGGTGTGTGGGTTACATATACATAGAAGGAGCCACTATCTTGTTGCGCTCTGTCCAGCTGACAATTGGCCCGTTAATAGCTGGGGCAATGGGAAGCTAATTGACCATGCACGATTTATTTATTAACCATGGGTTCTATTCCTGGCTTGGCCACTGGCTTCCTGGATGACCCTGGGGAAGTTAATTCCCTGCCCTGTGCCTCCGTTTCCCCATCTGTACAATGGGGATAAAGATATTGTACTGCTTTGTAAAGTACTTGGAGATCTACTGATGAAACACTACAGAAGAGCCAGGTAATATTATCATATAACCCTTTGCCTGCGTGACACCCAGTGGAACCCTGGTGTTTTCTTTCATTGTATTTTTGGACCGTCTTCATTAAAGAGTCTCTTTAGAAGCTGTCAGATGTTCAGCGCAAGAGGACAATAAGGTGTAACCCTCTTGTCTTCCTCCTGGTGTTCTAGGCGACCATCATGGTGTTCCAGGCTCTTGCGCAGTACCAGATAGACGTTCCACAGCACAAAGACCTGAATTTGGACGTTTCTATTCTCCTGCCGGGCCGTGCTAATCCTCTAAACTACAAAATCTTAAACCAGAACGCTCTGGTGGCCAGAACAGCAGAGGTATCATGCTTCTCTGTGTGATTAGTACAGATCACTGATTATAGAGAAAGGGGATTTGACTAGAACCTCCTATCCAAACCCTTTTGGGAGGGGGAGGGGAATTCATATTCCCGGCACCAGATCCAAACGAATCCAGACTTTTGACTCCGATTTTTAAGAGCAGAAGGGACCGTCTGACCTTCGGCATGACACAGGCCAGAGAACCTCACCTACTAATTTCTGAATCAAGCCCATAACTTCTAGCTGAGCTGTGGGATGTCTCTTAGATAGATATCCAGTCTTGACTTAAAGACTTGAAGTGATGGAGATTCCACCACATCCTGTCAGGCCCTAGCTTCTAGGCAGTCAGGCCTGGTGGTTGGAGCTGGCTGTAGAGTCGGGACTGGGCCAAGGGCAATGCTGAAATCAGGGTCTGGGGACAGGCCGTGGGTCAGAATCCACAGACAAGCCAAATCAGGATTGCAGTCAGAGTCCGGTTGCAGGCCACTGGTCAAAGCCAGGTTGGAGTCAGTCCGAGGGCCTGGGGGGTCAGGAGGCGGATGCAGGCTGCAGCAGGTCTGTAACAGGGCTGGAGCAAGGTCAGAGCAGGGCACAGACGAGGCTGAAGTGGGCTGGAACAAGGCTCGGGCATGGCTGGGGCATGGCTGGGGCAGGAACAGGAACTGGGTCAAGGGCAGGCCAGAAGCCTGGGGCGTCTGTAACACTGCAAGGCCGGAGGAAGATCCCTGGCCAACTAGTGCTGTTGTGCAGAGTAACTCTCAGCTCTGATGGGGACAGTGAAATACTTGTGCCTGGGGGTCATCTGGCCTGGGCCCTGACCAGGGATAGTCAGTCCAGTACAAAAGAAAATTAACCTTGGATCAACTTTACAGACCAAATTGAATGAAGACTTCACTGTGAAGGCAGAAGGGACTGGACAAGGAACCTTAACTGTATTGACAGTTTATAATGCAAAGCTACGGGAGGATGATTCTCAGTGTAAGAAGTTTGACCTGAGGGTATCGGTCGAAGAAGCCCAGGGTGGTAAGTAACCGCCTGTCTTTTCTCTTGTGAAGCTTGCTGTCAATCCTCAGATCTGGACAAATTTGGCTCAGTTACACCAGTTTAACTCCATGGACAGCAGCGGATTGACACCAATGTGTAAACCAACCACCATCTCTGCAATCACATTCTTAACTTTGGAAAGTATTTTTGTGACGCTTCTTCAAACTCTCCCAGTTCCCAAGTCCTACAAAATTATACCCATAGGGCAGGCACTAAATAATATTTCCAGCTACTACATGTTCTAAGTTGCAACTAATGAGGGAGCAGATGCTGCCTTCTCTCATCATGGCACTTGTTATCAGCAGAGGTGGAGCATCGGATGTGGATGGGAACACAGGCCAGCTACTCTGGGTATTTTCTCCCTCTAAAGTAGAGATGAGCCCATGCCAGGAAGTCTGGTTACAGACCCAAACTTCCAGTGAACACATTTCCAGACAGCATGGGACAGAGGTCAGGATCTTCAGCACCCAAAACACAAGCCTCTGTGGTTTGGGCTAAAGGAGTAATTTCCTTTAGCTGGGAGTAGCTGATTGCTAGTTGCTAGGGCTGGCCAGTAGAGGGAGATATGACCACACATTAGGATTTTGGCACAACTTTTACAGAAACAGGAGCCAGCTGTAAATTGTTCTTAACTTTCCCAGCTGTCCAAGTTCACACCCACTGGCTCTCTCTGTTTCAGTCTCCTCTTTCTGCTAACCCAAGACTATATTTCGTTTGTGCCACCCGGCTGGGAGAGGCTTTTTAGTTTGCGTGCCAGGGGACGGGAAGAATTATTTATGGATTGCTGAAGGGGCGGGGAGGTTTATTGAGGGATTTCTCACACCTACTGTAGGACCTGTTTGATTACTAAGCCATGTTAGTACACCTAAAAAACAAAAGAGGATTTATTTGGCATGAAATTTACACTGAGATATTAATTTCTTTTCTCTTCTGCAATGTTTCTAGTTAAGAAGCCGGAAGGAGCAATGCGTTCAGTCTATATTAAAATCTGCATCAGGTGAGAACAATGCCCTTTAATGATAGACGATAAATAGATGGACAGATGCAGTGAGTAGATGGACAGATGCAGGGGGTAGATGGAGACGGGCTATGAATTTTTCTATGGAACGGCCAAAAAAGTTATGATAAAGCAACAAGAGCTGGTGGAGCGATCACAAAATCAATGTTCAAGTGATGAATTCTGATCAAAAGGGTATTTTCTCTTCTCCTCGTTAGGTTCCTCGGTGTGGTTGATGCCACAATGTCCATCATCGATGTCTCTATGCTCACTGGCTTCTCACCGGACGTGGAGGATCTTAAGAGAGTACGTCAGTGTAATCTGAGAACAGGGAACGTAATAAACAATGCAGTGGCTCGGCTGGAGCTTTCAGATGAGAAAATCCAAGGCAGCAGGTGAACAGTCAGGCTCCAGGGTTAAACTTGGAGGGAGACCAGACAGCTCTAAGGATTGGTAACAGCTTTAGGAAACCGCAACCAGTTCTCTCCAGGTCGGTGATGGAATGTCATCTCCAGCGGGCAGTTTTGGGGGGCCAGTGTACAGTGGGGCCAGAGTTTTTAAAAAGTGACTTCCCTTTAGATCCTCTGACCTACATGGTGCAGAGTTATTTGGGCCTGGAGAACCGTGGATACAGAAAAAGAGGCTGCACAGAAAAGCCAGGCCCCGAAGGAGTCATTGCAGTGAATTGCTGCCCTGGTATAAAATGAGGGTGGATTATTAGGCAAACAAACCCAGGGATGTTTCCAGCACTGGTGTTATCCTCCTGCAGCAGCATAAAATCAGCCAGAATGCCAAACCAGAACTACAGTGTGCCCTGAGTTCCTGCTTGGCTTGTACTGAGCATGCTCAGTAACATCTACGGACACTGCTGCCCTCAGTCTGCCCCCCGCCACCATCTGCAGGTACAGGTCATCTCTGGCTGCATACGCAGTGCTTCATTTGTGCCAGGGCTGAGCCCCGGCACCTCTGGGCCTGGCAGTTCAGAGCCCCGGCACCTCTGGGCCTGGCAATTCAGAGCCCCGGCACCTCTGGGCTTGGCAGTTCAGAGCCCCGGCACCTCTGGGCTTGGCAGTTCAGAGCCCCGGCACCTCTGGGCCTGGCAGTTCAGAGCCCCGGCACCTCTGGGCCTGGCAATTCAGAGCCCCGGCACCTCTGGGCTTGGCAGTTCAGAGCCCCGGCACCTCTGGGCTTGGCAGTTCAGAGCCCCGGCACCTCTGGGCCTGGCAGTTCAGAGCCCCGGCACCTCTGGGCCTGGCAGTTCAGAGCCCCGGCACGTCTGGGCTTGGCAGTTCAGAGCCCCGGCACCTCTGGGCCTGGCAGTTCAGAGCCCCGGCACCTCTGGGCTTGGCAGTTCAGAGCCCCGGCACCTCTGGGCCTGGCAGTTCACAGCCCCGGCACCTCTGGGCTTGGCAGTTCAGAGCCCCGGCACCTCTGGGCTTGGCAGTTCAGAGCCCCGGCACCTCTGGGCCTGGCAGTTCACAGCCCCGGCACCTCTGGGCCTGGCAGTTCACAGCCCCGGCACCTCTGGGCTTGGCAGTTCAGAGCCCCGGCACCTCTGGGCTTGGCAGTTCAGAGCCCCGGAACCTCTGGGCCTGGCAGTTCGTAGCCCCGGCATCTCTGGGCTTGCAGCTTCAGTTATGAAAGTTAAAAAAAAAATTGCTTGAGCCCCGGCACCTCTTTCATTACACACATAAGCGCTGTGCATACGTACACTGTGGTCACTGAACCTGGGACCTTTATCGTGAAAAGCACAACTTTCACCGGGCTGGGGCAGGTGGTTGTGGTGCGAGAGGGGACGAGGGCTCTGGCTGGGGGTGCGGGCTCCAGAGTGGCTCCACAAATGAGGCATTCAGAGTGCGAGAGGAGGTTCCGGGCTGGGGTATGGGGTTGGGGTGCAGGGAGCGGGTTAGGGCTCTGGCTGGGGATGCAGGCTCTAGGGTGGGGCCGGGGATGAGGGTTTTGAGGTGCAGGAGTGGGTCCAGGCTGGGGCCAAGGGGTTCGGAGTGTGGGAGCGGGCTTAGGGCTGGGGCAAGGGGTTTTGGTGCAGGAGGGGGTTCATGGTGCAGGCTCCCGCCAGGCAGCACTTACCTCAGGCGGCTCCTGGAAGCGGTGACGTTCTCCCGGCTCCTAGGCGGAGTGGCCAGGGGGCTCTGCTCACTGCCCGCATCCGCAGGCTCCGGCCCTGCAGCTCCCATTGGCCGCAGTTCCTGGCCAATGGGAGCTGCGGAGCTGGCGCTCGGGGCGGGGTCAGTGTGCGGAGCCCCTGTGGCCGCTCCTGCTCCTAGGAGTCGAACGTGCCGCTCACTTCCTGGAGCTGTGCAGAGCCAGGACAGGCAGGGAGCCTGCCTTAGCCCCGTTGTGCTGCTGACCGGAGCTGCCAGGGTCCCTTTTCGACCAGGTGTTCCGCTCGAAAACCAGACGCTTGGCAACCCTAGCTGTTGAATACATAGCAGGCTAGTATCCTCCATGCAGATCCTATCATCAGGGGTGACTCTATGTTTTATGCCGCCCCAAGCACGGCAGTCAGGCGGCTTTCGGCGGCATGCCTGTGGGAGGTCCGTCGGTGCTGCGCCTCCGGCGTCCCCGCCGCTGAATTGCCGCCAAAGCTGGGGGGCCGGGGGACCTCCCGCAGGCATGCCGCCGAAGGCAGCCTGACTGCCGCCCTCACAGCGACTGGTAGGCCGCCCCCCGTGGCTTGCCGCCCCAGGCACGCGATTGCTGCACTGGTGCCTGGAGCCGCCCCTGCCTATCATGGGAGATGTGATCACAAGCGCGACACCACTGAGTCACGTAGCAAGATGGTGGGTTTTTTCGCCCAGCTGCAGGACTTTCACAGAGACGCTGCCTTACCCATGATGCCTCTTGCTTTTCCTTGTTCACATTTAGCTTTCCCAAGGGGTCGACAGATACATTTCCAAGTTTGAAATCGACAAAGCCCCGTCCGACAGAGGCAACCTCATAATCTACCTGGACAAGGTAAAGACTTGACAAGGGGCTTCTCTGATCCTGTGTTAATTTCATGGGTTCCTGTTGAGCCAAACTGCTCTCCCAGATACACCCTGGCATCCCCGCAGACGTCAGCAAGTTGACAAACTGCAACCCATGGCTGAATTTGACTCACTGGCCCAGATTCAGGTTTTCCACTAGGAGCAACTGAATGGGCCAGATCCTCAGCTGGTGTATGTGGATGTAGGTCCATTGACTTCAGTGGGAAATGCAGCATCTGACATTAAGGCTGAATTTGCTTCTCTGTGTCATTCACTTCTTCTTTCCTTTGACTTCACTAGGTCTTCTTTCCTCCACCTCCCTCACTTTCTCTTTGCCCTCTTCTTTCCCCAACATCTCCCATTCTTTTATTCTTTTTCATTCTCTCTCTTCCATCCAGCCACCCTTCGGCCTAAGCAATCCTGTTATTTCCCCCGCACCCAGGTTTCTCACACAGAGGACGAATGCCTGCAGTTTAAAGCTCACCAGTTTTTCGAAGTTGGTCTCATTCAGCCAGCATCCGTCACAGTCTACGACTATTACACCATAGGTAACAGATCGCAGCTCTCCTCACCATTCAAGGCACCATGGCTTCAAATTCTGCTCTGGGTTACATTGGTATCATTACCTCTTGCAGTCTTTTGCTGCAGTACTTAGGTATCATTATTCCCGTGTCACAGTGGGGATGCACTGAGATGTTAAGAGACTTGCCCTCAGGTAAGCCCTAGACAGCTAGTAGCACAGCTGGGAGCAGATTGCCAGTTCAGAGCTCTAAGTACAGCTTCTGCATACACAGTCCCCTCCCACCACTGGAAATAGAACCCAAGCGTCCCGAATCCCCATCTCCTGCTCTACACTAGCTCACGCTCTCTTCTCGACTTTTCCAGATTACTGTTCCCCTTTCAGGAGTCTGATTTGTCGTGCGTACCCCAAGTTTCACCTCACTTAAAAACGACTTACTTTCAAAATCAGACATAAAAATACGAAAGTGTCCCAGCCGCACTAGTACTGACAAATTGCTGACTTCCTCATTTTTTACCATGTAATTATAAAATAAATCAATTGGAATATAAATATTGTACTTACATTTCAGTGTGAGACAGGAGCGTGTTTTCACTTGTGAGCCTGGTCATTTGGTGCTGGAGAGCGGCAGCTGCTGGCCAGTTCCCAGCTCTGAAGGCAGTGCCGCCGCCAGCAGCAGCGCAGACGTTAGGGTGGCATGCTATGATATTGCCACCCTTACTTGTGCGCTGCTGCTGGCGGGAGCGCTGCCTTCAGAGCTGAGAGGCCAGAAAGCGGTGGCTGCTGGTTGAGGTGTTCGTGTTCTTGGAGGCGAATGAGGACTATTTTTTCAATCCTGCTCCCATCCCGCCTCACAATATCTACTCCCACTCCCACCCGCTCCTGCATTGTTTGTTGGATTTTTATCTCACTCCTGCTATTATGGCAACGGGCCCTGCGGGATCCCAGTCCTGCTGCAGGGCTCTAGATCCTGTTGTAAAACTAGGCAAATATCTAGATAAGTTAACATAACCCTGGGGTACCGCTAGGGTATGTGTCCCCCTGGTTGAGAACTACTGGATTAGAACACAGGGGTTTTAGACTCATAGACTTTAAGGCCAGATGGGACCATCCTGATCATCTAGTCTGACTTCCTGGCCACCTCCCACTTCCTCCTGTTCTAATATTACTCCATGCTGGAAATACATGGTCACACTCATCACCTTAACACACCCATGCAAAGGTAGACAAAATAATAAGGGGAACCTCTGACTACAGGCAATAATTATCCTACTTGCCCTCTCCCCCCGTTTTACCTCCAGCGGTGAATTTGCTGCTAGCGTGATTAAGAGGGTGTCTCCAACAAGCACCAGCCCATCATTTCAAGTTGATGGTTTCCTATAGCTAAGAAAGTCGTTCCCACAGACTGCTGCTCCCTTCTCCGGGGTCACCCAGTGGGACTTCTGCTTGAGTAAGGGCTTCAGGGTTGTCTCCTAGGTGCTGTAAACCGTGGCCGTTGTTCTACGGGAGGGGGAATGATCCGTGTCTCTGATCTTTCTCTAGATGACCGGTGCACCAAGTTCTACCACCCGTCTAAGCAGAGCGGGCTCTTCAATAAGATCTGTCACGGGGACGTCTGCCGCTGTGCAGAAGGTAAGGAGAGTCCTGTCTCTGCTTACATCTCGGGTGGGGGCTCCCCTGTCAGCTTTATCAGCAAACGTGCACTCCCAGGGGCCCTCAGCATCAGCCCTCTCCACCGCCGATCAGGGCCCTCCTTCCCTGTGGGCTCTGGGTGATTCTCATGTGCGATACAGGCTCACGGCAGCCAGAGGCAGGATGGTCCCTGGGTCTGTCCCCCAGCCTGGAGCTCTGACTCTTGGCCGGCTGTGTCCCTGCTACACACCACCACATACAGGAATGGTGGGACCAGGGTCGGGGTGAGGGCACTCTCAGTGGATTATGTGGGGGATGCACCCCCACATTAAATCATGCACGCCTGGGGAGGGGAGGCAAGAAGGACCCAGAAGGGACTGCAGGGTCTGGGATCGGGCCAGGGAGCAGAACCCAGAGGGGCTGGAATGGGCCTTGGAGGAGGTAGGAACCCCTGGGACCCACCTTCCCAGCCTGAAGCCTGCCCCTCACCCCCGCAGAGTCTCGATATCTTCCTTCACTCCCTCTCCTATCCCTCCTCCCCTGCATTCACAGAGGGTTTCCACCCTCCTGACCACCTACCCTCACCTGCGGTCCCTCCCTCCCTTCTCCAATGGCAACCCCACCCGCCAATCGCAGGAGAGCTGGCAGCAGGATGTAGAAGCAGAATTTCTCTAGCCAGCCGGGTGACCAGGAGGGAGCGGGAATTGGAAATGTCAGTTCCTCCTCTCTGCCCATCAGGGCCTTGGGGGCTGGGCCAAGCCAGCTGATCCGTGGAGTGGGGCTGCACACGTGGAAGCAGGGCAGTCTGGGATGCAGGAGTTGCTGGGTTTCCAGCCATTCCGACGGGGATATGCCTCCCGGGTTATGAAACTTCAGTGGAAACATACCAGCTGTTTCAATGGTTGGAATCCGGCCTCGGGGTGTGGGGGGGGGGGTGACATGGAGTCAGGCACTTCTTTAACATATCTGGGCCCTCTCATTCCAGGATGCCCAGAGCTGGCCCCCCTCAGCCCTCCTGCTGTCAGTTTCAGCACAGAGGCCAAGTATTGAATGAGCCATGGAGGCTCCACTCCCTGCTGACTCTTAGGAGGGGATCCCCTAGAAGAGGGTGGAGACCCATTGGTGGGGCCGTTGTTCAGTGGGGAACTTGCTGTAGCCCGGCTGTCTGCCAGGCACACAGAGAGGCGCTCAGTCTCCGGATCTGTCCTTCCCATCACCTTTGATTCCCCATCTGCAGCTCCACTAAGTCCCGTGACCAGGCTCCTCCTGGCACTGACCCAGGCAGATATCCATCAGTGCAGAGAGGGAAGTGAGCTGTGATTGCCAGGCCTATTTATGGTCCTTGGTTATTTCATACATCCAGGCAGAGTTCCTCTGGGCAACGTCTACTGATTCCTTTGCAGAGTGTCTGAGTCGGTCTGCTCAGGATCGCCTCATTTAGACCCTGCAACCTACCCCTCCATCCCTTGTTTCTTCTTTTACCATGCCCCATAGCACTGGCGCTGACTTTTATTTTTCCCGGTGGGTGCTCCACCCCCACTCTGCCCCTTCCCCCGAGGCCCCACCCCCGCTCTGCCACTTCCTGCCCCCACTCTGCCCCCTCCTGCGAGGCCCCTGCCAGCTGCTCTTCGCCAAATGCCTCTTGCCAGCCACCAAACAGCTGATCAGCAGCCCCACCGAAAGGCTGTGGCTGGTGGGTGTTGAGCACTCCGTTTTTTTTCCATGGGTGCTTGAGCCCCAGAGAACCCATGGCGTTGGCGCCTATGCCCCATAACGTGACAGGTGGTTGCCTTCATGGCCACTCCCTTGTCAGAGGAGGTGGGCCTGTCACTGTGTGGGTTAGCGCGGCTCACCCAGGATTCAAATAGATGGGCACCTGTGGGTCACTAATAACAAAGCTGAAACTATGGTCCCCCTTGGTGATTCTCTACCCCATCTTCCTTCCCCATAGAAAACTGCTTCATGCAGCAGAAGTTAGAGGGTCCCATCACACTGAACAAACGAATAGAGGAAGCCTGTGAACCTGGAGTGGATTATGGTAAATCTGTGATTTGGATCTGCTGAGTCTTTTTCCATGAGGAGAGCGCAGAGACAGGGTTCGGAATTTGATTTGGATTGTAAAGTTTGCCTTTGGGGCTGAATCAGGGGTAAGGTGTGGATCTTCTGGGGCAGAAACCTCATGAGATTTTGGGGCCCTAAACTCCCAGAAATGAACAAGATCAGATGACTGTTTAAGATTCAGTCTAGCCCTAAGTATTTATCTTCCCCCCATTTCCATAGTATCTGAACACTTCACAATCTTTAATGTGTTTATCCTCACAACCTCCTGTGAGGCATGGCAGTGCAATTATCCCCATTGTACAAAAGGGGAAACAGAGGCATGGAGCGACTAAGTGACTTGCCCAAGGTCACGCAGCAAGTCTGTGGTGGAGCAGAGAAATGAACCCCGGTCTCCAGCAATTGCCATCATCATGGGACCATCTTTCTCACAGCCAGTTTGGGGAGTCAGTTACACACTGAATTCTCTACAGAAAAATACTGCAGACCTTCAACTGGTGTTTTGTATGTCTTCCTTTTTTTTAAGTGTATAAAACCAGGCTTGTTAGAAGTGAAGAAGTGGGCGGGTCTGACTACTACACCATGGAAATTTTGGAAATCATTAAAGCAGGTAAGAGCTCCCCTTCTACAATCTGGGTGCAATTTCTTTGAATGGCCTTTGGGATAAAGGCCGGCATAAGAGCTATTTCTCTTAGACAGAGAAAGTGCTAAAGCAAGGCTAATCTAGTCTCATGCTCCAGGGCATTAACCTATCGCCACAAGGGGACAAGAAAGAATTTGCTCAACCCACCTGGGCAGCCATGCCACGAAGAGGCAGACAAAATAACAGGGGGGAACCTCTCCCTGTGGTCAGCCTGGCACAATTGACCAGTCTCATTATGGGCTTTTTCAACCTTCCTCTGAAGCAATTGGCATTGGCCATTGTGGGAGTCAAGATCCCAGACTTGGTGGTCCTTTGGCCCAAGCTGCTATAGGGGAGGCGGAGTCTCTCTTCATCAATGCTGAGTTTTATAACTCAATATAAAGGCAAAGTAATCAGGGATCTAACTGAGCTCAAAGCGGCTTCACTCACTGGGAGCTGATATGACTGTTCTAATTATCTGTATTACCTGAGATTAGGGACCCCTTTTGCTAAGCACTGGACATATCCAGATACAACCCCTGCCTTGATGAGATTACAATCTAAATCAACACTGGGTGGATTTATTAGCCCCATTTCATGGGTGGGGAATTGAGTCACAGGGAGATCGAGTGACTTGTTCAAGGTTACACCAGGAGTCTGTGACAGAAACAGGAGCTGAGGCCTGAACTCTTCAGGCCCAGCCCGGTGCCGCAACCACAAGACAGTCCTTCCTGTCTCTAATGACTTCTGGAGCTTCAGTGACTGGTTATCGTAGCAGTCACGCTGGGGCTGAATTTGTACTGAAATCTCAAGAGAACACCTAGGAGTCTCCTCTTCTCTGTTCCTTTCATCTTCATCCCTCTCCACCCTGTACTAGCTCCTCCTCACTCTGCTCTTATGTGTGATGTCTTTTTTCACCCTCCCCCGGCCCCCCAGGAACTGATGAAAATCCAAAAGGAAAAACCCGCCAATTCATCAGCCACATAAAATGCAGGGAGTCTCTGAGGCTGGAGCGTAACAAAGACTACTTGATCTGGGGACTCAGCACCGACTTGTGGCGTAGGAAAGCTGAGTAAGTAGCCTCCTGTGGTTACCCTGCGTTAGTCAGTTTCAAGCAGACACGCCCTTAAGTAATTACCCTATCTATTTTAGGTACCTATCAGGCCCCCATTACTGTACTTTCTGAGAACCTCACAATATGGAATATATTTATTCTCACTACGGGAGGCAGGGCAGCGTTATTACCCTCTTTTAACGGATGGGTAAACTGAGGCACATACAGCCTAAGGTCCAGGTCCTCAAAGGTATTGAGGCACCTAACTCCCACTGACTGGCCTTAGGCGACCTCTCCAAAGTACCAAAAGGAAGTTTCTGGAGTTGCTGGGAATTGAATCCAGGTTCACCTCGTAGTCTAACCCTGGACCACCATTCCTCACAGGGGCTACCCAACTATTTCACCAGCACAAATCACATTGTCAGTGCAATTTCATGGTCCCTGCATCCAGCCACAGTTGTTCTTAAATCACTTAGGTTTAAACTGGGTAGAAATATAAATAATTAGGGTAGAAACTGCACCTAAAAATGAGCTTCAGCAACAAAGATGCAGCTCACAGAGGCTAAAAGTTCCATCCTCATGCTGTATCTGGAACATTGCATGCTGGGATCTGTAGTCTCTGGGCTGGACCTATGAGAGGGGAGGCAACCCACTGTTTCTCTGGAAGTCAGATGTGGCCCTTAGGCATAGTGGAGTGTGAACTCCCTGTTTGGGGAGGCTAGACCCCAGCCCTGCCTGTTCTCTACAGAATATCAGGGTTGGAAGGGACCGCAGGAGGTCATCTAGTCCAAGCCCCTGCTCAAAGCAGGACCAATCCCAAGACAGATTTTTGCCCCAGATCCCTAAATGGCCCCCTCAAGGATTGAATTCACAACCCTGGGTTTTGCAGGCCAATGCTCAAACCACTGAGCTACCCCTCCCTCCTGCTGGAGCCCCAAGCCCGCCAGCGCGGCTGCCAGCCCCGGGCCACTCTGGCCGGCCAACCTGAGCGCCCCCAGCCCTGAAGCGTTGGGTGCCGCAGCCCCAGCGTCCCCAGCCCTGGAGCACCAGGTGCTGCGGCCCCAGTGCCCCCTGCCCAGGAGTGCCGTGTGCTGTGGCCCTAGCGCCTCAAGCGCCACCAGCCCCGGAGCACCAGGGAGCCCCAGTGCTGGGAGGCCCCATCACCGGGGGCACCCAACCGCCTCAAGTCCCGAGCCACAGGCCAGCCCGTGCTAGCCCTAGCCCCAGCCCCAGCCCCCTTGGTGAAGAGGAGCAGCCTGCATGGGCTGTGGCCGGGGGGAAGCGGCGGGAAGCAGGAAGGAGCTCTGTGCAGAGCATGAGTGGGGCCACGCCTGGCTGTTTGAGGAGACTCAGCCTCCCCTGGCCTGCCATACCCGCTGCCCATGCCCTTAGGCAAACCCGGCTGCCCCTAAGGAACTGAGCAAACAAGTTGGACAAATTTGGTGCTTCATTGCTCACCCTTCTGCCTGTCCGTCCCAGGCTATCCTACATCATTGGCAAGGACACCTGGATCGAGAAGTGGCCCAACGAGGACGAATGCCAGGAGCCGGATTTCCAGAACCTCTGCCAGGAATTCCTTGAGTTCTCTGAAGCCATGACCATGTTTGGCTGCCCAACCTAAACTTGGACCCAGCTTTCCCAGCAGCCCCAAGGGGGCAGTTTGAGCTGAGACGGAGCATAACACTCAGGTGGAGACATCTCCACTCAGAGTCCCCATGCTGCTGACACTCGCCGCTAGCCCTGTCCTCTTTGGGGCTTTCGCTCTCTTTTCTTCTTATTGTTTCTATATATATAAAAGGCTGAATTCTTACCCTGCCCTGCTGTGTGACTTTTTACCAATCTTTACATAGTCTGCAATATATCTTTATAAGTAACCAGCTACTAGGATCATGGGTGCATGAGAAACACCTTAAAATAGGTTAGGATGGACAAGCATGAATGGGTGGCTAGATACGTACGCATGGATGGATATTTGGGACCGAATCTTCTGTACCTATATGTGGCTAGAGTGACCACACAACCCGTTTTGGCCGGGACAGTCCCTTTTCTCAGCCCTGACCCGGCTGGCACCATGGAGGTACACAGACACTCTCCACCAAAATCCACAGCGCCACCAGATGCCCCTGCCGAACAGAATTCTGAGCAGGAGGAAGTAATCTTAGATCAGGAGGCAGCTCCTGCTACCTGTAACTCCTTCTCGCCAGAGGAGAATGTTATGCCCCCTCCACCCACTGCTGGGGATGAGCTCAGGAACTTCAAGGATCTCTTCAAACAAATTGCTGACATGCTCCAGATAACCTTAGAGGAAGTCTCCCTTGGACATGCTCCACATGTCCACCTCCTCCCAGATTGCCCTCCTGATTAACTCTGCACTCATGGAACCTGCTGAGAACATATGGCTGACCCCCGCTACCATCCATGCTTTAACCCATGGGTTGAGAACTACTGTGTTAAAGGCTCATTAGAGGAGTGGTCCCCAAACTGTGGGAGAAGCCCCCCTAGGGGTGTGTGGAGGAACATTTGGTGGGGGGGGCGCATGGCAGGGAGCACCACCCACCACCTGGGGCTGAGAGGGAGCACGACTCAGCCCCACTCTGCCCCCACACCAGCTCCGCCCCCATTTGCAGCTCCACTCAGTAGTGGGTGCTCCTTGCGGTCAGCGCTGACCCCACGGTCCCAGCATGGTGCTAGGAAGCAGCGGAGGTGACTCAGTAGCGGGTGTTCTCCTCAAGGGGGCGCTGTGCTGCTCGGGATGCCAGGCTTGAGCAAGAAGGCCGAAATCAGAGGGCCTGGCCATGCTGTAGTATTTACAGATACCGTGCCACTATGACAAGAGTCCGGATGTTTGCTCCAGTGTCCACTTTGGTACAATTTTATCTCCCTCACTTCCCCCTGCAGTTCCTTTTGCATATGGAATTTGCCTTCACTTCCTGTCCTAAACAGCTGTTTTCACAGTCGGTAAAAAGCTGCCAGCTTCCTTCCCAGAGGTATCCGCAGGGATTTATCTGGAGTTTGTCCCCTATATGATCCTGCCCCTTTCAGACGAAGCTGCAAGAGTCCAGGCCTTTCACATCCGATTCAACCCCGGTCTCCTAGTCAGCTCATACTGCGGGAGGGGATGAAAGGCTCTGATCATAGAATCTCAGGGTTGGAAGGGACCTCAGGAGGTCATCTAGTCCAACCCCCTGCTCAAAGCAGGACCAATCCCCAGACAGATTTTTGCGCCAGATCCCTAAATGGCCCCCTCAAGGATTAAACTCACAATCCTGAGTTTAGCAGGCCAATGCTCAAACCATTGAGCTATCCCTCCCCCCCTGTGCTTACTGAGATCTGAAACGTCTGCAGTTAATCTTTGTGCCATGCCGAGATACCACAGGGATGGACACCAAATAAATTCTTGGAGTAACAACAAGAATGAAACAACTTCACAGCTATGAAGCTCCACTCTTTTCCCAGGTGGCTAAACTGAGGCACGTTATGCTCATGTGACTCACCCACAACAGGGCAGTGATAGAATTAGGAGTGCTAGAACCCAGAAGTCATGACTCCTGGTCATTGGAAAATATTCCCAAGCTGTATAAGATTGATCAGTATTTAGTGGAACTATGTAGTAGACATGAGTAAGACAAGCTGAAACGCAAGAACCTGTAGACTGAGGACTGCAAGACTTTAGCTATTTTAGGCCTTGCAGACAAGAAATGATGGCGCAAGTCCATGACCGAGAAATAACCCAAAAACTTATGGGAAAGAGTTATCAACTGGTAATATTGTGAAAGTATAAGGTCTTAAATTTAAATAATAAATGCTGTAACAACAGATATTGTCTCTAACACATGCCTTAACCACAAGATAAAGGTGGTACGCCAATGTTAATGAGAACATACACAGCCTATAGAATTCGGGGTCCTGTTGGGTATGGACTGTTGTATTGTTCTCTGGTTCATTACACACGGTTTATTAAATTATGTGTGGGTATCAGACCCAATGATCAGTGATTTGAAGGACACTGTGGCAATCCAAGATGGAGCCTGAAAACTGTCATCTTGTGACTCCATCTTGTGACCTTCTGTACACTGTCAGCCTGGTCTGGATAAAACTGGACTGAACGGGTTTTTCCCGCCACTGGGCGATCCCCAAGGTTCCATCACCTCAGACTGTTTCCCGCCTTTCTGCGGATCGTACCATGTTTTCCCGTCGTAGATTCTGTAACAGAGCTGGGGTCACAGGCTGATGGGGCAGTCCATCACAGCGACCGTGTGTGTGGTTTCGGGTCGTTGTGGCACTCGTGCGTCAGCGAAGAACACCCTCCGTGCCCGGAGTGAAAGGACAAGAAGACGACACGTTACCATCTTGCCCGTCCTGCGCCTGGGGAACGTCACCATCCAGAGGGTTCCTGGTCCGCGTCTTCCGCCCCGACGTCCACCGAGGGACTCCCCAGTGCTCCTCCTCCAAGGGTTTCAATTCCCTGCGGAGTAGAGGTCCTGGGCGTCACCCCGCCACGCAAGTGCTGGGAAGGGAGTGAGAAAGCAATGGGGGTTTCTGCGTTGGGGGTCAGGTTTCCTGAATGCCAGGTGGGTTTAGTTTCATTCTTGGGCCCGAGCCTCACGCTGGCAGGGCAGAGCTGCTGTGTCACTGGGCTGGTTTGTTATTTAGCTCTGAGTCACTTACGTTTACCCCGTCGCTGTCTGTGTAATTCTCTCCCCTCAGACATTGACCTCTGTGTTCTGACCCTTCTCTCTTGTCAGTTCGATTTATTGTGCCCCACACCGGGGGAGAGGGGAGGAGATCCGCACCAGGCCACCGCAGAGGGCGAATCTGCTCCTTTGAGAAACAGGGGCTTGTTTCTATGCCAATACCTACAGCACTATCCACATTCAGAGTTATCTCGGCTCCCCTTTGAGAGAACAGTCCCTTGTGTTTCCAGGGGACACAGACCAGTAAGAAAGAGCGGGGTGACACTTCCATGTACATGCGCAGATGTAGGTATAGACAGACTCACAGAAGAAGAAGGGGTGCCCAGAGCAGGAAAATTGAGCTTCCTATGGGAAACTCCCGCAGGAACCACACCCGTATTGATCCATCCATGAGCCGGCCAACAGACCCTAACACCATCTAGGAGGATGTGAGTATGTCGGTAGGTATAACTGGTACGTGGTACTTATCTCTAGGAATTGTATATGCTGTGACATTTATAACTTTGTTGGTAACGTTAATAAAACTAATAAAAGACAGACGCTCTTGTAATTGTCGGTGTTATTTACCTGTGGTTACACGTGTTCCTATGAACTCTAGATCCAGAACAAACAGAGATAACTCTGTTGAACTTGAGACTGAAGCCAACAGAGCTGATCCCACTGAAGTAGGATTAACATTAAATAGAACAAAAGGCCCCATCTCCCTAGAAATTCTCCTCTCTCCACATTCCTGCTGCTCTAAGTTCTTTACAGGGAAATCAGCTGACCCCTGCTCAGGTGAGCCACCTTAGTAATTAGGGTTGTCTGGCCCCAGACCTCGAGCCCTTCACAGGCCAGCCACCCACTAGCCCCATCCCACATGCAGAGTCAAAACTGAGAGCATGCATCCAGTGTTGCCAACTCTCATGATTTGACTGCAAGTCTCGCAAGATTTGGTGTTTCCCTTGAACCGCCAGCTTCCCCGAGTCCTGTGAATATGTGAGGATCTCGGCTTTTGTTGACATCAAATGGAAGTTTCTAGCACTGCTGATTGGGGACGAAAGCTTGAAAATGTGGCCTGAGCAGGACCCTAAAAGGCTCAGAAACCCAAAGATAAATAAAAAGAACCTCCAGTGTGTTGTTTTTATAAAAATCTTGTGAGTGTCCAACCAACCCCGTGATTTTGGGGGCCTGACTCATCTGTTGAAGGCTTGGCGTTGGCACTGCTGTGCCATGTCCAAAGACCAGACTTTTCTGCAGTGACTCAGCACCTTTATAAGGGGTCTTGGGTTATTGAGCACCCGCCCCTCTGAAAATCAGGCCTTGAAAGCGCATCAAGTTGGGCGCTTAAAATCTGCAGGCCCCCAACTCCCTATTGCGAATCTTGGCCAGGGTCTCTTCAGGGAAATGCCCCATTCCCACAAATATGTAAGGGGTCCCCTTACTAAAACTCAGTGGGGGTGTTTTGGTTGGCTAGCTCCCAGTAGCAAAAGAAAGGGGAAGGGTCGATGGGAAATCAGGACCCTGAGACTGACAGTCCCCAGCAACAATGGGGAGAGGCCAATGCCCCAGGTCAGCCTAATTGACAGGGCAGGCTGGCTAATCAGGGAGTCAGGAGGCTGGGGGATCCCATCCTTGTCCTCTGTGTTAGCTAGAGTTGCCTGGGTCAGTCAGCGTACGGCTGAGCTAAGGAGAAAGCAGGAGTCCAAGTTGAGCTGTGGAGCAGGGCCGGGCCAGCCAGAGGGGCCAGAAAAGCAGGCCAGGGAGCAGGTCAGAGCTGGGAGCAGAGTCACAGAAGCAGCCCCCAGAGCAGACCTGTCCTGGGGGCAGAGCTGTAGCAACCAGAGCCAGGGGGGCCAGAGAAGCAGCCCAGGGAGCTGGAGGCAGAGCAGCAGCAGCAGCCGTGCTGAGGCAGAGGGGAGCTGGAGCTGGAGCTGAGGCAGTCTGGAGTTGGGTGTGGTGAGCAGCTGGGGGGAGCGAGGGGGACCCTGGGCAGCAGGCCCAGCGCAGTGAGATGCCCCCAGCCAAGGCGCCCTGCAAGCCAGACTTTGAGGGGGATCATAACCCCGACGGGACAGGGGCGATGCTGGGAAGAAGGGTCCTGCCACCTAGAGCCTGAGGGTGTGTGGCCACCACCAGAGCAAGTGTCCAACCCACAGCATCCCTGCAGCACAGCCAGGGCCTGAGAAGGGGCCTGGGACTTGTGAGGAACAGACTGAACGTCCCTGACATCCCAGAGACCCTGGCTGTGATGTCCCTGTGCCACAGAGCAGGGTGACGGGCTTTCCTTTAACCTTTCCCATGTTTTCCTTATTTTTAAAATTGATTGTTTAGTAAATTGTATTTGCTTTGAACTGTATGTAGTGATCAGTGGGTCAGGGAAGCATCCAGTGCAGAGAGAGCACCCCGGAGTGGGGACACCCTAGCCCCTGCCATAAGTGACCATGACACGGTTGGGGGTCGAGCACCCCAGGAATCCTGGCTCAGCCTTGTTGGGGTTACGAGGACTCTGCCCCACAGGATAGTGGAAGGGGAGCCCTCGAGGTCAGGCAGGCCTCTGGGTAAAGGGAGTGCGAGCGAGGACTCAGATCCTTTCGCTAGCCCTTCTCACTGGGGTCGGGTATAAGCCAGGAAAGTTCCCCACAATAGCGGGACCATTCCCCCACTTACACATACACTATGATCTCCACTGATCATTGCGACATGGCTGATAAGCTGAATGCAAACACAGCCAGCAGGTAGACAGCAGATCCTCCCATGGCACTAGAAGACGCCACTTCTCCCAGAAACATCTGCTTTTTGTTCGGATGCCTCTTCTGTTGTGAGCTAACCCCCGGGCAGTGGTCAATATATAATTGCAGAAGCTCCCATACCTCCAGCACTAACTTGATCTCAGTACAGGGGAGGTGGGGTGGGTTAGCGTCCCTGCTGCTCAGTCGGGAAGCAGAAGAGGCTACTTTAAGAGGATGATCTTAGTGAATTTCCTGCTGGGGGAAGGTACTAGACCAATGGATTGATGGTCTCTATTTATAGCCAGGGATACAGGACGTCCCTTGGCAATGTGCCTCCACCCCTAATCTAGGAGATAAGGTCTTCTATTGGCAGGACGGGCAATTTCAGCTCTCTGGTCCATTCCACTGCCTACTTGTGCCTGTGGTTTTGTAACGCGGGCGCGTTTTATCTAGGTATTGCACAGAGAACTCCCCCCCCAACATTTCAGGTGGCTAAAGCAGGACGCAGCGCCACTCAGGTGTTTGGCCCACTCGCCCTCTTTGGACGGAGGCAGACAAGCCAAATGTGAGTGATGTTGCAGCCTAGCACCCGGGCTCACTACGCCACTCACGTTTGGCTCACTCGCCCCTCCGTAGGTGGCGTCAGAGGGGCGGGCAGGCCAAACCTGAGCAGCACTGCAAACCCATGCACCAGGTCGCAGTGCCACAGAGTTTGGGGGCCCCTCAAACTGGGGGCCCAAGGCAAACAGCCCCTTTCGTCCCTCCCCTCTGGGCGACCGAGAATGCAGGAAATGTTCACTCCAACCAAGGCAGGGGGCTTGGGGGTGTGTGAAAGTGGGACAGTCCCATGAACCTGAGGGCTGTTGGGAGGTCTGGAACACCCACCCCCACCATTCCAGAATGACTTTCAGACATTTGGAGGGGAAATGAACCTTTTTAATGACATTCAGCCAAACGACAACCCCCTCAACAACCTGCACGTCCTGCCCGTTCCCTGGCAATGCAGTGAGGGGGAGGGAGCAGAGTCAGGGCTTAGAAATGCTGGCACAGAGGCAGGGTGGGACAATTGTGCTCTGTACAATCCACAGAGATCGTACTTGCCAAGATAAACCTGTCTGTGCCATAAGGTCTTGTTTACCTTCTACATCAAGGAAGCACCAGGAAGGGGAAGAAAGATGATCTTGTGGTTAAGACACAAAACTAAGGAGTCAGGACTCCTGGGTTCTATTTCCAGCTCCGGGGGGAGAGTGGGATTGAGTGGGTAGAACTGGCCTGTGGTCTATTCCTAGCTGAGGGAGGGGAGGGTTATCTAATGGTTAGAGAAGGGAACTGAGGGTCAGGACTTCTGGGTTCTACTCCTAGCTTAGAGAGGGGACTGCGATCTATGGGTTAAAGAAGAGGATGAGTAGTCAGGGCTCTGGGTTCTACTCCTTGCTACGGGAGTATGGTTTAATGGCTAGAGAAGAAGGGGGTGGGGCAGGACACTTGGTTCTGTTCCTGTCATGGGCTTACTGTGTGATATTAGCCAAGATGCTCAGATCCAAAATAGCAAAAGCAGCCTTCAATTCTGAATGCCTCCATTTTTGGGGGTGCCCAGTGTAAGCTATGAAGGCCTGAGTTTTACAGGGGTTCAGCGTCTGCAGAGCCCCTTGTCAGCGCGGCCCAGGACACAGCGATCCTACCGGGGAACCTGAGAAACAGCCAACCCTGGGGAAAGGAAGCTGGCCTCGGAAGCCTGGTACACCTCTACCCCAATATAATGCGGTCCTCGGGTGCCAAAAAATCTTACCACGTTATAGGTGAAACCGCGTTATATTGAACTTGCTTTGGCCCCGCCAAACAGCCTGGCCCCGCCCCCTGTCCGACCCCCACCTACTTCCCGCCCCCTGACTGACCCCTCGGAACCCCCAACCCATCCAACCCCCCCCCCCGCTCCTTGTCCCCTGACTACCCCCTCCAGAGACCCCCTGGCCCTAATCACCCCCAGGATTCCCACACCCTATCCAACGCCCCCGTTCCCCATCCCCTGACCTCCCCGCCCCCAAAACCTCCGAATCATCCAACTCCCCCTGCTCCCTGTCCCCTGACCCCCCACCCCCAGACCCTCTGCCCCTTATCCAACCTCTCAGCCCCAGCCCGGCACCCTTAACACACTACTCAGAGCAGCGTGTCAGAGCCAGACACGCTGACGCATTGATCCACCGGTGTGCGCAGCCCCGCCCCCCAGAGAGCTGCTTTTCCATGTTATATCCGAATTCGTGTTATATCGGGTCGCGTTATATTGGGGTAAAGGTGTATATAGTTATTAGTTTGCTAATAAAGCCAACTTCCAGGAAGGGAGTGCAATTGGCCGTGTGTAATGTGTTTGGACAGGCTGGGGGTGCCATCTGCTCACAGGTTCCCAGAATCCTCCTCACCAAAGCGATGAACCTCAGATTTGGAGAAATCTCTGAATACGTTTGAGAGTAAAAATTCCTCTATTTCCCATCAATCCTGGGTAAATAGTGAAGAAATCAAGGATTGTGCGGGGTTGACAGGAACTGGCAATGCCAGAGCTGACATGGATTCAGGAATGGGAGGGTATCTGGGGGAGAGTGGGGGAAGTGCCTCGTACCTTCCAGTGTAGCAACATGTTGGAATTTCCTTGTAATCTCTGTGGACATGAGGTGCGGGGCATGCCGGCCTCTTAGGAAACCCCAGAAAAAGAAAACTCAGTAGTTGCCTCTTCTGTATCTTAAATGGGTAGGGGGTGGGGTAGGTTAGAGCAAAAGGGCTGGGCGTCAGGATTCCTGCGTTCTGTTCCAGCTCTGGCAGGGGAGTTGTGTCTAGTGGTCAGGAGCGGCGCTAGGGTTTTTGGTGCCCTAGGCGGGGGTCCTTCCGCGCTCCCGGTCGTCGTAGGCAATTCTGCGGCGGGGGGGTCCTTCCGCGCTCTCGGTCTTCGGGGCACTTCAGCGGCGGGTCCCAGAGCGAGTGAAGGACCCGCCACAGAATTGCCGCCGAAGACCCGGAGCGCGGAAGGACCCCCCGCCGCCAAATTGCCGCCCCCCCAAATCCTGGCACCCTAGGCGACCGCCTAGGTCGCCTAAATGGAAGCGCCGGCCCTGCTAGTGGTTAGAGTGGTGTGTATACTGGGACTCAGGACTCCTGGGTTCTATCTCCAGCACTGGGAGGAGAGTGGGGGCTCATGGTTAGAGTGGTGTTGTGATAAATGAAGAGGGGTGGGGGTAGCCCCCTTTTATGGACAGCCAGTAGCTATAAAATCCCTCTTTGTAGCTGTTCTCTAATTGCTCTACCTGTAAAGGGTTAATAAGTCTCACTGCTATGCATAGGTAAAAGGAAGTGAGTGGGAGCCTGGCCAAAAGAGCCAATGGGAAGGCTAGAACTTTTTAAAATTGGAACAACTCCCCTTTTGTCTGTTCTGTTGTTGTTCTCCTGGGGAGAGGCAGACAGGGCAGAGCTATGCAGTAAGACGCTTGGGCCAGGTATGAAAAATCATTAGTATCATACCTAGAAACTACTCATGTAAAACCCCAGATATGTAAGTAGATCAGGAAATGTCTAGGGAGACATGATTAGGTTTATCCTTTTTATTTCTTTATGGCTTGTGGATTCCTATGTGCTAACCCTGGAGCTTTTGTTTTGCTTGTATCCTTTAAGCTGGAGCTCAAGAAAGCTATTCTTGGTGCTTAATCCTTGTAGTTGCTCTTTTAAAATCTAGCAATAGCCTGAGTTCCCAGATGTATTTTCTCCCTTTTTTTTAAATAAAATGTACCGTTTTTAAGAACAGAATTAATTTTTTGTGTCTTAAGAGGTTTGTGCATGTTGTTTAATTAGCTAGTGCAATAGCTGATTTTTTTTTAATTTATCAGCTCACACCCAGGGGTGTGTGAAAGGGCTTGAGGGTACCCCACAGGAAGGAATTCCCAAGTGCTCCTTCCTGGGCTCTTAAAGGGATTCTGCACTTGGGTGGTGGCAGCATCTACCAATCCAAGGTCAGAGAAAACCTGTAACCTTGGAAGTTTAATACAAGCCTGGAGTGGCCAGTATTAATTTTTAGAATCCTTGCGGACCCTGACCTTCAGCTGGGACTTAGAACTGCTGGGGTCTGTCCTCAGCAAGGGGAGGAGAATGGGGTCTAATGGTTAGAGCAGTGTGGATACTGGTACGTAGAACTCCTGGATGCTATCAGCAGCCCTGGGAGGAGAGTGGGGTCTAATGGTTAGAGTGGTTTATATACTGGGACTCAAAATTCCTGGGTTCTATCCCCAGCACTGGGAGGAGAATGGGGTTAGTGGTTAGAGAGCTGTGTATACTGGAACTCAGAACTCCTGGGTTCTAGCTTCAGCACTGAGAGGCAAGTGTGGTCTGATGCAGTGGTTCTCAAACTTGGGCCGCCACTTGTTCAGGAAAAGCCGCTGGTTTGCCCACCTCTGAAGTAGCCGGAGATGTTGTGTGTTTCCCAACTGACACAGCTAAAACAGCGGGTGAGCTGTAAGGCCGTCC
This sequence comes from Emys orbicularis, assembly GCF_028017835.1. NCBI lineage: Eukaryota > Metazoa > Chordata > Testudines > Emydidae > Emys > Emys orbicularis. The sequence goes on along the minus strand of NC_088701.1, from coordinate 4,382,757 downwards.
AGCTGCTAGCAAACTGGCATGCAAATAATCCGATCTGCAAATACTGGGGCATGCAGTTAAACATAGTAGTATGACATGCCAATAAACCAATTTGCAAAATAAATTGGTATGCAAATCAGAAGCATGTAGCAAAGCTAATGGGAGTCGTTTTGGCATCTTACAGACTAGCACATTTATTTGGGCATAAGCTTTCGATGCAGCTGATGAAATGGGTTATACCCCACAAAAGCTTATGCCCAAATAAATTTTTTAATCTCTAAAGTGCCACAAGGACTCCTTGTTGTTTTTGCTGATACAGACTAACATGGCTACTCCTCTGAAAGCTAATGGGTTTTTTCCAGCTTTACTCTTAGCACAGTAACAGCAGCTTTTAGCCCCTGGTACTAAGGCACTGCCTTTCACTGAAAATCCCCATAGGTTTCCCCTTCTCATGTTCCCCCTTGTTTTAAAATTGCAGCAGGGACCTGTTGCCCAATAAATCCTTCCTCACTCGAGTATTGAACCCAGTTCTTTATACAGCCGAAATCACAGTCCATCCATGTGTTTGTTCAATAACATGTGCAGGTTGTCTGTGGGTTGGAGGGTCAGGGCCATGTTCATCTGAATCTATCTAATATTAAATTATTCAATGTGAAAGGTGGAATTTTCCAGAAGCCTGTGTCTGAAATTCAGCAAGTGTGCCTAGAAGCGTGCAGTCCCCGGATATTTCACGCAGCAGCTACAAGGTGGCTCGCTAATTCTGCAAATCGCACATATTGGGCACGCTGCATTTCTTTTACGTTCTTTCTGTAGCAACTTGTGGCAAATAGTATAAAGTGCAGATCTTAAACTGCAGTTCCTGGGGGCCGCCTCAGGCTAAACTTACTGTTATGACATTTCTTTCTATTTTCCAAGTCGCACTGTTTAGCTTTTGTGTTTTCACGTTTCACTTTTCATCATCGCTCCGATCTCACTGAGAGCTTTGTTTTGATGTGTTGTAGAGCAGTGATTTAGTGTGCACATGAGTGCAGGCTTTGTGAAATGGGGCCCAGAAAGAGTTTTTGGGAAAAGCCTGGACTCCTCCTCCTACCTAGTCCCTTGACTTCCAATTACATTTTTCAGTAGTTCCTTTTCTGACCTTTCAGAAGTATGCGCTGAAATGAATCAAATACTTCATTTCATAAGTAGAAATACACCCCTTGAATTCTGCTTGCAGCGCTGGTCTCCCCATCTCAAAAAAGGTGTAATAGAAATGGAATAGGTACAGAGAAGGGCAACAAAAATGGTTAAGGAATTAAGCTTCCATATGAGAAGAGATTGAAAAATCTGGGGCTCTTCATCTTGGAAAAGAACTGAATAAGGAGAGACATGACAGAAGTGTATAGAATCAGGACTGGTGCGGAGAAAGTGACTAAGGAAGTGTTATTTACCCCTTCACATAACACAAGAACCTGGGGTCACCCGATTAAATTAATAGGCAGCAGGTTTAAAACAACCAAAAGGAAGTACCAGTACTTCAGACATCATGTAGGCAACCTGTGGAACTCATTGCCAGGGGATGTTGTGAAGGCCAAAACTATAACTGGGTTCAAAAAAAGAACTAGATAAGTTCATGGAGGATAGATCCATCAGAGGCAATTAGCCAAGATGAGCAGCAATGTAACCCCATGCTGTGGGTGTCCCTAAGCCTCTGACTGCCAGACACTGGGACTGGACGACAGGGGATGGATCACTTGATAATTGCCCTGTTTTGTTCATTCCCTTTGAAACACCTGGCGTTGGCCACTGTTGGAAGACAGGATACTGGACTAGGACCATTGGTCTGACCCAGTATGGCCCTTCTTATGTTCTTATCTTAATAATCCTCTTTCCACTGCTGGGAAGTCATTGTTAGGACAGAAAGGGCAAGATTGCAGGGCCACTCATCCCCCACCAGTCCTAGAATAGTCAGAGAATTACTGTATAGTACAGCTTGGCAGAGTGGTCATGGTCCAGCCGTTCTCTGTCTTCCTTATTCAGATTGTAAACAGTCTCTCATCATGAATCCGTGCAACACCTGGCACAACGGGGCCTTGATCTCAGCTGGGGCAGGGGCTGTCCCTCACTAAGTTACTGTGCAGCGCCTGGCACAACAGAGCCCTGATCTCAGCTGGGGCCTCTAGGCACTGCTGTGATACAAATATTCATTAATGAGAGCACAAAATCTACTTGCCCATTGATAATGGGGCAACTAATGACATTTTACCCGCCTGCTAAAATAAATTTTCAAGGCTGGTGTGTGGATTATGGATTATTATTGTATACTCACCCCCAAATCAAGACCGGATACCTTTCTGGAAGGTATATGCTTTAGTGGGTCACCAGTTATTGGGCTCAATACAGGGGGAACTGAGTGAAATACAATAGCCTGTGCTTTGCAGGAGGTCAGACTGGATGATCAGTTGGTCTCGTGAAAATCTGTGCCTTTTGGACCAGATATTGCCTCCGCCAGTGTAAATCAGTGTCGTTCCACTGACGGGAGTGGGGGTAAACGGCTTGACATCAGTTGAGGACCTGTTCCATTCAATACTCAATACTCATTCAATACAGTAACTCCACTGAGGCCAGCCTGTGATCTGACCCTGAGTGTATAAATTAACACTTTGGGGGCAGGGACTGCATCTTGCTGTGTGTAGGTACAGCGCCTAGGACAGTGGGCCCCCAATCTCAGCTGGCGTTACCCTAATACCAGGCCACAAACACGACTTGCTCCCTGTCACCCTAATGGAAAAATTAAAATCTTGCTTGTAAAACAAAGGGCGAGGCTGATTATTACAGTAGATTCAAGTCTTGGGCCTTGGGCTCACACACGGATTTGGGGCCAGCGCCGCGGCTGGTGCAAACCAGCATTGCTCTAACAAAGTCAATGGAAGTTGGGCCGTTTACGCCAGCTGAGGATATGGTCTTCGGGTCTTAAATGGAGCTAGTGATGGCAGCATCTGCCCAGCTCTGTATTTATTATTCATATAGCATTAGCACCTCGAGGGCCCAGCATACTAGGCACTGGTCACACATAGAAAGAGGCAGTGGCTCTGTCCCAGAGATTCATCATCCAGAGGCAATGCTAGAGGTCACACCGCAGGTCAGTGGCAGAGCCTGGAAGAGAATTCAGATTTCCTGGGTCCCAGGCGACTGCCTTAGCATGACACCATGTTGCTTTTACTTTCACCTCTCCCATTCTATTGAGCCCTCCTTGGCCCTGCTAGCCATATGGCATTGTCACCGCTCCGACTTGTGACACCCGTTGTTAGGTAAGCCCAGTTGGCTGTTTAGCTGTAAGTAAATATGTTGCAATTGGATGTCTTTGGATATTGTCCAGACTGAAGCCCTGTCCAAATACCACTGCCAGGAAAAGAAACATGTTTCTGGAAACCTACTGATAACCTGCCCTCCCCCATTAACCCTTCCCTGGTTTGCTTTTACCCAGAGGAAGGAAAAAACAGACTCTGAGATGAGTGATCTCAGTGGGGCGAGGCGGGTTCATACCAGCGGAGGATCTGGCCCAGAGATCTGAAGGTCTGGTTCATCAAGGAGGTTAACCTCTAAAAGACCAGGTACTGGATTACAGGGTTATTGCAGGTGAAGAGCGATCGGTTAACCGGTGCCTGTGCAAATTGCTGTTTCAAGCTTCAAAGCCACCAAAGGGATTTTGATACCCATCTGCCATTAAAATGTGTCTGAATCTCCTACGTGGCTTTGAAGATGCCAACCGTCATGTATTGTTTAGGGGCACAGGAACTGCCACACTGGATCAGACATTTCAGAGCCAGGTGCAAGAAACTCTACTGTGGACAATTATAGCCTGCCCAGGGGGGACATTACCTCTTAACACCCATTGTCTTATGTCCTGAAGCAGGACTATCATGTGGCAATGAGTTCCACAGGCTAATTCCACATTATTATTTCCTTTGATCAGTTTTATGTTACCTGACAGTAGCACCCAAAGGCCTTCTTTGTGCTAGGTGCTGTGCAAACATACAGAGCAGGTGTAGATGATGGGTGGCTGAACATGCTGGTGCCCTGTCTTTATTAGCACTCCCACCATTGCTACCAGCAGCGTAGATTCCCTAATAGAGTGTAGCGGAGTCCTGGCCTAAGAGACAGTTTCTGCCCCAAAGATTTTACAATCCAAGTGAGTTGGATAGACAGAGAGATCCACCCTTCTGGGGCTCCCTTGAGGACTGGGACCGCTTTCCCTACTGAAACAACGAGGAGTACTTGTGGCACCTTATAGACTAACAAATTTATTTGGGCATAAGCTTTCGTGAAGTGGAAAATACCGTAGGAAGATATATATAGCAGTACTGCTATCTTCCTACTGTATTTTCCACTCAGTGCATCTGATGAAGTGGGTTTTAGCCCATGAAAGCTTATGCCCAAATAATTTTGTTAGTCTATAAGGTGCCACAAGTACTCCTCATTGTTTTTGCTGATGCAGACTAACACGGCTACCACTCTGAAACCTTTCTCTACTGAAACATCTCAGGACTTGCCCAAAGTAAAACAGAGTCAAAAGGCAGAGCCAGGAACAGAACCCAGGAGTCTTGATTCTTAGCCTGCCCCCTCGTTGTAATCCAGTAGATCCCACTCCCCTCCCAGAGCTAGGAATATAACCCAATTGTCCTGACTCCCAGGCCCCCCTGCTTTAACCCATTTGAACCTATTCCTCATTCACAGCTGGGAGCAGAAACCAGGAGTCCTGACTTCCAGCCTCCCCTCTCCATGCTAGGCCTGAACTGTGGTATTGATCAGTGCCCCTCCATTCTGATCTGTGGCCAGCACCTTGGCGTGGAGTAAACACAACCACAGCCTCAGGTTCCTAATTCCAACTCCCCCCTTGGAAAGACAAATAAACCCTTGTGTCAAGGGAGTGAAGAAAATATCGTTTGTTCTGAACTTTTCAGGTTTCCTGGGCTCCTCCCCCCACTGACTAACCCGCCCAGCTGTGTGCACGAGGGCTCAGCTTACAGGCAACTCTGAGGATAAATAGCCCCGGAGGAGCTACTTCTCCTGACCCTCCTGTCCTCACCATGGGGGGCTCTGCTCTCTGCCTGGTGGCCGTGTTTGCTTTCTACTTCCCGGCTGTTTCTCACAGCCAACTGTAAGTACCCCGCGCTTTTGCCACGGTGATCAGGATATTACCTGGGTTCGTTACATGGCTGCCAATGGAAACCAAGCTCAATTTTCCTCTCTTCTCTGCTACTGTCTGTGGAGTGGGAACAGGCTGCAGAAATTCTCCTCCTCACCTGGTCCAACCCTCTTCTCCCTCACTCAGTTCCGAGGCTAATTTGGGGGTTTGGAGGATGGCATTTTTTTTTAAAGAATAAACTGGATTTTGAGCCTCACTTGATCTACGTGAACCAGGTGTAGACAGGGAGTAACTCCATTGAAAACAATGGGGTTGCACCCCCCTGAAATGCACTGAAATCAGTGGGGTTGTCTTTCCTTTGGCTTCAGTGGGCTTTGGATCAGGCCCTAAAAGAGACCAGAATCAAGTTCTACAGGGCCACATCTTGAACTCCTTGCTCAGTGTCTACATCGGCAAGACACCCAGTGGAGCTAAATTCTATTTTCAGTGTATACTGGTGCAAATCTGGAGTAACTCCACTGACACTGGAGTAACTCCACTGGCTAAGGGGATTGCTGATGGTGCATGAGGCAGACCAGAACCCAGTTCACTTCCAAGGGGCTGGTGGGATTCTGAAGCACAGTAGTCCACGGCTTGGGCACTGCACTGGAAGTCAGGACTCCTGGGTTCTATTTCCAGCTGTTGGAGGGAATGTGCCTCGGGGGCGAAAAGATGGGAATGGGAGTCAGAACTCCTTGGTTCTACCTGATGCTCTCACAAGGAGGATATCGGGGAGACATCTGGGTTCTAGGAGGGGAATGAAGTCTAGTGGTTAGAGCCGGGTGGTGTGACTAGGAATCAAAACTGCTGGGCTCTATTCCCAGCTGAGTCACTGACTAGCTGTGTGACCTTTTCTGTGCCGGCCTCTCCCTCATCTGTGAAAGGGGGATCATGACAACTACCTACCTCTGTAAAGTGCTGCGAGATCTATGTCTGGCGAGTGCTTTGAGTGTGACCCCGGGGCTAAGCTTCTATTGTCCCTCTGACTGATTGGCTGCCTGGCATGGTTACCACCTCCCGGCCTGTTCATGTCTGTGCTGGGGTGGCCAGATGAACAGCCAAGAGCCAGACCAATTGCCCATGTGCTTGGCTCTAAAGCTGGGAAGGGATCTTGGTGCAAGGGGCTGGCAGTGATAAAAGGGAGGAGGCAGGAACAGGTAGTTTGGTTTGATTTTGTGCTGCCCCCTATGGCCAGGCCAAACGATGGACGTGACACTGAGCGGGTGACAGAGGGAAACTCCGAGGGATGCCCCCCTTCAGAACTGGGGGGAGGGGGCTGCTTAAAGGTTCATCCCACCTCAGGGGCCTGCTGAGCCAGTGAGAAGCCAGAAGCTGCATGAGATATGCATTGATGTGTCAAGATGACCCAACTCAGATACGGAGCCTGGGTCGGGTCCCCACCCTCCCCATGGTGCTGGAAGGGCTGCTGTTCGGGCGCCAGACTTCGGGGTGATAGACAGACGTCTGGATGTGGGGCCGGGTTTTGCAGCTTGACCCCACTGGGAATGCACCACGGTGGGCTGCAGGCCAGATGCGCAGACCTCGGTGCAGCTTTCCCCAAAGGGTTCCAGAGATTTATGTTTCTGAGCCTGGGCCAACTTTCAGGAAAGGAGGAGGGGGGGTTCCCCCAGGAGGGAGAGAGGAGATTTGGTAGCCACCGTGCAGCGCTCACTCCAGGTCTCAACCCTAACCTGCGTCTCTAGGATTTCTAGGAGGAACATCAGGGGGCTACCTGGTTGATTATGACAGCGCTCTGGTGGACGGCTGGTACCAAGCACACGCCCTGCTTAGATGCTCCTGGTATTGCCTGCGGAGCAGATGAGCAGTAAACATGGCCCATGCTCGACGACTCCCCAGCACAGCATGCTCCTCTCTAGGCAGGGTCAGGCTGTGCAAAGGGCAGCTCATTCCAGAGGGCTCCGTAACAGGGTCACACACGCTGGCTGCAGACCGTACGATCGGAGTTGGTGGAATGCAGGAGGACACAGTATCGCCCTCTCCAAGGGGCACTGGGGTCAGCACTAGCTCAGACGGGAGAGCTCCTTCTACTGAGCCCCCACCCTGCTCCCTGCAGCACAGCGCCCCCTAGCGCCGCACTGGGGTATTGGGGTCAGCACTGACTGCCAGGCGAGAGCGCCCCCTGCTGAGCGCCCCCACAGTGACAGATTAAAGAATTCTGGGGCCCTGTGTGCACTATGGAAATGGTGGGGGAGTGTGTGACCGGGATGGTTGGGTCCTACCCCTAGGGGGTGGGAGGACCTAGGAAGGTATTGAAGAGTGATCCCACCCCACAGTTACCCCACATGGTGGCTTGAGTCCCATGGGGCTGGCCTGGCTCCCTGCTCCAGCCCATTGGCTGTCACCATAGTGCACCGGCAGGGGTGGGGCCTCTGTTCCCATTCTGGTCTGGCGCCATTGGCTCACCTGCCCCAAACTGGACTTCGATGGGCCCAAACAAATAATCTGGCAGGCTTTGTTCACCCCCGCCCCGGGTGGCCAGGCACCCCCGGAGATGGGGGCCCAGTGCAAGAGCACTGAGTACATGTGGGTTAAACTGGGCCTGCCCCCCCCAGCACAGCACTAGCATCAAACGGAGGCATGCAGATCTGCACAGAGTTGGAAGACAGCGCCCCCTACTGAGCCACCACCTTGCTAGTTGCAATGCAGCACCCCCAGCACCATGCCAGGGCATTGGGGTCAGCACTGACTTAAAGGGAAGAGCATCCCCTACTGTATCGGTGTACAGCGGGGCATCCCATTTCAGAAAAGTGGCAACAGCAATGTCTTTTATGACAGAGGATCAGGCCGGGGGACACATCCACTCACAGCAATTTTCAGTAGGGACAGGAGTGCATTATGCCCTGAACTTTTCACCTACGTGTGTGTGTGTGTATATGATCTTTATCTGGTATGAAAAACTCAAGTCCAATCGTCCATCACCCCAGGGCCAGCTCCAGGGTTTTGGCCACCCCAAGCAGCCAAAAAAAAAAAAAAAAGCTGTGATCGCGGTCGCGATCTGCGGCGGCAATTCGACGGTAGGTCCTTCGCACCGAGCGGGAGTGAGGGACCGTCCGCCGAATTGCCGCCGAATAGCTGGACCTGCCGCCCCTCTCCGGAGTGGCCGCCCCAAGCACCTGCTTGCCAAGCTGGTGCCTGGAGCCGGCCCTGCGTCACCCTTCCTACTGGAGTGACACACAGACAACTTGGCTGATATTTAGCAAAACTTTTTATTTCCCTCCAGGCCTACTTCCTTGTGAATTCACAACACTGTGGGTGATGTAATCAGTCAATTATTTCTCCAGGAAGACAGCAACCTTGCTTTAACGCCATTGTCTAAGGGGGGATTTTCCAGACAGCCTAGGTGATTTAGAGGCAAAGTCAACTGGACTTGGAAGGGCTTGTCTCCATGAAGAGTTAGTTCACAGCAAACGGAGGTGGAAATCTACCCCCCACTGCACACTAACTGTCTGTGAGGACACTGTTAATGTGTACTAACAGTTCCTTAGTGCACTTTGTCTTTGTGCACCTTGGGCCCCAGCTGCCATGGCAATTTTTAGGCACCAGCCCGATCAGAGATAGCACCTGTATGCCCTGGTCTACATTTAACATTTAGGTCAACCTAGCTACATTGCCCAGGGGTTTAAGCAGCGCTGTAGTTAAGCCAACCTAACTGCCGGTGTAGATGTGGCTAGGTTGATGGAGGAATGGATGGTGCATTATCTACACCGACAGAAAAAGCCCGTAGTGTACACAAGCTGTATGTCTACCCAAATTGGGAGTCACGCCTCCCAGCGGCTGTGTAGACATACCCCTAGGGGCAGGAACTCTCTCTTACTCTGTGTTTGTACCGTGCCTCAGTCGCTGTTGGGATTTCAAGATGCTGCTGTAAAGCAAATAATAAATTGTAAACCGCAGTAACAAGCTTAGTATAAAACATCCTTGGGGATGTGGGAATCGCAGCCAGTGGGGTTTTAAATACTGAATGAATTAATCACATCGACCTTTTTGCCATTCACAGCTACTCCCTGATCACGCCCAACGTCCTGCGGGTGGAGAGTGAAGAGAAGGTCGTGGTGGAAGCCCATGGTCTCAATGCCCCAATTGTGGTTACAGTCATCGTGCAGGACTTCCCGCTTAAGAAAAACATCTTATACCAGGTCCAAACCGACCTCAACCCTGCGAATGGGATGATGGGCACAGCCGTAATAAAGGTGGGTAAAACCCCAGCCTCAGGTCATCCAGTGAAACAAAGGGTATCATTTTCAACAATGACCCACTCATTTTAGGAGCCTCCAGTATTTTGGCTCCCCAACTCTGCAATACTGAGACATTCAGACCCCGTCCAGGTTGGATGTCATTCTAAAAGACACACTCTAGCCCAGCATGAATTTATGAGCTGGAAGTGCTGGCTGAAAGTCTATCGCCTGTGTTATCCATGTAACCCCTTTGGGGTTTAGAGAGCATGGCCCCTTTAAATCTTTTTCCTAGGGGTGCGGGGGAGAGTGAGAATAAAGGAGGGAAACTCCAGGGGGTGACTCTGGAGCTCAGAGGGAGAGAGAGCAGCAGCAGCCCGCAGGCCCTCGCAAAGGAAGCAAGAGAGAACCTGCCTGAAGCCTGGGAAGTGGGAAGGACAGGGCGGCCGATCGGGGACACCCCAGGACAGGAGCCAGGAGGAGCACTGTGCCAGGGAGGAATCGCCTGAGAAGGACAGGCTGGAGCTGGACCCAGTATCACTGCTGCCCAGAGCTGCATGGGGCTGTGAGTACTGGGGCTTGGGACTCTGCATTGGGAACAAGGAGGGAGGCTGCAGCTAGTTAAGTGGGGAGGTGGTTGCTCTGTGTGGCTTTGCAGAGAGTGGCAGAAGAGGGCACCGGAGGGGTTTGTTGGGGGAAAGTTCACTGGCGCCGAAGACGACCAGGAGCACCCAAGACTCACCACTGGACTGGAACTTTGCGCAGGACTCCTGAACTCTGTGTGCAGACACATTGCTCAGTGTCTGCCCTTCCAGACTATGCTACCACTGGGCCCGTGGGGCCTCGGCTTGGATGCAACCCTGTTTTACTGCTCCCCCCTATATTTCCCCTTGTTGTTTTTCTCCTCTCATCCCTCTGTAAATAAATATTTCCCTTTGTTATATCCATTGTACTTTTCCTGTGGGTGGGTGTGTTCACTCTGGGGGGGTTGGAACAGGTGCCCCTGGGATGGAAGGGATTTCTCCTGCTGCATTCCTGCGCTCGCCTTCTCTTGGCCAGAGCTGCCTACAGAGCAGACTCCATCTTTGCCACGAGGGCGCTAAAGTTACATACATAGGGCCCTACCAAATTCACGGCTGTGAAAAACGCATCACGGACTGTGAAATCAGATCTCCTCTGTGAAATCTAGCTATTGGAGGGGAGGAGAAGGGGCAGGGCTGGGGGTGCCCCAGACGGGGGCCTCTACGATGTCCCTGGCTCCAGCTGTTAGTCCCCTCAGGGCTGGGAAGGGACGAGACTTACTGTTGCCCTGCACAGCTGCTCTCTGGGGGAGATCAGACCCACCTCTGGGGACCTCCCTTGGCTGTAGGAAGCTCCATGGCTGGGCAGCAGCTCCAGAGCTTCGTGCAGCCACAGGAGGTTGCCAGAGGTGGAGGTGGGTCCGATCTCCCCCGTGCTGCTGGGAACGCCCCAGCCAGGGGAGGTACACAGAGGTGGGTCTGATCTCCCCCCGAGGGCCGTGCAGGGGAGAAGGAAGTCCTGTCCCTCCCCAGCCCGGGAACCTCCTGTGGCTGCAGGAAGCTGAAGGCAGTGCAGAAATGAAGGTGGCAATTTTATGACCCCCCTACAACCGGTTTGTGACCCCCCCCCCATGAATTCCTTTTGGGTCAGGATCCTCACCCTGAAATTTCAGATGTAAACATCTGAGAACATGAAATTGACTAATTTTCAAATTCTAGGGCCATGAAATTGACCAGAATGGACTATGAATTTGATTGGGCCCTAGTTATACGGGAGGTCAGACTAGCTGATCGTGTTGGTCCCTTCTGGCCGTAACATCTACGAATCTATTAGTGATGGGAGACGTATAGCTAACTAGTCAGATAAGCACTGTGGGGGTCTCTCGTTGTGGACCTAAAAACTGAGGTGCCCCTAGGGTGACCAGATTTCTGGATTTTATAGAGACAGTCCTGATATTTGGGGCTTTTTCTTATGTAGGCTCCTATTACACCCCACCCTCTGTCTCGATTTTTCACACGTGCCGTCTGGTCACCCTAGGTGCTCCAAATTAGGAGGTAGAAGAAAATGTTGAGAGGAAAGATGGTCTAGTGGTTAGGGTGCTAGCTTGGAACTCAGAAGACCTGGGTTTGATTTCTAGCTGTGTCATAGACTCTCTGAGTCCTTGGGTAAGTCACTTAATTGTCCTGTGCCTCAGTTTTCCCATCTGTGAAATAGAGATAATAGTACTTCTTAATTTTGTGCAGGGGAGGGAAAGGGGCATGCTGTGAGGGTAAACGCATTAAAATTGAGGCACTTGGGTAATAATATACTGACATGTTAATAGGGGCCATATAAGAACTTAAATAGATAAACTGAATCACAGGGAGATCTGACATCAAACAACATTGGACAGATATTAGTTCCGTTGCTTAATGCCTGACTGGGAGATACTCAGGTATTGCGGTGGTGAGGGTGGTACAAGAACCTGTACTGAACAAAACATGCAAATGACATGATTTTGTTCATTTTTTGGCATTTTCCATTGCAAATAATAAAAAAAAAGACGACAATGAAATGGTTAAAGTCACAAGAGTTTTGGTGAATACTTTGGTCTTAATTCCTGTTAACACGTCAAAGCCAATTATTGGTGTCTCAGTTGACTTGTGAGCTTCTTCGTTCAATGCACCGAGGTTCTGAGGTCAGGCACATAACCATATGCACTATGGCTCGTGTTTGCACTGCCTGGGAAACTTGCTCAGAGCTTGCCAAGTCCTGTCCCTAGTCTGCGCTGGGCACAGCAGCATTTCTGGGTGGGGTTCCCTGGTGGAGCAGGATTCTCGTTGTGAGTTGATCCAAAGTCCTGGCCAGGAATGGAGAGTTGGGGGGACAGAGGGAAGGTCTCCAAGATGTTACAGTTTTAGGGGAGCACAGTAGGAATCGTCAGGAGCACATCAGTGCAGTAGAACTGACTTCAGCAGGGCACCCATGGGATGCCCTTTGGTTAACAAACATTCCATATAACAGGAGGTGACCGGACAATGGGTACAGGGCCGTCCAAATGGTCTGGCCTGACTCACTGGTGGTGACCTATGCTGACTGTGCCATCCTGGGTATTCCCCAGTGAGGAGACCCACCATCTTATGGTAGGTGTGTAAGGTGCTGCAGGAACGGGCTAGTAAAAGTCCATGATTTCTTTCCATGTATAGCTTAAGTGTCATTAACTCTGCAAAGGTCTTTTGTGTAGAGCATCCCTTGTGGTGAGTAAAAGCAGGAAGAACTCGTCCATGCTCTTCTTCTCATGCAGGTTCCCACCAAAGACATAAAGAAAGATTCCAAACGAAACCAGTATGTTGTGGTCCAGGCTAAGTTCCCCCAGCAAACCCTGGAGAAAGTGGTTCTGGTCCATTTCCACAGTGGATACATCTTTATCCAGACGGATAAAACCATCTATACACCCGGGTCTACAGGTACTGCCTTCCCCTGGCCTCTTCTAATGGGAAGGGGTGGGAGCTGCTGATGTCATGCCATATCTACAGCAGGGCTCCCGGGTCATATCCTGTGCATATTGCTTTGCTTATTGTCTAGTTGAAGACAGAGGAGAATTGGATCAGAGACTCTGCCACCACCAATTTGCAATATTTCACCCTTCACCATCATCCTAGCTGGGATGTCCCATTGAGGGTTAGATACTGAAAGACTGGGTGGACCACGGGATTGCGAATGGGTGATGGAACTTTTGAAATCACAGTGACTGGTTCTGCTCCATCTTGTACCAAGATACATGTCCCCATCTGACGACCGTCCCAAAGCCTGTGTGAAATAGGGGCTGCTAATCCCAGCCCATTCAGAGCAGGACAGGTCCCTGCAATGACAAAGCCCGCCCACCTGGTACGTAGCGACAGGGGAGAAAAGCAAGACAACGCCCTAAAGAAAAAAGCCATGGAGATCTCGGACTGTAGAAAGAGGCTATCATGAAACAACCCATGATGGGGGCTGATGGCTCAGATCCTCCATGGAGTTAGGCACCAAACTCCCGTTGGTTTCAATCGGTTAACGACGTCCCTCTCTTCTCTCTTTATTTTCTCAGTCCTCTACCGGATCTTCACCGTGGGTCACAAACTGGAACCAGTGTCTAAGACAGTGATTGTGGAGTTTGAGGTGAGGTGGCTGTTCTGAGTGAGCCCGTGGGGGGATAGGTGGGTTTAGCCACTTGTCTGGGTAACGCACAGCAATTTATTGTGACTGAGGAGGATGCATAGACACAATTCGTGTAGCAGCAATGTGGTATGGCCAGGAGAAAAGCAAATGATTGTCTGAGGTCCCTCCTTGCAAACCTCTGGCGTCCAAATTCTCCCCCAGTCATTAGGGAGGTAGCCAGCTAGCTCTTGGGGGAAGTCCCGCGGTTCTGCAATGGTGTTAACGCTTGAGGAAAGTTGCGTGGAGTTCTTTGGGAAGAGCCAGGCAGGTGCTTGTCTGGGAAGGCTGAAGACAAGGAGCCCCTGCAAGGAGCCCTTTGAAGGACGTGTAAAGTGGTGGCAGGAACAGGGCTTATAGCTCCAGGCGTTAGTCCTGTTAAGGCCCTTTCCACTGGGCTTTATGGTCCATAAAATAAAGTAAATCAGCTGCAATCCCCTGGGCAATAATCCCCTGGGGTTTTCCTCACCTCAGCCAGCTGGGAGTGGAGAGAACACATCTGTCCCTTCAGTTCCTATTTGACTCGGTTTCCCCTTTCTTTGACACTCTGCCCTGAGCAGCAGCATAACCAGCTGGGGCCTTGCGATGGGGAGCAGCTGTGGCTGGCAGAGCGACGCAGCCCTTGGAGTAGCTCCAAGGTTTGCAGATAGCTCAGGGTTAAGCCTGGCGTCTGCAAGATTCTGCCGTGGAGGCTCTTCAGTCTTCCGAGCTTCTTCCTTGAGTTCTTTGGTGGCCTCGCTGAGCCAGGTCAGGAGAGATTAGTCGGTTTTTCCCGTGTCTCTGGGTAGTTAAGAAATTCAAACCAATCAGTGGAGTCCAGACTGTTACATGCTATTGTTGGAAGTATGGAGAACCCTCCACTGGCCCAGGAATGTAAACATGGCAGATGATGTTGTTAAGAGCAATTAACAGCATTTTTCTCCCTAAACTCTCAACTTGTTTCCTTTCCAGACCCCTGAGTCCATTATTGTCAAGCAGATTCCCATCTCCGCCCCCTTGAAATCAGGCATCTTCTCCCTGAGCCACCCCTTGCCGGAGATTATCAGGTAGATTGCCCTGATGTTACTATGCCTGGACGGAGCAGAGCTTTGCAGGAATTGGGCAGGGAAGCAGAAGGGATGATGTGGAGCTAGTTCAGGGGTTCTCAAACTGGGGGTCGGGACCCCTCATGGAGTCGCGAGATTATTACATGGGGGGTTGTGAGCTGTCAGTCTCCACCCGAAACCCCGCTTTGCCTCCAGCATTTATAATGGTGTTAAATATATACAAAAGTGTTGTTAATGTATAAGGGGGGGTCGCACTCAGAGGCTTGCTATGTGAAAGGGGTCACCAGTTCAAAAGTCTGAGAACCCCTGAGCTAGTTACTGTGTGTGGCCCATCAGCTAGATCATCTCCTACAGGCATTTCCAAGTGACATGGAGAAAAGAAACTCTCCTGCCACATACCCAGTCTTGGCATAATTTGATTTGTATTTGTTATAGTTTTGATGGATAATTATGTTTATTCGTAAGACTTTTTTTCCAGTTTCGATCACTTCAAATGCTCAGTTGTGCAAAAATAAATTATGGGTTTTTATCATCCCCCATTCTGATTTTTAGCACTTTAAATTTTCACAGGTGGGGGAAAACATGGTGGGCGGGATCTGACAATACTTGTTTAATGACAGTAGACACTTAGATTGAAAAAAGCAAAAAGCTTTATAGCCATTAAAACCCAAATTGTCAACATCGTATGGCCAAATACACAAAGTATAAAGACTTAAATCAAACTGTAGTAAGTTCTCAAGCTGCATTTTTCTTGCTTTGCCTATCTGTAAATTTAGATATTATTGATGTAAATGTGTTTTTGTCGGTATGCGTGTGCACAGTGAAATCAATGACACGTATCGATAAAAAACTAATCTTTCCAAGTCTACGCAGACACCAGAATGAAGCTGCACTGACTTCCTTGCCATTACTCCGGATTTATTCCAGAGTATGTGAAGGCAGGATCAGGCCCTGTTGGCCTGTTTTTCAAAAGTGCTGAGCACCCTACCTCCCATTCTGTGGGATTTATGAATGCTCAACTACTCTGAAAATTATGTCAGTGAGCTAATGAGCGAGGGGCCTGATTTTGGTATGGATCGGAGTTTCCTTAAGTTTGGGGTTGTTTGGATTGAGGGTTTTGGTCCAGGCAGACTGTAGAAACAAGTGCCGGCCACAAAGTTTAGATCCAAATTTCTCAAACCTTGCTGGCCAAAGGTTGAGGGGCTTGTGGATCAAATGTTTTGTTCCAAGTCCCTACCTCTAGTTCTGGTTCATGAAAACATCTAGGTGCAGAAAAAAATGACTTGTCTGAGGTTCCCTGTGGTTCCCTGAAGACGGCTTGAGTTCCATGTATGGCTCAGATTTAGCTTCAGGAGCTGATAAAATTACTGGAGAAACAAGTGAGGCAGGTGGGCCTTGCAAAATGTGTGTGTTAAGTGCATTCAGTGTTCCTTCTTATTTCCTTCCTCCAGTCTGGGAACCTGGAAGATCACGGCCAGGTATGAAGACTCCCCTCAGCAGACCTTCAGTGCGCAATTTGACGTTAAGGAGTACGGTAAGAATCCAGCACCCACTGCGCCCAGGCTCAGGGAGCGGGTCTGTCTCTACTCTCCTGACACCATCTTGGAGCAGTCTCTCCATTCGGCTTGGCTTTGCTGGCAACCCACCCTCTCCTACATGCTCAATTTTCTCTTCTTCCCCTCTTGTTTCTCCAGTGTTGCCGAGTTTTGAAGTCATATTGGAACCGTCTGAGAAGTTTTTATACATCGATGGCAATGAAGACTTCAGGGTTTCTATCACTGCGAGGTGAGTCTGTGAGCGGGTGGAAGGGATCAGCTGAGTGGGGTAGCAACCACAGGTTTTAGTGCAGAAAGAAACCTAAGTCTTGAACTCCCATAATGCACCGTAGCCATGATGGTCCCCTGCTCCTTACCATGGTGGATCATGGGAGATATAGACCAACCAAGGAGCTGGGCCTATAGAGGAGAATGGTGCATTAGGCCATAATATTCTGCAATAGGTTTTCTTGTGGCTTCTCTTCATAGAATCATGGAATATCAGGGTTGGAAGGGACCTCCGGAGGTCATCTAGTCCAACCCCCTGCTCAAAGCAGGACCAATCCCCAACTAAATCATCCCAGCCAGGACTTTGTCAAGCCTGACCTTAAAAACCTCTAAGGATGGAGATTCCACAACCTCCCTAGGTAACCCATTCCAGTGCTTCATCAGCCTCCTAGCGAAAGTTTTTCCTAATATCCAACCTAAACCTCCCACACTGCAACTTGAGACCATTACTCCTTGTTCTGTCATCTGGTACCACTAAGAACAGTTTAGATCCATCCCCTTTGGAACCCCCTTTCAGGTAGTTGAAAGCAGCTATCAAATACCCCGTCATTCTTATCTACTGCAGATTAAACAATCCCAGTTCCCTCAGCCTCTCCTCATAAGTCATGTGCTCCAGCCCCCTAATAATTTTTGTTGCCCTCCGCTGGACTCTTTCCAATTTTTCCACATCCTTTTTGTAGCGTGAGGCCCAAAACTGGACACAGTACTCCAGCTGAGGCCTCACCAATGTCGAATAGAGGGGAACGATCACGTCCCTCGATCTGCTGGCAATGCCCCTACTTATACAGCTCAAAATACCGTTAGCCTTCTTGGCAACAAGGGCACACTGTTGACTCATATCCAGCTTCTCATCCACTGTAACCCCTAGGTCCTTTTCTGCAGAACTACTGCCTAGCCATTCGGTCCCTAGTCTGTAGCAGTGCATGGGATTCTTCCGTCCTAAGTGCAGGACTCTGCACTTGTCCTTGTTGAACCTCATCAGATTTTTTTTGGCCCAATCCTCTAATTTGTCTAGGTCCCTCTGTATCCTATCCCTACCCTCCAGCGTATCTACCACTCCTTTCAGTTTATTGTCATCTGCAGTCCATCCCATCCTCTAGATCATTAATGGAGATATTGAACAAAACCAGCCCCAGGACCGACCCTTGGGGCACTCCACTTAATACTGGCTGCCAAGTAGACATGGAGCCATTGATTACTACCCATTGAGCCCGACGATCTAGCCAGCTTTCTATCCACCTTATAGTCCATTCATCCAGCCCATACTTCTTTAACTTGCTGACAAGAATACTGTGGGAGACCATATCAAAAGCTTTGCTAAAGTCAAGGAATAACACATCCACTGCTTTCCCCTCATCCACAGAGCCAGTTATCTCGTCATAGAAGGCAATTAGGTTAGTCAGGCATAACTTGCCCTTGGTGAATCCATGCTGACTGTTTCTGATCACTTACCAATCCTTATCTCCTGCAGGTACCTATATGGGAAAAAACTTGATGGCAATGCCTTTGTCCTCTTTGGGGTGAAGGTGGATGATGAGAAGAGGAGTATCCCGCAGTCTCTCAAGAGAATCTCGGTAATTCCTGTTCTCGGCTGGGGGGGGGGGGGGTGGAGGGATTCACACCTCCTGGGGAACTGCATGGGTGAGGTCATGAAACTCTCTCTCCCTCTCTAGATAGAAGATGGAGACGGGGAAGCAACGCTGACCAGAGCGATGCTGCGGGCTCGGTTCGCCAACCTGCACGAACTGGTTGGCCACTCGCTCTACGTCTCTGTCACCGTTTTGACAGAATCTGGTGAGCATCAGCAATAAGTGCAAAGCCAAGTGCTTTATTCACGGGGTGTTCCAAACCGGTGCCGAGTGCAGTTCAAGGTGTTGATTGAGATGCATAAAGCCCTATCTGCGTAGGGTTCTGCAGATCTTAAAGGCTGCAGGCCAGATTCTGATCTCATTCGCTCTGGGGTAAACCTGGTGTGAGGGTTGCTCCCCCCTCCAGGGTGCCACCTGATGTATTGGGGTATCACTGAGCCTGCCTGTTCCACCAGCCTGGGCTCCCTTACACTGTTCTGCTGAGCCAGGCCCTCTCAAGCCTCCTCCAGCACAGACACAGGTAGGGACATGCCCAGCTGCAGAAAGACAGACACTGAAATCAGCACTGCATGGGAAGGCTTCAGCTAAGGAATTTCCCAGCACTCAAGTGCACACCCCCTCTGGAGTGTAAACCCAGAATTGTACTGTCTTGCACTGCACAGAGAACTGTACAGTGTAAGCTCATGAAATTCGCCCCCTCCCTCAATGGGGAGGACGATATGCACAGCTTTTTGCTCCCCAGTTATGAATTCCACAAACTGGATTTAGAGAAAACAAAAACAAGTTTATTAACTACAAACGATAGATATTAAGTGTTTATAAGGGATAGCAAACAGATCAAAGCAGATTACCCAGAAACAAAACAAAAATGCAATATAAGATCAGATACTAAAGAAACTGGTTACAAGCAGTAATTTCTCATCCTAAATGTTGTTTTAGGCAGACTGCAGAGTTTTTTGAAGGCAAGCTGCTCTTGCTTGCAGCTTCAAACTCCAGGTATTTCTTTCACAGGCCAGACACACTCTAGCCTGAGTTCAGTCCCGTCTTCCCCAGATCAGTCTTAGGTGTTTTCATCAGTCATCTTGGGTGGGGATTCAGTGAAGAACAGACCCTGATTATCTCACTTCCCTGCCTTAAATAGGTTTTACACATGGCGGGAATCCTTTGTCTTCCAGTGTGATTCCCACCCTTGGCCAGTGGAAAAGTACTAATTTTATTATGGAGTCTAGTATCAGGTGACTTAATCACATGACCCTGCAGCCATAACTCAAAGTCCATTTGCAGCATCCCAGGAAGATGGGAGATTACCCTCTTCAAAGTCCTATTGTTCTCCCTAATAGTCTATTGACTTGTATCCAGCTAGCCAGCCAGACTGTTTGCATTTTGTCTGGTGAGCGTTGTCCAGGTGCAAACACTTTTGTAGTACAGATGTATAGTAAATGTTCCTAACTTAAGATACAAAAATGATACATTCATACAAATGGGATAATCATATTCAGTACATCATAACCTTTCCAATGATATCTCACAAGACCCATCTTGCATAAAACACATCTTAGTTATGCTGTAATCATATAATAACAATATTTCTATGAAGAATATGGGGTGTAGTGTCACACCTGGAGTAATTCCAGATTTATACCAGCGAAAGTAGCTTGAAACTGTTGCACCTTTGTTTTCTGTGCATTGCACCTTTCCATTTCTAAGAGCTCCGGGTCAGGTCTTAGGGATGGTCTAGGCATACTTACTCCCGCCTCAGTGTGGGGGATGGACTAGATGACTTCTTGAGGTCCCTTCCAGCTCTACATAGCTATGATTTCTAAACGTTCCCTGCAGAGGGAGCAGCCATTCTGTTCCGAGCAGCTGTAACTTGTTAATGACGAAACTAGTTGCTGAAAGCCTGTGCCATTGCACAGGTGTGGCAATTGGGCCAAGTAATCCAAACAACCAATGCCATTACTGAATGCAAATTAGTAGTAGAGTAAAGGTGGTGATTGGTTGGTTGAGCTGTGTCTGATATCACAATGGTCTAGAACTCTTGGCATGGCACATGCCTTACTGGAGTTGTACACCAACCTGGTAAAGTCAAAATGGCTGGGGACTTAAAAATTGACCTGTAACGGACTTCAAATCCTGGTGACGATTGAACCTGGTGATATTGTAACTAAAAAGAGCCCTTCTCTTGTTTGTATAGCTGCTTCCACCACTTCACACAGACGCAACAGACGTTCTAGGCTTCAGAGTGGTACATGGACAGAATGAAAGTCCTGGAATCTTATTAAATAGATACACACACACTGTGCTCTCTCTCTCTCTCTCTCTCTCTCCAGAGACTTTGTTTTTGTTCTTTCTTGTTGCTTCTTTAAAAGCTAAAATAAATAGTTTTAGCATGAAAGGGGCTGATTCTGTTTTCACTGCTATAGTGCCACTGACTATAGGGGAGTTATTCCTGATTTATACTGGCATGAGAACAGAATCAGGGTCAACGTCCTGCAGTAATGCCAACCCCTAATGTGCAAAAATCACAAGTCAGTCCTCCCACTCCCAAAATCAAGAGATCATATTAAAAAACCATGAGGTTTTTTTTTAAAATAATGAACTTTGGGTGCTTTTTCTTTCCCTCCTGCCTTTTGAGGCATTAGATCACACTTGGGACATGTTTTGAAGCTTTTCTCTGCAACCAGGAGGGTTAGAAACTTATTTCTTCTTTTAAACGACAGCTGAGATTCTCGCCATATGGTGATTCTAGCAGCTGGGGCTTGAAGACAAGGAATTAAAACAGGAGACTCATGATAAAATCAGAAGAATCAGCAGCACTGAATCAACGTCTGACCATGGCCTATTCCTTGTGTTTTACCCTTAAGGACAAAATCTGTATTGCCTCGCTCAGTTTTAATTGACCCATGCCTTCTCTCTGCAGGCAGCGACATGGTGGAAGCGGAGAGAACCGGAATTAACATTGTGACATCTCCCTATCAGATCCACTTCACAAAAACACCCACGTACTTCAAGCCGGGGATGCCCTTTGAACTCATGGTAATATCTCTTCTTCTGGATCATGCCCACTGTTGCCTGAGGTGTATAAAGAGGAGAGAACTATGAGTACTAGGGTGATGAGGGTGGTATAAGAACTTAGACCAGAAACAAAGGGCCACATTCCGATCTCAGTTACAGCAAGCTAATTCCAGTGCGACTCCACTAAATGCAATGGAATCACTCTAGATTTACACCAGACTAACAAGAGCAGAGTCTGGCCCAAAATCTGACAGCAAATACAGGGTGTGGAATGGCACCTAGCTACAGGCTTGGCCCAAAATGTGCCATGGGGTCACTCGTGTACTGCGGGATAATATTCCCTGGACTGTGTTAGTTGCTGGGGCGTCAGGCTTTTCTGACTGTAGAGAGGAATTGGGCACAGGTGAGGAGTTCCAAAGAGGGGAGGCATTTGCAGAAATAGGGGGCAGAGGGACCATTGTGGATAGGAGGATGTGGGGGAATTTCAAAATTGGCACTGACAGAATGATTCTTCTTCCAGCGAGTTAGGCTGCATTACAGGGGGAGAAATATTATGCTCCTAAAATTCGGAACCAATCAGAATCAGTCCTCTTTTCCGCAGAGAATATGGTTTGGGGTCCCACGCTCCTCCGGGGTTGAAGAGTTTGTGAAGGGAATTTAGTATTTTTCTGTCAGCAGGCGCGTAAGACTATAAATTAGCAGAGAACTGAAGCAATTATCTTTGGCTGCAGACCAAAGGTGCATAAACGTGTAATCGATGACCACAGTAGTGAGCAGGTTAAGTCCATTTCTTATCTGGATATTTGCTTTACATACAGTGGTGAATGGGATAAACATAAAAAGGAGTCAAAGGGCTGAACCATAAGATCCATGCAAGTAGCTGTTTGTTTTTCTTGTGTGCCTGGGGGTAATTTAATTGCACCGGCTCTCTGAATGCTTAGGGCTAACATGGCTGCTCAAATTTTGTGTGGAAATTTGGGGCTGGAAAGATCTTAGGTCCGAGGTGCTGACTTTCTGATTTCCCGGGGGTGCTCGACCCCCCGCTCTGTCCCAGGCCCCGCCCCCACTCCACTCCTTCCCCAAGGCCCCACCCCACATCTTCCCTCCCCTGCTCTGCCTGCCTGCTCCTCCCCCTCCCCCCCAGCACCTCCTGCCCACTGCTGAACTGATCCTCAGCGCTGGGAGGGAGGGGGAGGAGCTAATCAGTGGGGCCTGCCGGTGGGTGCTGAGCACCCACTTTTTTTCCCCCTAAGTCAGTGCCTATGCTTAGGTCGTTAGAGGTAGTGCAAAATACATTCTTGGGGAGAATACTTGATCTTCTTAACTAAACCTCTGTCTGATAGGACAGAGGTTGCTGAATATTCTACATCAGCCAAAGCCCAATATGTAAGGGTTGGTGTCAGAGTAGGAATGAATTTACGTCGCCTACCAAGGTTATGTTTGGAGCAATAGCGTAATAGGTTTAAACCTTTAAAATGCCCTTGGCTTTTGCAAGGCCATTGATCTCTGCAGTCTTGAGGGGTTCAGACCCAGGTCTAGTCAGCACTCGAAGGATATGTCTAGACTGCAGTCACGGGGTGCGACTGGAGCTCTATCTGACATCGCTGAACTAGCTTCCATCACCTAGCTTGGGTCCAGGAACAGTGAAACCGCGGCAGCGCTAGCTATACAGTCCCACCCTGGACAATTACTCACGGGGCTAGCCCGTGCTGATGCTCACGCTGCCTTGGCTTCACCGTTCCAGGACCCGGGTGAGTGAGATTAAAGCTAGCGTGGGTACGTCAGCTCAAGCTGCGTTCACACCCTGTGACTGGGTAATGCTGATGACCAGGGTCTGTCAGCGGCCAGGATCAAACCTGGGATCTCTGGAGCTCAATACATGAGCCGCTACTGCATGAACTAAAAGCCAAATGGCACTTAGCTAAGGCTGTAGTAGACTCATTAATCGCTAAGTGATTTAGGTGCCACTAGAGGAGCACAGGGCACCTCAGCCAGCCGGCACGGCGTGGGTACAACTGCAGCCTAGACATCCCCTAAGTCAGAGTGTGAAAACTTTAATTAACCTCAGAGTTGAAGATATTTGTAACCAACTGGATCGACAGATGTTAGCGCAACAAATATGTCTCCCTGGCTCCCTTATTTAAAGAGCATCCATAGATTCAAGAAATATTTGGAAGTCTTGACTAACTGGCTTGACTACTCCAATCAACTCTACTCCCATCCACTTCCTGTGTGTTAATTGCCACTTGAGAAATAAATGGCTATCTCCAATCTTGGCTCAGAAGCCTTCTGACTCATTAGCTCAAAAAGCAGAATATTTGTTGGCAGTGATCCTGTTTTGGTTGGATGGGCAGTTGCCTTATTTGCCTGGGGCCAAAACAAGAAAAGACTAGTGTGAAATTAATTTCCTCTCTGGCCTACATGAATCAATTTATTGTATTAATTTTTGTATATTGTTTTGTTGGGTATATAAAAGTGTAAACTGAATTTAGGAGCAGGGTTGAAGTTGTGGTTTTTATATTTTTGTATGCTTGTAGTTTTTAAAATGTGTGTGCATTTTGTGGTGTGATACAGCAGATCACTGAGGCCCCATTCCTCAAAGTTATTTAGATGCCTAATTCCCATTGAAATCCACGGAAGTTAGGCACCTAAATACCTTTGAGGCTATGGACCTGAGATGCTGTACATGCGATTTGATTTGAAGTTAGGATGCGGGGAGCGCTGCATCCCTTGTTTGATGCATCCCTTTTTGATCGTGCCTCTCAGGTCTATGTCACAAACCCCGATGGCTCCCCAGCCCCCCGTGTCCCAGTACAGGCTGAAGGATTCCAGTCGGCTGGGTCGACCCAGGGAGATGGAACTGCCAAGCTGATTATAAACATGCCCGGGGATAAGCAGCAGGTTCCCATCACGGTGAGTAACCTTCAAACACTGAGGCTGAGCTAAGTACTATATGCACCCAGAGGGCAATGCCCTGTTGGTGGCGTTCACTCCCCTCTCATGCACTAAGCAGGAGGATAACTGAACTCTGTGCATTCCATCTGCGCCTGGGGTCAGTTTCCTGTATGCCATTTGGTTTTGGAGATGCTCCGATCACCATGTAACCAATGCTCCATCGTGGGTCCAGAAGAAATCCCAGAAAACATTGACATGGGCATAGGCAGATCCAGTTTAGTCCCCTTGCCACACTGAAGGTACCCACCATGCAGCAAAGGAGCTTGTAGACAGCGCATGGCTGCTGAGTGTGAAGACCCTGTGCGGTGACACCAGGCTCAAGCTGCAAAGCCCGAGAGAACACTGGATCTATCTGTGTCCGGCCGCTTCAGGAGAGAGTCCCTCTTCATATTCATCTCCCCCCTCCTGCAAGGGGCAAGGCAGGCTCCTCTGTTCAGGGACATGTTCTCTGACAGTCCAGAAATCTGGAGTTCCAGCAGGACTGTGCTGAAGCCACAGGCCAGTTAAAAGTGGCACTTGGTGTTTCTCTGAGGTGTCATGCCCAGAATGGCTGTTAGCAGCAGAATCCACCAACAGTGGCGTCTCAGGGAAGCTTCCTTTGCTATTGCTCGTGGTGTGACCCAGCGTGACGGGCTATAGACCCTAAGCTCACTCCCAGATTCAACTAAGATTTTATCTCCACCTCCCCTGCAGGTAAAAACTGCCCATCCCAACCTCCCAGCAAACCGCCAGGCCTCTAAGTCCATGGTGGCTGAAGCCTATCAGTCCCAAGGAGGGTCTCAAAACTATCTCCATCTGGCGGTGACGGCTTCTGACCTCAAACCTGGAGACAACTTACCTGTGAATTTCCACCTGAAGAGCAACAATCCAGCTGTTCTGAACCAGATCAAGTATTTCACCTACATAGTAAGTGCTGCGTCCCTGGGTACTGGGATCTCCTGGAATTTAAGCATCATCTGAGTTTCCACCTGTCCTTTAATATTCCCACTGCATGTAAGGAGAACCTGTAGCAGAGAATTCTTCCCGTCAGGCAGTATATTCATTGTGTGTGTAGCAGAGTACGGCAGGGCCCCCTTGGCTTCTGCCTCTGCTAGGTTCACAAAGTCACTCTGAGACCCTGGGTTTAGTAACCACGGTGCACTGGTGCACTTTATTCTCAGGCTTGTTCCCACCACTGTTTCACCATGAACAAGTAACCCTCACTGTCTGCAGGCAGGAGGGAGGGGGAGCTACCTCCCTGCTTTCATTCCCTGCCTTTTTCCTTTTCTCCTGCTCTCCCCTGGCTTCCTTCCCCTGAGATTTTTATGCAGCCACAGTCTAATTAGGTAGCAGCTGTCTCCACCTCTCCAGTTAGGGCCAGGTTACCTCCAGCCTGTTCTAATTTGTTTCCCTAATGAGGAGTGGGCGTGACAGAGGGCTGAAGCTGCAACCCTTTGCCCAGCACCCTGTCGCAGTGTGAATTAAATAAAGTCAGCCATGGGGACGACCCCTTATCCACTTCTGGTTACTGACTCCAGGCCCTGTGATGATCAATAGAGCCCACTTCCTCCAGGAGCTGGAGATAGAACCCAGGAGTCCTAACAACAATCCCTCTGTACTCAACACTAAACCATACTTCCTCTTCGATCTGCAGATGGAACCAGGAGCCCTGACTCTCCCCGTGCACTCACTAGAGCAGGGGTGGGAAACTACGGCCCGCGGGCTGGATTTGGCCCCTCAGGGCTTTGGATCTGGCCCGCAGGATTGCCCCCTGTGGCCCTGCGGGCCCCGCATCGCTCTCAGAAGGGGCCGGCACCACTTCCCTGTGGCCCCCGGGCGGGGGGGCAGAGGGCTCCGAGCGTTGCCCTTGCCTGCAAGCACCGCCCCCCGCAGCTCCCATTGGCCGGGAAGGGGGAACCACAGCCAATGGGAGCTTCGGGGGAGGTACCTGGAGGCGCGGCAAGGGCAGCGCACGCAGAGCCCTTCCCCTCCTCAGGGG
The DNA here is from genome assembly GCF_028017835.1 of Emys orbicularis. Taxonomy (NCBI): domain Eukaryota; kingdom Metazoa; phylum Chordata; order Testudines; family Emydidae; genus Emys; species Emys orbicularis. Next base: position 4,356,818 of record NC_088701.1, on the reverse strand, counting down.
CCGCAGCGCTTTCTGGAGCGGCGCTGCGTGGGGCCAGGGCAGGCATGCAGGGAGCCTGCCCTGGCCCCGGTGCCCTCCTCTGCCACCCTGGAGCCGCTTTAGGTAAGCGGTGCCAGGCCGGAGCCCAAACCCTGCCTGCACCCCACCCCCCAACTCCCTGTCCTAAGCCCCCTGCCTGCACCTCGCACCCCTCCTGCACCCCAACCCCCTGCCCTGAGCTCCCTGCTGCACCCTGCACCCCTGTGCACCCCAACCCCCTGCCCTGAGCCCCCTGCCACACCCTGCACCCCTCCTGCACCCCAACCCCTGCCCCGAGCCCCCTCGTACACCCTGCACCCGAACCCCCTGTCCTGAGCTCCCTGCTGCACCCTGCACCCCTCCTGCACCTCAACCCCTGCCCTGAGCCCCCTACCGCACCCCACACCCCTCCATCCCAACCCCCTGCCTTGAGCCCCCTCCCACAGTCTGCACCCCTCCTGCACCCCAACCCCCTGCACTGAGCCCCCTGCCGCAGCCCGCACCCTTCCTGCACCCCAACCCCCGCCCTGAGCCCCCTTCCGTAGTCCACACCCCTCCACCCCAACCCCCTGCCTTGAGCCCCCTCATACACTCCGCACCCCCCTCTTCCCCAACCCCTTGCCCTGAGCCCCTTCCTGCACACCGCACCCCATCCAACACCCCACACTTCCTCCCGCACCCCAACCTCCTGCCCTGACCCTGCATACAATTTCCCCACCCAGATGTGGCCCTCAGCCCAAAAAGTTTGCCCACCCCTGCACTAGAGCAGGGATCTCCAAACTTTATGAGACGAGGGCCATATTAGATTTTTGAAGGGGCTTCGCAGGCCGAAGCAACTGCGAAAGAAATTAAATGTATGCAAATATATGCGAATATATGCAAAATCGTTAAAAAAACAACACTACTCTACTGTGTCAGTGTTGCATTAAATTCTAAATCAGGTATAAAAGTTAATCGATGCAGGTACTGTGAAATCACACAAAATATTTGTCAATACATTAAAAATCATTTCACATTATTTTTTTTATTTTTTTTCTAAAAACTCACACATTTGTATCATACGAATACTGTTTGGTTCTATTAGTGCTGTAGTTAAAATTTAACCATTATGAAATTGTTAATTTCCATCTTCTTTACTCCATTTATTGGAGATGTAATTAAGCATCTGGGTTGTATTTTTACTCTAAGGCAGGGGTCTGTGCCTGTTCGGCTGCAGCATCGATTCTCCCCTAAGTTGGCTCCCCTTTTGGGGGGACACTGGCTCCCAGAGCCACTCACCCCTCTGCACAGCTCAGCTGTGCTGCTGCCCCGTGTGAGCGGCTGCCGGCAGCCCCTCCCCCTGCCTGCTCAGCTGTTCGCTTCTCCCCTGTTGGTTGGAGGGCCGGACAAATGGAAGCCCCTGGCCGGATCTGGCCCACGGGCCGTAGTTTGGAGACCCCTGCACTAGAGCATATTTCCTCTTAGAGCTGGGGATGGAACCCAGGAGTCCCTGCTGTCAGTTCCCTGTTCTAAACACTAGACTTCAGTGCTACATTTTCAGCACAGAGTAGTAGGTCAACGCTGTTATTTTTACAGATGGACAAATCAAATAATAAAGTTGCCATATAGCGCGGATATGAAGTATATTTGGCGAATGGGGTGGGGGAAAGGAGGGGTGGTCTCTGTTGGTGAAACATAAACAATACTCAGATTTGGGAATCAGATTTGGTGAATATTAGCAACACTGCCATTACAGCCTATTCCTGCAACACATGGATTTTAGCTTATTTTCCTCTCTCCGCTCAGATGTAAATGCTTATCTGAAAAGTTGCAAGTGACCGTCTCTTACTAGTAGAAAACAGGTGGATGGGAAGATTCATGGAATCTGAATCACCCATTCTGCTAACCCTTGTGGCCTTTAACAATCCACGTCTCATGTTTCCCTGTTAGATCCTGAATAAAGGGAAGATCATTCATGTAGGAAGACAGGCCAGGCAGGTGGGACAAAATCTGTTGACCATGTCCCTGCCCATCACTCCAGACCTCATCCCTTCATTCCGCATCGTGGCTTACTACCAAGTAGGAAATTCGGAGATTGTAGCAGACTCGGTCTGGCTGGACATCCAGGACACTTGCATGGGAACGGTAGGTTGATATTCAAGTTGGCCTTCTACATGTTAATTCCAATGAAGGTGTCATTACGAGGGAGTTTTTCCTAGCCTGAAAGTGCCGACTGACTCTCAAAAGGGACTCTAAAAATGGCACCGTGGGGCTTCTCATTGACTGTTTCCCAGCAAATTCTGAATCAGATTTGATCAGTTTACACATACAAAGATGTTCCCCAGTCCCCACAAGCCAATGCTGTCAACCCACTCTGGGGTACGGAAGTCAAGTTGTGGTTCCTTCTAGCTCAGCAATAAAGACTCTGTGGATTTTGGATTGAAGTGGATGGAGCTACACTGACTTGCACCAGCTGAGTATCTGGCTTTGTATCTGCACCATAACTAGCCATTTTGCTGATGAGGTGGCCGTCAGAATTGATTCCAGCTCCCTCTCCCAGGGCTGGGCTCGTTCTTTGGGGCTAACAGCAGTAAGATGCTTATTTTTGGCCCATGAATTCAGCAGATGTGACTCCAAATGCCTATAGGGGACCTGACTGTGATGTAACTACAATGCTGAGCTGCTGTAACTCCAGTTAATTGCTCCTAATTTACACCAGTGTGAGATTAGACTCAGGCCCACAGAGCAGATCCATTACAGTTCAAACTTTGTAGACTTCTCAGGGCTGCCTGAGGGACAAAGTCACCTTTCCATCATGGCTGGAACAAAGGGACTTCATGGACATTGTGTCTGATTCTGCTCTCAGTTTACACCAGCATGAATATGGAGTAACATATTCTGAAGTCAGTGGAGCTACTCCAGATTTACACAGCTGCCACTGAGATCAGAACCAGGCTTTCGGATGCTCAAGGAACAAGAGGTCTTACCTCCTTTTCTCCCATGTTTTGCAAAGGACGGGTTCTTAGCTGCTCCCTCTGCTTTAAAACAAAACCTCTCCCTTCACTCTCTTTCATACAGCTAGTGGTGAAAGGAGCCAGCAACGAAGACAGGAGAATCCATGAGCCGGGAACTCCAATGAAACTCAAACTGGAAGGAGACCACAAAGCTTATGTCGGCCTGGTGGCCGTGGACAAAGGGGTCTACGTTCTGAACAAAAAACACAAAATTACACAATCTAAGGTGGGGCATGAAAGATGTTGGTTGTAACTTGTAATGTTTTATAGCGGGAAATGCAGCTCGGCTCTTACCCTTGCTCTACGCCCCAAAGCGAAGTGAGCCTTTTGTTTGCAGACCTGCTGCTTGGGGTGTGAGCTCCACTGTACTTTAACTGAGCTGGGCCAGGCCAGGTCAGTACTTGGCTGGGAGACACCCAGTGAAACCCAGGGTACTGCAGGGAGCTGTTCTGGACACACTAAAGGACACCCTGCCCTTGGGACAGTGTTGACCCAGATGGTGCTGGGCTGTAGGGAACTGTGCGGGTGATGCAGTAGGGGGCGCTCTCCCTTCAGAGGCAGTTCTCACCCCAGTGCCCATGGTGGTGCTGTACATCAGGGAGTGGGGGTGTGCTCAGTAGGGGGCGCTCTCCCTCCCCAGTCTGAGCTGCACCCAATGCCCCAATGCGGCGCTAGGGGGCGCTGTGCTGCATTGAGTGGAGTGGGGGCTCAGCAGGGGGCGCTGTCCCCTCCCAGTCAGTGCTGAAGCCAATGTCCCAGTGCAACATTGGGGGGTGCTGTGCTGCAGGGAAAAGTGTTAGTGACTCAACAGAGGGTGGCTTTCTTCTGAGTCAGCGCTGGTCCCCGGGCCCTATCAAGGTTTTAGGGGACGCAATGCTACTGAAACTGCCATTTGTCAGCTGACTTATCAAACAGAGGTTCTGGTCATTAAATGTCCTGTGACCCTTTCCACAAGGGTCAGGGCCCTGGTGCTCTGGCTGAATTCTAATTTGGGTATTTAATTTCTCTCTGCCTAACATCCTCCTCTGTCTGGGTTCAACTGGCTGCATAATTCTTTCTTTCTCCTCCTAAAATCGGTTGTGTTGCTGGTGCAGAATGGCTGTTGTGCTCCATGCCAGAGGTGGCTGCATTTCAGTGGGGACTGAGTTGCAATAAATCCTTTACTTACGGCTCAGATTTTGCTTTCATTTACACTGCTGCAAACCCATAGCTAGTCAAAGGAAGTCAGTGGAGTTACTGCAGATTGCACGGCTGTACCTGAAACCAGAATCTGGTCACAGCCTGTATAATACTTTGGGATCATGCTGGATGGCACCGTATAAATGGGAAGTGTCATTGTTAACAATAATCTCTCAACCATTGTGTTTGCACCTCACAGATCTGGGACTCCGTGGAGAAGAGTGACATTGGCTGTACAGCTGGCAGTGGAAAGAACAATCTGGGGGTATTTACGGATGCTGGACTGGCCCTGGAGACGAGCAATGGGATTTCCACAGTCCAGAGAACAGGTATCACTCTATAGAGCTGAACGGTTGCCATGAGCGATGGAGGAAGGGAGGAAAGAGTCAGCAAAGCAAGGCACAGTAACCTACAGCGTGAGCCCGGGGTAGGGACATCAGTCTAGCAGGGCAAATCCCACTGGAACGGCCTAGGAATGGAAATGTTGGGGTTACCGTGGGGGATGAGAATAAGGTCCTGAATTCCCACTGGCTTCCCACCTATTAAAAGAGGGATTAATTTTAAGGATGGGATGGTTCCGAGGATGGGATTCAAAGAGTTTCTCTTCTAGACCACTGGGTTTCTCCCACTTCCAAAGTATCTTTCTTCCCCCTGGCCTGGAAGGGACAGGCAGATGGCTGGTGCTTCTCTCTGACTCTCTCTGTCCCAGACTGCAGGCTTTGGGGGGCAGCGCGCTAGGAAGGAGGAAGGAATGAAGCCTCCTTCACTCTCCTCTCTTTCTGGTTGCCCTGGCTGGCTGAGCATCTGCCCAACAGGTCTTATGTGGCTGGGACAGGAAGGAGCAATATGTTATGTGCCAAAATGGCTTTTCTGGTTTTCTGATTTCCCCCTAAATCAATGGGATTCCGTTCATTGAGCCATAGACCATTCTCGGAAATTTGGGAACTGACCGGATGCGGTGTTCGAAAGTTACCCTGTTACATCCAGACAGAAATGGCAGTAAGTTGAGTGTGAGGCCTCACTCGGTGGGTGGGTTTTATTTTCTGTTTCTCACTTCCTTCTGCAGATCCAGAGTGTCCCCAGCCAGCAAAACGCCAACGTCGCTCCGTTCAGCTCATTGAGTATAAGGCAATCAAAAGTAGGTACTAATCAGGGGGTTTGCTGTCCTTGGTCAAAGCAAGCATGCGAAGCAGGAATGTGATTCCCTAGCGTGACCAGTTTCACCCTGCTACAGCCTCCTGCCAACTGCATTACCTGTAACAGGAGATGGGGGAGTCTGGATAGACTTCCATATGAGGAGAGATTGGAACTGGTCAATTTATAGAGGGGATGCGATAGAGGTATAGAAAATAATGAATGGTAAATTGCTCTTTGGGGCACGGACCGTCTCTCTGTTCTGTGTTGGTAAAGCCCCCAGCACTGTGGGGTTCTGGGCCATGACTGGGGACCCAAAGTGCTACTACTATTCAAATAACAACAACAGGTACATTGTTACATTACCCATATAAGCACAAGGAGACACTCAACCCATCTGAATGGTTTCTAATTAAGAATTTATAAAAGGAACTATTTTCATACACGATGCATAATTAACTCATAGTGCTCACCACCACAGGATTGTATTGAGGCCAAGGGCCTAGCAGGATTCAAAAAAGGATGAGCCATTTACATGGAAAAGGAGGATGTTCACCATTCCATAGGATAGGATTTTTTAAGAAAAGCTATACATCCTCATGCTTCAGGGCATGAGCCAACCTCTGATTGGGGTCAGGAAGGAACTTCACTGTGGGCAGGTAATTCCACTGTGGGGTTTCTTGCACCTTTCTCTGAAGCTGCTAGTGCTAGTGACTGTTAGAGACAAGATACTGGATTAGAGCAGAGTGCCAGTTCCTATGTTCCTTCTTTGGCCATGTCTAGTAGTAAATTAATGAGAGAGAGTGAGGACTAGAAGAAGCTTGGTAGGAATGACCTTCTGGCTTGTACATTTCAGCGGCAGATTACCAAGACCGGAAGCTGAAGAAATGCTGTGAAGATGGGATGTATGAGAACCCCATGGGGCACAGCTGCGAGAAGCGGGTTGGGTACATCCTGGATACGGATGAATGCAAGAAGACCTTCCTCGACTGCTGCAATTATATCAAGACCATACGGGACAGGCTGCAACGGGAGCTCCACTTGGAACTTTCAAGAAGCAAGTACCAGGGTTTCAATATCACTCAGAGGAGCAAGACTGGGGGAATTGTTAGAGAAATAAGACCACGCCAACCCTGCTCATGTTCACAGATCTCCCATGGGGGAGATGGGCATGAATGCAGTGGCAGCAATTCTGTTAGTGTTGCACCATGTTGATATGGGGACCCAGATGAGTCAGGGTAATAACCTCTTCACAGGTCACCACTGAGGTTCAACCTTTGTTTCTAAAGCACAGTCCTCTACCACTTGAGCTAAAGGGGTAACTCCCCTATCTAGGAATAGTAGTAGGCTCTTACCCTTTGCAGAATATCCAGTAGAGGGCACATATGTAGCACGGAGCCAGTGGCTTATACCAGTGTTATAGGAGCCCAGAAAAGGCTAGCTCATGGGGAAACAGCAAGGCAGGCATGGAGAGAAGAAGCCAAACTCCAATTCATGCTTTTCTGGGCTGGCAGCATCAAAACTTGGCTACGTCGGTCAAATCAGGGATGCTTTCACATCAGTTCTAGAGCAGGCCAACCCCCGAATCCTTTCAGGTTTGCCCCCATCCCAATCAATGTCACAGCAAAGCCAGACGGTCTGTGATTTGATTCCCCAGGTGACTTGGACGAAGATTTCATGTCCGACGAAGATATCACCTCAAGGAGCCAGTTTCCAGAGAGCTGGCTGTGGCAAGTGGAGCAGCTGACTGAGCGACCAAATGAACTGGGGTAAGAGCATGTGGCCGTGTCACTCCCATTCATCAAAGGGCCACATTCAGACGTGGTATGGTGTAGCTCCCACTGAAGTCAGTGTCTCTCCACAGCAAGATCCCCAGTGGAGCCGGCTGGAGTATTTGTCATGAATTAGGGCCAGCATTCAGCAGCTGATCCATATTCATAGTCACTCCTAGATCTTAAGGCCAGAAGGGGCCATTAGATCATCTAGTCTCACCTTCTGTATAACAGAGACCAGAGAATTTCATTCAGTTACTCCAGTTTTGAGCCCATATTTAGGTACCTAAAAGAACTGGCCCAACTTCCAGAGGTGCTGAGCAGCCAGCGGTATCCCCTGGCTTCAGCCCTAATGAAAAACCAGGCTGCTGATTTAGGTGCTAGAATATGGATGTAGGTGTCTGGCTGTTTAGCATTGGCCTTTTATCCTGTTCGGGAACCATTCCTCATTTCTGTTTGTTGTTCAGGGTGTGTTATTGGGTTGCTGATGGTGATATTGATGGTGCTTTCTAATTGGACGGCTGAACCTTTTTTTTTTTTTTTTTTTTTATTAAAAGGTAAATGAAGTGATGGGTCAGGCCCCTCTCCACTGGAGTGGAATATAATTCCCCTGCTTGGAATTAGACCGGGACACTAGAACTAATATCCCTACCCTTGAGATTTTTAAAACAGATTGTGTCCTGTGGCTGGTGCAGAACTTGGACCACTGAGTTCCTCCTCAGAGATGGTTCTATATTTCAGTGGTTGGGTGAAGAAGGCTTTACCATGGATGTCAGTCCTAAGATAGAAGGTTCTAGACCGGGGCGGGCAAACATTTTGGCCTGAGGGCCACATCGGATTTCCAAAATTGTATGGAGGGCCGGCTGTGCCTCCCCAAACAGCCAGGTGTGGCCCGGTCCCCACCCCCATCCGACCCCCTCCCCCGCTTCTCACCCCCTGACAGCCCCTACGGGACTCCTGCCCCATCCAACCCCCCATTCCCTGTCCCCTTGTGCCCCCCCCGGGTCCCCTGCCCCATCCACCCCTCCCTGTGCCCTGGCCTCCCCCGGACCTCCGCCCCCGCCCCTGACTGCCCCCCACTGCCCCATCCAACTGCTCCTCGCATTACTGACTGCCCCCCCGGAACCCCTGCCTCATCCAACCACCCCTTCTCCCTGACTGCCCCCGGACCCCCTGCCCCTGACTGCCCCCCGCCGCCCCATCCAACCCCCCTCTCCTTCCTGACTGCCCCCCCGAGGACCCCTGCTCCCATTCAACCCCCCTGTTCCCCACCCTCTAACTGCCCCAATCCCTATCCACACCCCTGCCTCCTGACCACCACTCCCCGACCTCCCCTGCCCTCTATCCAACCCCCGCTGCTCCCTGCCCCCTTACCGCGCAGACTGGAGCACTGGTGGCTGGTGGTGCTACTGCCGTGCCGCCCAGATCATCAGGACAGGCAGCCACGCCATATGGCTGGAGCCAGCCACACCACCGCCCAGCACAGAGCACCGGGTCAGGCCGAGGCTCTGCAGCTGTGCTGCCCGGCAAGAGCTCGCAGCGCCGCCACCCAGAGCATTGCGCCGATGGAACAGTGAGCTGAGGCTGCAGGGGAGGGGTAACAGCAGGGGAGGGACCGGGGGCTAGCCTCCCAGGCCAAGAGCTTAAGGGCTAGGCAGGAGGGTCCCGCAGGCCAGATGTGGCCCACGGGCTGTAGTTTGCCTACCTTTGGTCTAGACCCTTAGCTGGGGAATGTCCATGAGTCCTAGCTCCTTCCTTCTGTAAAAGACTCTGTCTTTCTCTTTCCATGTAGAATTTCTTCCAAGACGGTGCCTATTTTCCTGAAGGATTCCATCACCACCTGGGAAGTCCTGGCTGTGAGCCTTTCAGAGACCAAAGGTGAGGAACACCCTAATGGGGAAAAGACCCCAGGCCACAATGGGCCTTGGAAACGTCACAGTGAGATGGAACAATCGAGGAGACAGACACATTTCAGGGCTAAAGTATAAGCCCCCCAGTCTCTGACCCTGGGTCTTTCCCCATTGCAGGGATCTGTGTGGCTGATCCCTATGAGATAACAGTAATGAAAGATTTTTTCATCGACCTCCGGCTGCCCTACTCTGTAGTGAGGAATGAGCAGGTGGAAATCCGGGCTATTCTCTACAACTATCGGGACCAAACAATTACGGTAAGCTCACCGCCTCATGGGGCTCTACAGTGGACCTGAGGTGTCAATGCTTTGACAGACAGTGAAACCAAAACAAAATGGTGGAAGGCTTGTTCTTCTAGGGCCTGATCCCTTTGGGGCTGGACACCCTTGTCTCCCATTGACCTTGTTGGGTGCTCAGCACCTTGAAGGATCAGGCTATGGAATCCACCCAGTTAAGACCATAAGAACGGCCATACTGGGTCAGACCAATGGTCCATCTAGCCCAGTATACTGTCTTCTGACAGGGGCCAGTGCCAGGTGCTTCAGAGGGAATGAACTGAACAGGTAATCATCAAGTGATCCATCCCTTGTTGCCTATTCCCAGCTTCTGGCAAGATTGCATGATATAGAGGGAGATAAAAAAATACCCTTCTGTCTGCCATTCTTCTCTGGTTGGGCCTCAAATCTGTGAGTAGGTACCAGGTTCAGAGCTTTCTGCTGACTCACACCAGTAGCCAGACCAGGTGGGTCTCATTACTTCCACTCAGGAACGCCACAGGCTGAGGGCCTCTCTGAGGCAGGACAGAACTAGAGGGGGTCCTGAAGGGCCTCTCAGGAAGGAGGTCAGGATACAGTCATGTGCGTTGTAAGTACAGTCCTGTCTGTTATTTATTAAGATTAAAGGCAAACTCCAGTCAGAGGGTGCATTTTGGATCAATGCCCTACAGTGTCATGGTGTGCAGAGTAGACTGCCCGCTCACGAATCTCTGTTCTCTTCTCAGGTCCGGCTGGAGCTGCTGCACAACCCAGTTTTCTGCAGCGCATCCACTTCCAAGGCTAAATACCAGCAGATCCTTGACATCAAAGCCAAGTCCTCCCTGGCCGTGCCATTAGTGATTGTCCCGCTGCAACTAGGATCTCACGACATTGAGGTCAAGGCAGCAGTGTTGCGCAGTTTTGTGTCTGATGGCGTGAAAAAGAAACTGAAGGTTGTGGTAGGTATCAGGTGACGGGATGGGGGGGATGTCTGCTGGAGGGCAAGAGGCTGGAGGCTAGATTGGCTGGCTTCTGGAATTGGTGCTGTACCTTTAGCTGTTAAATTAACACCCTGCATCTCCATCCTCATCCCACTTCCTCCCCTTCCCTGTGGCAACTACAGCAGGGCTGGGGCTGGCCTGGTTATCTTACACTCAGTCCTCTGAGCCGTCATATAAAAGACCTAGGGTCAGTTCCTCAGGCCCAGGGTCTTGCTCCTTGGACCAGTGGGTGCCGGAATCAGTGCACCCAGGGAGAACCTCATATCACTCGGCAGAGAGAGCTGAGCAAAGGAGCAGCATTGGTGGGTTGTGAAGGGCGTCCCACTGGCCTGCCCCAGGAGATCACTGCAATGCTGGGTGAAAGGAAGATCCTCCACTGAAGATCAGGGAGTAGAAAGGTCCTTCAGGGAGGTCACAGAGCAATGATGGAATGAATTGAGCTTCTCACTTCCTCGCCCTGCCAGACTCTGTAGGGCAGATTCATAAGAACATAAGAACGGCCATACTGGGTCAGACCAAAGGTCCATCTAACCTGAGGTCAGATTCCAGACTCATTGGGATGGAGCCTGATCTCAGTTTCACTTGACCGCTGACTTCCAGTGGAGTCACTCCTGATTCACGCTGATCTCAAGATCAGCAAGTCGCTCACCTTTTCCTACTGCTCTTCATTGTCTCTGAATGCTACTGTGCTTACTATGCTCTTGTCATTCCTTTCTAGCCGGAAGGGATGAGGATGAGCAAAACAATTATGTCTGTAGTATTGGATCCATCTGCGAAAGGAGCAGGTGAGTAGCCGCACTGCATTGCGTTTACGTGGCGCCTTTCATCTTGAAGGTCTCAAAGAATTCCACAATCTATATCTAAGTGAGGGCATCTCTGTTTTTGGAGCCCTTGTATCTAACCCAAACCCTTAATCGAATCTGCAGCAAACTTCCCTGAAAAATTCTACCCTGGCATCCGATATTGTGTGGGAGATTTCAGAGGGATTGGTTTCGTGTTGGCTGAGATGGAGGTCAAAATCAGGCTCATCTCGGAAGACTAGAATCAGCAATATGCAGAGCAATTCAGCTGCCACTGAAATGCAGCCACCTCTGCCTGCCCCGTATTCATAGCTTCCTGATTCCCATCTCAGCTGCCCCCTCCCTCCCTTTGCCCTAGCACATCAGTGGATTGTGCAGGGCTTTCTATGAGCGTTGAAGAGTATTATTCAAGAACCAGCAGCAAAGCTCAGCCGGCTGGACGGATGGCATTTCACTGTCTCTTCTCCTTGTCCTTCCTTTTCAGGGGGAGTCCAGGAAGAGAAGGTGAAAGCGGCAGATATGGATGACAGGGTTCCAGACACAGAATCGGAGACCAAAGTCAGCATCCAAGGCAAGAGCCTCTGATTTGAAAGAGTTTTATGCTTTAGAAACAGAGTGAAGGGAGCAATGAATTCTTCTCTGATAGCCACATTCGCAGGAGGTGGACCGATTACCCATTTGGTTCTGTTACAACTGTCTACGTGCACTATCGAGCATTAATGGCCAAGATACAGCAAAGTCATTGTTGGCATGTGGCTAAGCAAGATGCTCACAGGAGAGATGTGTGCAAAGAAATAAGGAGCGCCCAGGGGGAAGCCTATGTCTCTGGACAGGATAGCCTAGTGGTTTGACGCCCAGCTTAGTATTTGGGAAGCCTGAGTTCAAGATCTTGCTTGGCCACAGACGTTCCTGGTGACTTTGGGCAGCACCCTTAGCCTATCTGTGCTTCAGTGCCCCATCTGTAAAATGTGGATAATAGCCCTTCCTTTAACCCCATTTAGCTTGACCAGCAAGGGCTGGTGCTTTCAGAGTGGAAGTATCCAGGTTCTATCCCTACCACTGGCAGGGCTGGAGTGAAGTAGCCTAGGAGGGCTTGGTGAGAAATGCTCAGAGCATTGCCAGGGCCTTGTCAGCACACAGGGCCCGGATCAATTGTTGCTGGGTTAGGATCCAACCTTCATGGGGTTTGGGTGTGCTCAGCACTGTGCAGGATTGAGCTCTCAATCTGCCACTGCCCGCAGAGAGGTCTGTCTGTCTCTCTGTCCCCACCAGCGCCTGCTCTCGGTGCTCGAATTCACGCCGTGTTATTTCCTTGGCCAGGAAACCCTGTGACAATCATTGTAGAAAACTCCATCGACGGGGCCAACCTGAAGCACCTCATTGTGACGCCGTCTGGCTGTGGGGAACAGAATATGATCGGCATGACCCCCCCGGTCATCGCCACCATCTACCTGGACAGCACCGAGCAGTGGGAAAGGATCGGGGTGGAACGCAGGGCAGAAGCCATCAAGTTGATCATGCGAGGTAAGTACTTCTCATGCCAGACAGCAAATCCCTCTTCAGGCTCGCATTAGGGACACAGGAACTGCCGCACAGGACTGGCCCCGAGGTCCATCTAGCCCAGTAGCCTGTCTCGGAGAGTGCCTGGTACCAAATGCTTCAGAAACCTCATGTTAAGCACATTGGGCAATAGAGAGTCCAGGGATCAGGGAGGTAGCCTGGCACTCAGGGGACACCAGTTCAGTTCCCTGCTCTGCCACACACTCTGGGTGTGATGTTGAGCAAATCGCTTAATCGCTCTGTGACTCCATTTCCAACCTCTGCAAATGGGGAGAGTCGCAGTGCCCTGCTGCACAGGGGGGTTGTGAGGGTAGATGGCAGGAGCTTCGCAAACTCCCACCGTCACCTGGAGCGTGGCCCTGCTCCCATTCTGCCCCTCCCCCTATGCGTCCACCCACGCTCCGCCCCGAGGCCCCGCCCCAGTAGGCCTCTTCCCCCCGAGGTCTTTCCCTTGCTCCACCCACATTCTGCCGCTCACTCCTCTCCGCCCCCTCCTCCCCCATCACTCACCCATAAAGCAGGAAAAAAGTGGGCAAGGCCATGTCTCCCTGGCCCCACCTGTTCTGGCGCCCCTGGTAGTTACATTGAAGATTGTGAGGCACCCCGGTACTATGGGAATGGGGTCCGGATAAGCCCCTAAAATAGAGAGAGAATCTGCCTCCCACATTTGGTCTCCTACTCCCTTTAGAGGTTGGTTTAAGACCTGAAGCATGAGGTTTAATATCCCTCCCACAATGTACGTTGGCATTAGTCATGATAACTCTGAATAGACCTTCCTATGCAGACAAAGGCCCAACCCCGTTTTCAGTTCTGCTGGGCTTTTGGGCTCCAGTTCATTGCTGGTCTATGGCTGTTGTGCAGTGGACTGGATGGTCGTGGGGTGGAGGCCACTCACCCACAGTTCAAATCCGTGTCAGGTTGGCACTTGGTAGCGAGGAAGGATAGAGAATCTCATGACCATTGAGAGAACTTGGTAGGTTTCAACAGGTGTCCCTTTCACTACACCGCGGGGTGTCTAAATTAGGTACGGCATCTGAACTACAAACATCACATCCCATAAGCTTTTACAATATGGGGAAACTGAGGCAGGTAGTGACTTGCCCAACATCACATCACGCAATGAGTGACAGAACTGAGAACTGAACCCAGGAGTCCTGACCCACAGAACCTTGCTCCAAACACTAACCCACCCTCTCCTCCCAGAGCCTGGCATACAACCCAGGCATCCCACCTCCCAGGTCCCCATACACTGTAATCACTTGGCCCCACTCCCACCCTGAAGGGAGGATTCATACTGGTGAGGAACGGGGCAGTGTCCATGCCAATCGGCTTCCCCACCAGACAGCTTTCTGCCTTTGCTTCCCTTGAGTTGCTGTGCTGTGTCCCTCCTGAGAGACGCCTGCAGAAAAAGGGAGAGCCACACAACTCAGACAGCCACGGCAGGGGTCACAGCTCTGACTTAGTTTGCCTTACGCATGTAAAGTCCTCATTAGAGACTCGCCAGACATTGCACAGCTCCTTCTTACTCTCCCTGTTTCAGGTTACACGCAGCAGATGGCTTTCAAAAAACCCGACTTCTCATATGCTGCTTTCAACGCCCGGCCATCAAGCACTTGGTGAGGACAGTGGGTTTTGCATCCTCTTGATCAGCGTTAGCCTGACCCTACACATGCAATGCATGAGCCAGAGCAAGTCAGTCTCCAGCCCAAAACCAGAGGGCAAAGGTTAACACACACAATGGGAAAAAAGTACCCAATCCAACTCCCACAGATGGCAATGGAATGACGCCCAAAGATGAGATAGGCACCTGGCAGGATCTACAAAATCACCTGAGCAGAATAGGGGCTTAATTCCCTTTGAAAGTCAATGGGAGTTGGGTGCCTAACTCACTTAGGCACTTTGGTAAATCCCGCTAGGTGCCTATTTGCATCTTTAGGTGCCTAAATACCTTGTAAATGTGGCCCCCAGTGATTTCAGTGACAGTTCAGTGTGGGGCGAGCGGAGGGCTTGAGGGATTGGGAATGAATAAGGCAAAGATTTAGTCATGGGTATTTTTAGTAAAAGTCATGGACAGGCCACGGGCAATAAACAAAAATTCACGGCCTATGACCTGTCCATGACTTTTACCAGAAATACCCCGTCAGGGTGTCACACCCCTGACTAATTCTTAGCTGCTCCTAGGGCGCCACTGATCTGGGGGTCCCCGGGGTGCTGCTGCTCTGGGGGGTCCCTGCAGCGCCATTGCTCTGGGGGATTCCCGGGGGCTGACAGCTGGCTCCTGCTTCGGCGGCAGAGTCTGACTGCATCCGGCTGCCCGCTGTTCCGAGGCCCCTGGGGACTGCTCTCCAACGGCCTCCGGGGCTGCTCCTGGGCCGCTGCTCCAGCCGCTGCTCAGACTGCCCCCAGGGTGGCCCTAAGGCCTGCTGCTGATATAGTAATGAACTCCAGGTCCTTTCAGTTTTAGGTGGCTAATTTGTAGCTTGCTCAGACTAACCGTTACCATAGGCGCCAACTTTCCTCACCCCTGGCCCCGCCCCGACTCCACCCTTTCCCTGCCCCTACCCCGCCCCTGTTCCAACCCCTTCCCCAAAGTCTCCGCCCCAACTCCACCCCCTCCTTGCCCCATTGGACCTCTTCCCCAAATCCCTGCCCCAACTGAGCCTCTTCCCTGAGTGCGCCGCGTTCCCCCTCTTCCCCCCCCCCCAGCGCTTGCTGCATGAAACAGCTGTTTCGCAGCGCAACCACTGGGAGCGAGGGGGAAAAAACGGGTACGTGGTGCGCTCAGGGGAGGAGGCGGAGGCAGAGTGGAGGTGGAGGTGAGCTGGGGCGGGGAGCTGCTGGTGGGTGCTAAGCACTCATCAATTTTTCCCCGTGGGTGCTCCAGCCCCAGAACACCCACAGAGTCGGCACCTATGACCGTTACCATTTTGACGACTGTTCATTGGCTTGTGTGAAGTTGAGTTTGATGACTCTCCAGTCCAGTTCCCAGTGGCCAGCTGTCCACAGCGGGCCCTCAACCCCACCATCCTGGTCATACCACTGCACGCGGCATGAGCTCGGCACATCTCAAGTAGAGCCAGCCGTAATAGGGAGCAGTGTCTGGATGCGCTTTCCCAGACAAGCGGTGACATTTTCCCTAGCTCCTGCTCACTCAGATTACCATAAACTGACCCACATGAACCTCACTCCATTTACTGCTGTGAAATGTCTCAACTGATACCTGAGTGCAGACGGTCCAGCTTTCACACCGAAGGCAATTCCGGGAAGGCAGGAGTGACCGTGATGTGATTGATTCTGCCCTCAGGCTGACGGCGTACGTGGCGAAGGTCTTTGCCATGGCTAAGAAACTGGTGCCCATTGAAAACCAAGTTATCTGCGGGGCGGTGAAATGGCTGATCCTGGAAAAGCAGAAACCGGACGGAGTCTTCCAAGAAGATGCCCCTGTAGCCCACGGAGAGATGGTTGTATGTGTTTCCTTTGACTTTTACACACCAATCACTACCCACCTCAATCATCACAGCAACTTCTTGGTTCATAATTCAAAGGGACATCTTATTGGGCTACATCCCAAAGTCTGTGCGCACACAGACTGATCTCCTCTCTCTCTCTCCCATCAGTGGAACAACCCAGTGCAGTTACTTGGGCAGCAGTGAATGGAGATTCAGGCCCAATGGGCCAGATTGTATCTATTTAGTCCTTAGTGGACTTCATGGAGTCTTTGGCACTTCTCCCTTGTTGGGGGTAAACATTCTGTTGGGGGTAGATCATTTTTGGTTGTGTTGTTGTTCGGGGTTTAGGAGTGGAAGGGGGGGTCATTGTTGGAGCTAGGGGTGTCAGGGTTGGGATTTAGAGGTGCCAGGATTTAGGGCATGTCAGTGTTAGGGTTTATAAGGTAAAAGGGGGTGTTGGTGTCAGGCTTTTGGAGGTGTCAGTGTCAGGATTTAGGGGTCTCAGTTTTAAGGTTTAGGGTAGAAGGGGTTGTCAGTGTCAAGGTTTGGGGGCTTCAGTGTCAGGGTTTAAGGTGTAGAAGGGGGTGTCAGTGTCAGGATTTAGGGGGCATCAGTGTCAAGTTTTAGGGGTGTCAGTGGTGGGGTTTAGGGGTCTCAGTGTTAGGTTTTAGGGTTTGAAGGGGTGTCAGGGTTTAGCAGAGGTGCTGGAACTAGGGGTGCGCGGGGTGCTGCAACAACCCCTGGCTTCAAGTGGTTTCCATTATATACAGAGTTACAGTTTGATTCAATGGTTCTCAGCACCCCCACTATAAACATTGTTCCTGCACCTCTGGTGTTTAAAGCTGTCAGTGTCTGGGTTTAAGGGGTCTCTGTGTTAGGGGTATCAGTGTTAGGGTTTAGGGCAGAAGGGGTGTCCATATCTGGGTTTAGGGGGTGTCCGTGTGTGGGTTTATTAGATAGAAGGGGGTTGGGTTTGTTATGTGAGTATTGTTCTTGTGGTGGGAAGATGTCTTCAAAGGGGATAGTTTTGCAGCATTTACTAAAGACACTTAGGCTCTGGCCTGGCCTGATGTTCCCTGGGCATTGTCTCCCCAGCCAACTCCCCTCGACTGAAAATGCCTTGTCCTCGCCTCTCATGCGTTTCGTCCCGGGCTTAGTGATTTGCATTGTCCCAGAGGAGCGCAGCTGTCTTGGTGATTCACAGGCCAAAGTTCGGTCTTTGATGTCACTGGGGCTTGATCCATTAACGCACGGGAAGCTGCCTGGGAGCTAGTGGTAGGACCTGAGCACCGGCCTGGTGAGCTAAATTCTCTCACGCTGGTTTAATACGAAGCGTCTCTATTGACTTGGATGGAGTTCCTCCACACTGACAAAGGAGTAACTGAGATCAGAACCTGGCCCATTGCACGACACGTGTTCGTTAGACAATGGGAGGTTCAGCGATAGGTCTAACCATGACTGAGAGTCCATTCTTGGGTACCTTTCTAGGAAGCATGTGTTCTAATTTCCTATGCTGAGGGCCTGGGATTAATTCTTTCTTTTCATGGTACTCGGGGGACTTTCTTATCCCAAATCTGTCCTTCGCTTCCCTTTAGGGAGGGTACAAGGGTGCTGAGCCTGATGTCTCTTTAACGGCTTTTGTGCTTATTGCATTGGAAGAGGCCAAGGACATCTGCAAGGATCAAGTCAACGTGAGTATCTCTGCACCGTATGTGCACTTCTATGTTCATACCCAGGTTTTCCCATCTTTCCATCCCCTATGAACCACGCCCCGTGGCATGTGGAATTTGCTGGGGAAGGAGCTAGTAAATCTGCATTTATTCATGCCATATATAAGCAAATAAAAAAAAAATTTCCTCTAAGCTTATACAAACAAAGCTTATGGGTCCAGAACATTCTAGGAGGTTAGTGAAAAATGAATCCACATACGGAATACCGGAAATGTTTTACTTCAAACATTCGATTTCCCCTTTTTCTTTAACAACAAAAACAGCACCCCGAGCCCGGCACCCCCCAGGTGGTCGCCTGGATTGCCTGCCCCTAAATCTGGCCCTGGTCTGTGGTATCAGACAGAAGCTGCAAAGAGGAGGATGAGATGATGTGGTGGGCACATACAAAGGGGACGAAGAGAATCTTAGGCACCGACTCCATGGGTGCTCTGGGGCTCAAGCACCCATGGAAAAAAATAGGGGGTGCCCCGGCTGGCTGCCGATCAGCTGTTTAGCAGGTCCCTGGGGCTGTCCACTGATCAGCAAGCGGCTGGCGGAAAGCGCGAGGGGGAGGGGATAGAGAAGAGGGAGTGGCAGGCTGGCGGGGGGGGCTTTGAGGGAGAGGGCGGAGTGGGGGCAGGAAGAGACAGAGGAAGGGTGGGGCCTCAGCGGAGGGGGCAGGGCAGGGACAGGAAGAGGTGGATAAATCATGCATGTGAATCGTGCATCAAAGTTGTGAAATGGGCTACAAATGCAATAAAAAATAAGGTATTCAAAATGTAACAAATAGAGGGGGGGACGCCAAAGATGCTCTGGGGTGCCATTTGGGCTAGGGCTGGCCCTGCTACAGACTTTGGTCTCACTCCTGATGACATACTGCATGTGGTCCAGAAATGTCCCCTTTCGCTGCCTTCAAATATCTCACTTCCATGTCTTCATGCCTCCTCCATCTTTCACCAGCACAAAATTCACTGTGAAATTAAATAAAGCTGGAAGCCACATGAATTTATAATGTCTTAATGTAACCCACACAGCTCCTGGGTGTGGTGTTCTCTTCCCATCTAGTGGCACTGAGACCACTTAGCGAGAGATTAATGAGTCTGCTCTTGAGACTTCGGGCTTTTAGTTCATGCAGTAAAGGCTCATGCATTTAGCTCTGCAGGTCCCATCCTGCCTGCCGACGACCAGGTTCTGTTGGTGTTAGATTAACTTCAATAACTCAGGCATAGGTTAGGGATTTGTTACAGGAGTGGGTAGGTGAGATTCTGTGGCCTGCGTTGTGCAAGAGGTCAGCCTAGATGATCATAATGGTCCCTTCTGACCTTAAAGTCTATGAGTCTAACACCACCCAAGACCTCAGCCTAACTCACGAGTTTGATTTTCTTTTGTTTTCTTTGTCACCTCCTAGAGTTTGGAAGGCAGCATCAGCAAAGCTGCTGATTACTTAGCCCAAAGGTACCAGTCTCTAGTCAGACCTTACACTGTGGCTCTTGCGTCCTATGCCTTAGCGATGGTGGGGAGACTGGACACCGAGAAGGCGCTCATGAAAGCTTCGACAGGTAAATGAGGGCATCTTATCAAGTACTGGAAAGATGTGGCCAAGTCAGGATGGGGTTCAGGGAAGAGAAGCAAAGGAGGTTGGGGATTGGTCCTGCTTTGAGCAGGGGGTTGGACTACATGACCTCCTGAGGTCCCTTCCAACCCTGATATTCTAGGTTGGAGAGGGATTAATTTATGAAGAATGAATAACAGGCATAGAATTGTTCCTTTTGGCCAGATTTGAAATTGATTGGGCTGGGTGTAAATTCAGAGTAACTCTCGTGTGTTGAGTGGAGTTACTCCAGATTTACACCAATGTGTCTGAGATCTGGATGTGGCAGAGATATATGGTATTACTTGACCTCAGGAGGAATCGGAGAGCCCTGTACGTATATCTAAAGGATGTAAACCCCAAAGAGAAAGAGAGAGAAAAGAGTGGGTCAAGAGGATGTAACTGGATGAAACTGAACAAAGGGGAATTTCAGAGGATATAGAATAATATTGCCCGCTAAGAAAATGGAGTTTGCCCCATTGTTTGGGATAGTTAAAACAGGGCAGGACAAAGCTGTTGTCTAGATATAACAATGTTATGTTGAAAGGTGCCAGGTGGGTCTTTGATCCCCAAACGGTCACAGACCTTGGCCATGTCTACAATGCAGGGACTAGAGCGGCACAGCTACGGTGCTGTAGCTATGCCGGTATCACCCCCTATTGTAGACGCAGACTGCACCCATGGAAGGGGTTTTCCATCTCTGTAGGAACTTCACCACCATAGTCAACGGTAGCTAGGTCAACTGAAGCATTTTTCCATTGACTTAGCAGTGTCTGCACTAGGGGTTAGTTTGGCATAGCTATAGCACTCCGGAAGGGTGTGTGTGTGTAGATTTTTCACATGCCCTGAGTCACACAGGTATGACGACCTAAGTTTTAAGTGTAGACCAGGCCCTTGTTCAAGTTAATGGGTGTGCCAGACACTCTTTCAGACTCAGTGGAGGGAGCAATCAAGCCTCTTTCTGTAGTAGACACAGCTAAAAACAATGTAGGGACTGCCCAAGGCACACAGCAGGTCAACAGCTAAGCCATGTGGGCTGAGGGGTTTCCGTGACTGCAAACATAGGGGCTAGTATGTTGGTTTTGCACCCTGTGCTTTGGAGGCAGAAACCAGCTGAAAGCCTGGAGAAGTGTTATGAAACAAGGAGAGAGACATTGCTTGTTGGGCCTAGAACTCACTTCAGAGGCGGACTTGGGGATTTCTCAGCAAGTAAGTTGCCTGCTGTCGGTTTCTCTCATGCTCAGGGAAGTGGGACTTTCTGTGCACTTTCGTAAGCAATCAGGTTTACACCAGAGAACGTACCTGAGGGCTATCACCAATTCCTCATTGTAATTGAAACAATCCTCCAAGACCCCAAATACTTTGTAGCTGCTCGGCCTGAAAGGGGCAACAATCGGTTCGACTTACCGATCCTCCGTGCAGAAAGTTGGGGAAGGAGTCAGGTGATGGTATGGTCCAGTCAGATCTGCTCAGAATAAATGGGTGTCCTTGGGAAGAGTCCTTTAGCTCACCTTCTTTGCTGCTGCCTAGAGGGAAATCGCTGGGAAGAGCGGAACGCCCGCACCTTCAACATTGAGGGCACCTCGTACGCCTTGCTAGCCTTGCTGAAAATGAAGAAGTATGAGTTGACTGGTCCCATAGTCAGATGGCTGAGAGAGCAGAACTACTACGGAGGGGGATATGGATCTACCCAAGTGAGTATGATCCTTATAGTCCCGGGTATCCTTCCGAGACTGTTTTGTGGGAAGGCCTCCCATCAGAAGGGATGGGATTCCGATCACTTGAGTCATTGTAGAAAGCCCTGGGGAATGCCCAGTAGAGAACAATTCTGCATTGCCTGGGAGATGGGCAATGTGACCTATCAGGTCTTTGCCATTGTTAACCTAAGGCAGAGACCAGCACAGGAGCATGACCGAATCTTCTCACTAGAGGCTCCATCCTGCCAAGATGATGGGTGTGAGCACATGCTTCACTTTAAGACACTGAGTTGTTCCTGGGGAGTCAATGGGCCTTCTCTTCCCATGGGCAGAAACACACGCGCATCTGGACTCATTCTGGCATTTGTTTGTTTTTTGGCCATTGGTCAGGAGACAGGGTACCAGGCGTGTAGGACCAACGGTCTGAGTCCATATGACAAAGCCATTGTTGAATCATGACTAATCTGAATCGATCTGGGTTTAATCCATCTCTAAGTAGAACTGTAAGCTTATGTTTTTTTGGATTCTTTTTTTTAAATTGTGCTTACACGAGGCACTGGAGAGGATAAAAGCCCTACTGCTAGTGATAGCTAA